>NW_008355380.1:1163452-1167059 GCF_000622305.1 Nannospalax galili
CCACCCCTGGGCAGGTGGGCCTGTGTTGCATAAGAAAGCAGGCTGAGCAGGGGCCAAGGGAGCAAGCCTGTAAGCAACGTTCCTCCATGGACTGTGCTCCAGCTCCTGCCTCCAGGTTCCTGCCCTGAGTTCCTACCTTGGGCTCCCTGATGAACTGCAACCTGGGAGATGTAAGACAAGTAAACCCTTTCCTCCCCAAGTTGGTACTGGTCAGAGTGTTTTGTCCCAGCAATGAAGAAACAAACTAGGACAGGTACCTTTGAATATTTCATATCAAACAGAAAGTACAAGATGCAATTCTTTTTGGTGTTATTAGCGATACTTTTAAAATATGATTTATTTAATAACCACATGTTAGAAGAAGCATTTCATTACAACAGCATTGACACATTCAATAACAATTTCCAGAGCTAAGATGCATCTCTTTCAAAATTGGCTGTAAATTTTTAGGTTTACAGTTGAATTAAAACAGTTATACAATATTGTGCTCTGTCTAAACCCTATAAGACATAAAATTAAGTGAAGTTTTAAACTTTAAAAAAATCTCCATTTCATTATTAAAATACAGTTTCATATGAAAAATTCATTTTTAATAGAATTGACCCTAAGATGCACATGCGTTTCTAATTTCTATATGTCTGACTATTACTAGTCACAGTCGGTTGCTTTCTGAGCCCCTTGGCATCTGAGCATGGATATAAAGTCGTCAGGTAGATATCAATGGTAATGTTTTTCACATCTACTAATTATTAAGGAGCAAATTTTTATGCTTTGAAGAATTATTTTTTTCTTTTTTTTTTATTTATACACCCACTTCCCAGGTAGCACCCTCCCATAGCCTCCCTCCCCCCACTAGAGCTCTTATATGATATCCCTGCTACTGCACTACTTGCCCTTCTGGTGAATCTAGTCAGCCTATCTAGAGGTCTTTGTTTTAGGAAGATCAGCTGTTCCTCATCTAGCAGTAATCAGTTGTCAGTATTCCTTTAGATAAGATCGGGGTCTGCTGTTCATTTTCCCAGTTCTATGCTGGGTTACTATCTGGGAATCCCTTTGGCTACCCTGGCCAACAACTCAAAAGAAGGTATCACTTGTCTGGCATTGTTTCTTGTTATGTAGCCTTTAGCTGTACATATGGACTCTTAAAAATTATATTGGCCCCATTAATCTTTGGTTATTTAATTTTAATTTTAGTCTTAAGGTCGTTTGAGGATCTGTTCCTCAGGGGTCACATGGGCTTTGGAGGAGACCCTGGCTCCTTTCTTTTACCAGTTCCATCTATGTGAAGATAAGTCAAAGGTCCTACTCGACCATGGCTGGCTTTGTATGGAAGCATGGAGCAAATGTTTCTTCTGTGTTGACCCTTCTCTTTGTAGACTGGACACTGGTTCAAGTCCATCTGATGGGGTCTCCACAGCCTCCTTGATCAAGAGGACAGGTGACCCACCACAGTTACAGGACATTTTGAGAGATGTTCATAGTCCCCTCAAACTTAGTTGACCTAGGAGGGAAAGGAGCAAAAACTGTCCTTTATGTCCCTCTGACCAAATTAGTATAGGCCTCAAAATATTGCTGTTAAACATCCAAGATTAGTTCCACCAGTCTGGTACTTTTAATTACCATATGCCATGTAGCTAGAACTTCGGCAAAGACCAAAGGCTCTCAGATAAACCTTGCCTAGACATATATTACATTCTTTGATCTGGTTGTATGTATAATTTGTCAGTAGGTTGTTGGCATAATATGGTTCCCTCTGGTTTTCTAAAACTACCTAGGCATTGTTTATCGCTCACATTTCTAACCCTTCCACCATGGTGTCCCCATTTAAGGTGCCCCCATTTTCCCCATTTCTCTCTTAATAATACCCTTCTCCTATGGTCCCACCTCTCTTGAGCTCCTTCTTTCCCTTTATCCCCTAGGTTCCTTGTATAACCTCCCCTCCCCTCCCCCCTTAAAATGACCCCATTTTTATCCCTATCTCCCTTGTTAACACCTGTTTCCTGCTGTTCTTCTCTTTCAGATTCTTTCTTTTCCTTTACCTCCCTGGTTCCTCTTCATTATCCCGATTCCTGTAGTTATGTCTGGATACATACTCACTTATAAGGATTTGGTGCTAGGATCCACATATGAGGGAGAACATACGTTGTTTTTTTGTTTGTTTTTGTTTTTATGAGTCTGTGTTACTTCACTTAGTATAACAGTTTCTAGTTTCATCCATTTACCTGCAAATTTCATGATTTCATCTTTCTTTACTGCTGAGTAAAACTCCATCATATAAATGAACCACATTTTCATTATCCACTCGTCAGTTGAGGGACACTTAGGTTGCTTTGATCTCTTAGCTATTGTGAGAAGAGCAGCAACAAACATGGATGTTCAAGTGTCTCTGCAATAGGATGAGTTCTTTGGGTATATGCCAAGGAGTGGTATAACTGGGTCAAATGGTGGGTTCATTTGTAGTTTTTTAAGAGTTCTCCACACTGCTTTCCATATGGGTTGAACAAGTTTGCAGCCCCACCAACAGTGGATGAGTGTTCCCCTTTCCCCACATCCTCTCCAACATTTGGTATCATTTGTTCTTTTGATCTTAGCCAGTCTGACTGGGGTAAGATGAAGTCTTAAGTGGTTTTAATTTGCATTTCCCTAATTATTAGTGATGTTGACCATCTTTTAAGATGCTTTATAGCCATCTTTACCTCTTCTTTTGAGAACTCTCTGTACAGCCCATCTTTTAATTGGGTTGCTTCTTGACTTGATTCTTTGTTTTTTGAGTTCATTATATATTCTGGATATTAAACCTCTGTCAGATATGTCACGGGTGAAGATTTTCTCCCACTCTGTGGGTTTTCTCTTCACTTCCCTGGTTGCCTCCTTTGATGTACAGAAGCTTTTTAGTTTAAGGAGGTCCCATTTGTTGATTCTTGACCTTGTTTCCTGAGCAATTGATGTCCGGTTTAGAAAATCGTTTCCTACTGCTACATCTTGTAGGTTTTTCCCAATGTTTTCTTCTAAGAGTTTCAGAGTTTCAGGCTTTACATTGAGGTCTTTGATCCATTTGGAATTGACTTTTGTGCAGGGTGAAAGATAGGGGTTTAGTTTCATTCTTCTACAAGTGGAGATCCAGTTTTGCCAGCACCATTTGCTAAACATGCTGTCTTTCCTCTGGTGAATATTCCTGGCCCCTATGTCAAATATCAGGAGGCTGAAATTGCATTTACTCATATTTGGGTCTTGTTCCATTATCTATGGGTCTATTTTTGTGCCAGTACCATGTTGTTTTTATAACTATAGCTCTGTAATACAGATTAAAATCTGGTATAGTAATCTGCCCGGCATTGCTCAGGGTTGCTTTGGCTATCCGAGGTCTTTTGTGCTTCCCTATGAATCTTAGGATGGTTTTTTCCAATTATGTAAAAAAATGTCATGGGGATTTTGATTGGCATTGCATTGAATCTATAAATGGCTTTTGGTAGGATGGCCATCTTCACAATATTAATTCTTCCAATCCATGAGCATGGGAGATCCTTCCATCTTCTGATGTCTTCCTCAATCTCTTCCTTTAATGATTTAAAAATTTCATTGTAGAGCTCTTTAATGTCCTTCGTCG
>NW_008355380.1:1168189-1180764 GCF_000622305.1 Nannospalax galili
GGGACTGAGTTGGTCTGGGTGAGAAGGATCAGGAAGCAGTGTTGGTTCCCCAGGTGTCTGGGGCCCCAAGACTAGGAATGGCGCAGGGCCCAAACTAGGAGCATAGAACGGTGGGGTAATGGAAAGGTGAATGTGGCTTAGTGAGTCCCGGCGTGGAGGGCTGCGCTATAGACTTACCCCAAGAGCTGATTCTGTTTTTTTTAATGCAGGCAGTTAGAGCTATGAATTTTCCTCTTAGGACTGCTTTTATGGTGTCCCAGATGTTTTGTTGTGCTGTGTTGTTCTTTTCATTTAATTCCTGGAATACTTTTATTTCTTTCTTAATTTCTCTTTTGAACCATCCATCATTCGGGAGTGTGTTATTTAATCTCCATGTGTTCATTTGATGACTTGGGTTTCTTCAGGTGTTGATTTTAAGCTTTATTGCATTTTGGTCTGATAGAATGCATGGAATTATTTAAATCATTTTGTATTTGTTGAGGTTTGTTTTGTGCCCCAGTATATGGCCGATTTTGGAGAAGGCTCCATGGTGTGCTGATTAGAAAGTATGTCCTTTGGTGCTTGGATAGAATAATCGGTAGATGTCTGTTAGGTCCATTTGATATAAGGTATTGTTTGATTCAGATGTTTCTCTGTTAACTCTCTGCCCTGTTGACCTATCTAATGGAGACAGTGGGGTATTGAAGTTGCCCACTATTAATGAGTTGGTATTAGTCTGGGTCTTAAAGTCCTGTAGTATTGTTTTTACGAAGTTGGGTGCACCAGAGTTTGGTGAATATATGTTCACGATTGTAATATCTTCTTGATTCATTGTTCCTTTGATCAAAATGAAGTGGCCCTCCTTGTCTCTTCTGATTAGTTTTAATTTAAGGTCTAATTTGTCAGATATTAGAATTGCTACACCTGCTTTTTTCTTAGTGCCATTTGCTTTGTATATTTTTTTCCATCCTTTCACTTTAAGATAGTGTTTGTCCTTGAAAGTGAGATGAGTTTCTTGCAGACAACAAAAAGATGCGTTTTGTTTCTTAATACATTCAACTAGTCTGCATCTTTTGACTGGGCAGTTCAGTACATTGATATTTAAAGTTATTAATGGTAGGTGTGTATTGAATCCTCTCGTTTTTATTTCTGTTTACATTCTTGATATAGCTGTACTTTTCCACAGTTATACCTTCATTGGATTTCTTTCCACAACCCCTTGGGTATAGTCATTCCTTTCTTCAGCTCTTTGTATTGCTTCCAGAACTCTCTGATGGGCTGGTTTTGTGGACATGAATTCCTTCAGCCTATTTATGTCATGGAAGATTTTTCTTTCCCCTTCAACTATGATAGACATTTTGGCTGGGTATAGTAATCTGGGTTGGCATCTGTGGTTTTTTCGAACTGGGAATACTTTGGTCCAGGCTCTTCTGGCTTTCATAGTTTGCGCTGAAAAGTCAGCTGTAATCCTAATGGGTTTTCCTTTATTTGTGACTTGTTGTTTTTCTTTTGCAGCTTTCAGTATTGTCTCTTTTTTTTTTTTTTTTTTGTACGTTTAAGTGTTACCCTTAGTGTTTTTACTATGATGTGCCATGGAGAGTTTCTTTTCTGGTCCTGTCTATTTGCTGTTCTATGTGCTTCTTGTATTTGTATGAGCATGTCTTTTTTTAATTTTGGTGCTTGGATAGAATACTTGGTAAATGTCTGTTAGGTACATTTGATGCATGGTATTGTTTGATTCAGATGTTTCTCTGTTAACTCTCTGCCCTGTTGACCTATCTAATGGAGACAGTGGGGTACAATTCTGGTAAAGATTTGGTCCATACCATTATCTTGGGATTCTCCTTCCTGTATGCCTATAATTCATAAGTTTGGTCTTTTTATGGTGTCACACATTCTTGCATTTTCCATTCTTGCATTTTCTTAAATTTTTCATAATCTTAGCTTTAGTGGTCTAGTTCTTCCACTTTATCTTCCAGTCTTGTATTCTGTTTTCCATTTCATTCATCCTATTGGGGAGGCTTTCTCCTGTTGTTTCTAATTGGCTTACTGAGTGTTTCACTTCCTTCTTCATTTCAGCCTGGGTATTCTTCAATATTTCTAACTCTTTTCTGAATTTATTCAGAAGTTTATCCCTATCTTCCTTCAGCTCTTTGATTACCTTGTTTGTGTGTTCTTTAAATTCACTGAATTCTTTTATCATATTCATCATTGTTCTTTTGAGATCCATGTCCTGCATTGTCTCTAGAGGATTCTCATTGTGCTCCTCTAGAGGATTACTGGTATTTGGTAGAGAGTCAAGCCCTCCTTTGTTGAGTTTAGGTCAGCTTCTTTTTGTAAATTTTATGTGCCTTTGTCGTTTACATGTTGGCCATGAAAAGCTGGTTGGTCTTGGCTTCAGGTTCTCTCTTTTGATTTTATATTGGAGTGGTCTAATTGCTTTTGTCTTCAGAAGTTACCGAGGCCCAAGTGAGGTGATGTTTAGATGCTCTCAGGCTTTCTCCTAAGGTCTGGGTCCCTCCAGGAAAGATGCTGCCCTCAGGAATTTGGGGGCTGGGCTGGCCTGAGAGAAGGTCCCAGAATAGATGCTGGTCTCAGGAAGCTGGTGGCTCTGCCACCCAGAGAAGTAAAGGGAGGTGAGAGTGGAACCAGGCCTCGAGGGTTCCTGGGGGCCTCAGGGAGGAACTGGGTTGGTCTGGATGCAAAGTATCAAGAAGCAGTGGTGGCTCTGGGCCCAGAGGTTAGCCCCGGTGTCTGGGGTGCCAAGACAAGAAATGGGCCTGTACGCAGGCTAGGAGGAGAGACTCAGCAGGGGAGCTGGGAGGGTGAAAGAGGCTGGGGGGGTCAAGCTGTGGTGGGCATGTTGGACTTACCCAGGGAAGATGCTGGCACCAGAACACTGGAGGCTGTGCAGCCCCAGCAGCAAAGGCTTATTTATTATTTTTATTTTATGTGTATGTGTGTACTGCCTACATGTAGGTAAGTGCAGCCATGCCATGCCGTGCCTGCAGAGATCAGAAGAGGCTGTTGGATACCCTGGGCCTGGAGTTACGGACCGTTGTTAGCTGCCATGTGGGTGCTGGGATTTGAACTGGATCTGCAAGAACAACCAGTGTTCTTAACCTCTGAGCCATCTCTCCAGCCCTGACACACCTTCTGATTTCTGCTTTGGTGTGGTGTTTGGCCTGTGGGTTGACAGAAGAGTGATGTTTAGAGGCCTAGGGTATCCAATAGCCTGAACCTCAGTTCAGACCTCCAGTGCCCATATAAAAACCAGTCATGGCTAGTGCTGGGGGAGGTGGGGACAGGCAGATCCTGGGGACTCCGTGGCCAGTCAGTGTAGCCGAAATGGGAGTGCAGGGTGATTGAGGAAGATACATGACATTGACCTCTGGCCTCCACAGCACATACACATGGCAGGGCACATACATGAGCACATGCACAACCCCCTCCATGACAAATACATTATAAGAATAATGGTTCTTATGGAGTTAATATGGATACAAGCCAGAAGGGTCCCACTAAGTATGTCTTCAAAACCTGACATCCAATAGATTCTTTTCATTAAAGGTATACTTTATTTCCAAGTAAAGCTCTGTTTCCAAAATTGAAAAAAAACAGCTTTTAGTTTGTAAATATTTGGGAATTTTCCAGATCTGTTACTGTTATTTAATTCCATAGTAGTCAGGGCACATTTTGTGTGACCTAAATCTTCAAATGTGTGGCTACTTGTATTAGTTGCTTTTCTCATTGCGACAAAATGCCTGACAGGAACAACTTGAGGAAAGAAGGGTTTATTTTGGCTAAAGGTGTGAGGAGATTCATGGCAGGAAGACGCAGTGGCAGGAGCCCAATGTCACAGTCACAGAGACGAACACGGCAGGAGGTCGGCTGGCTTTCTGCTTTGTTCTTTTCTATTCGGCCTGGGATCCCAACTCATGGGATGGTGCTGCCCACATTTAGGGTGAGTCTTCCCTCCTCAGTTAAATCTCCTTAGAAACATGTCCTCAGACATACCTCTGGGAGGGGAGGGTCTGCTAGGTGATTCCAAATATAGAAGTTGACGACGGTGAACCAGCACATGGTCTGTGTTACGAATGTTCTTCATGAAGTTGAGCAGGATGTGGGTGCTGCCCTTATGAGTGGTAACTCTAGACATCTGGTAGCTCACCCTGCAGTGGCTCCATCCTAGGTTCCTAGAGAGTCTGTTCAGGCACCTGCCCTCTGTGGGCAACCCTGTCCTCCATGTTCCTTGGCTTACAGATGCATCACACCAGCCTCTGCCTCATGGCCTTCTTTCTTGAGCCTGCATCCTCATCACACTCCATTTTTCCTGTGAGGACACCAGGCACTAGGTACTAAATTTAAGGCTGTTGTAAACCTAGCACAGTCTTATCATGAGATCCTTCCTCCATACCTGTAAAGGCCTTTTTTCATATGGTCTCACACATAGGTTCCAGGTTTGGACATCTTTGGGAGAGAGAACCTTTCAACCCACTGTGTATAGCCTTCTAACTTGGGACAGCGTAGGCAAAGCCTGGGGCAGAGCCTGAGAATGAAATGTGGTTCCTGCAGCTCCATGTGGCCCTTTGCTACCTGCACCTTACCACATTGAGATCAGGTCCTGGCACCCTCCGGCGAAGATGAGTGGGTGTTACTGTGTGGTTGTGATAGATAAGCTGAACCAAATGCCATGTCAGGCAAACAGCTTGGCTGACCTCCAGCTCTGTGGCTGATGGTTTGGAGAGTGACTACATGTGACCTTCAAAACAGCACTTCCTCTTCATGTGGGCCTGTATCTTAGAGTGGGCCTCCAGCTGCTGCAGACTCTTCAGATTGCTGACTATGTTCTAGAACCGAGGGCTCAGGGAGTTTGTGGTGATGACTCTCATGGCTTGCTGCTGTCCCATAGTGTGTGCAGATCACAGTAGCCGAGCCCTAGAAAGCACAGTTGAGGGATATGGGGGTCCTCAGACCCTTCATGGAGGGAGGTTCTAGCCATGGGGAGCTGGGCTGCCCTTCCTGGTCTACTGTCCAAAGGTGATCAGAGCACTATTTCCAAGGGAAACGAGCCTAAGTGGTGCTCAGCATACTCCATTCTGCTTTCTCTTCCACCCGAGATCAATCGATACCCAAGCTGGTCCTTGTAGCCTGAAGGCTGATTCAGGAGGATTGATAATAAGTTCTAGGCCAGCCGGGGCTACCCTGTAAATTCAGGGCAAGCCTGAGTTACATAGTGAGGTCAAGGCTATCCTGGGACTACAGGACTGAGACTCCAGAAAAGCAAGAAAGTATCAGCCATTGTCAAAGTTTGATGTTAATAAATGCTAGCCAGGTGGAAGTCATAACAGGTAAGAACGACAGTAAGCAGGTTCTCCCTAGTGCATTCCAGCCATTTGTCTACTACCTTTAGTGTTCATGTATACAACTAAGTAAAGAAACCCAAAGAAATTATTACTCCTTAAGGCAAATATAATCAGTATCAGTGCTTCTCCAAGCTCTGGAAGGAGCCTACACTTCCACTTCTCTGAGTGCATGGTGCGTGAGAGCAGCCCAAGGAGCTCTCATGCCTTGGCTAATAGAATGTCTCAGAGCTGGCTCATAGGGTTTGTAGTTCGACACAGGGAAGAACGCTGAAGCTAAGGTGTCTTTGCTCTGGGTGCCTGTTCTACCTCCTACTTGTCTGTGGACCCTGCTGTGTCCTCTGCCCTACTTCATTTGTGTCTGCCTGATCCAGGGCCCCATGCACATGTACACACATGCTGGGGACTGCAGATAGCATGTAAAGGAGGAGCTGGCTTAGTGAGAGCAGGGCAACAGCCCTGTGTTTATGTCAAGCTGGAAACAGCAGATAGCTCCATCTCCGATGCCCACCTGGCCCCAGCGGTCGACTCTGCTTTCCTCATAGCCATCGCTGGGCCCCAGGCGCTTCCTTACATCACCATCTGGGCCTTGCAGAACCCCACAGATGGCCCTCCTGAAAGCCTTTCTCCCTATGTTTCCTGCCTTATCCTGTATATGTGGTGGTCTCCAGGGCTCCCTCCAACCCCCTTGCTCCATTTTTATGTCCCAGTGCTTTGACTAGTCTGTCTCTTTCCCAAGCTGAGCTCAGATCCACATGCCCAGGGGTGATACCACATAACCACTCATGGTCTGCCTTAGTTACATCACAAAGCATGTGGTTTAAACCCCAAGCATTTGCTTCTAACAGCCCTGGGAGTTAGTGTCAAGGGGCCTATGGATCACAGCATCTGGTTCATTGATGGCACGTTCTCAAATGTCCTCATGTAGTAGACGAAGTGAGGCAGCTCGATGGGTCCCTCTCATGAGATCCGTCACCTGAGTGCCTCCCAGCTCCCAGTTCCTCAGACTGTTCCCTCTGGGATGCAGGTTTGGGTCTATGGATTTAGAGGAGCATCTTTGTCTATGACAAGGCCTAACAGGCATTACAGGTGTACCATGTGCCCCTCTGAACTCCATCCAACCCATCCCCTACATGTGAAGACAGGGCAGTCCACACTGGGCTGCTAGAGCCAACCTGTTCCTGTCATGTGCTTCCATCTCCTGGCGAATAACCTGCTGCAGATATGAGTTTGCTCAGTCGTGGGTGTCTGGCAGAGGAGGCCCACTGCCCTCAGCGGCTTCTCCATCCTCCCGGGTGCTAGGATGTGGGCACAGCATAGCTCACAGTGGGAACGCCAGGCGTTACAGGAGCAGAGGAAACTGGGGAAGGTGGGCAGAACCTCTGCTGTAGATTTCTCAGGACAGGAGGCTGGGCAGGCAAGCTTGGCTTGGCCAGTGTGAGGAGTCAGGATGCTCCAGGGCATGTCACTGTCCCCAGCTGTCCTCTACTTGTCCTTGGTGATGAGGCAGTGGCCATGGCCGACAGTGTGGGAGCCCCAGCAGGAAGTGTTCTGTGGGCTCTGGGTCACCAGGCAGCCAAGTGTGCTTACGAGGGAGGGCTTGGCCACTTGAGTGGTGCCTCCAGGGTCAAGCCAGGCCCCAGGTGGGGGTTTGTTAGACACAATGATGGGTTCAACACAGACCCTTGCCCCTCCTCACCCCTCTGCCTTGCCCTGTCTGGCTGACACCATACCCACCTGGAGGAGCCGCAACTTCCTGGGTGTTTTCCCCACTTGCCCTGGTATGTTGTCATCGCTGTGGCCAGGGGACTCCTCTAAAGACCCCATATCCTGATGCCCCTGTGCTTGTACCCTCTGTGAGACCCTCCCAGACCCTCTGCAGCTGCTCTGGACTCAGGTTCTGGGTACACCATGCACTCCTCAGGCACCCTCCGTGGTATCTGGTTCTGTGGTGCAGAATAGCTCCTGGCACCTGAAGGGAGTAAGTGGGGGCCATTTCGAGGTGTGACATCAAGGCACAAGAGCCTGACCAAGGCCACACTAAGGCCAGTAGAGGACAGCTGTGACCCTATTTCCAACCATCCAGCAGGTCTTTCTCCTGTACATGTGTTGGAATTTCTGGGGACACCTCTAGTCCCCAAATCTGTGATGATCATCCACAGGGAGTACCTCACCTTATGACCGTCCGTTTCCAGAGAAAACTTTCTAAACCACAGGGCATGTGCCTTCTGATAAGCATCTGGATTCCTGAGTATTTTATGCTTCATTGGGAAGTGCTGTCTTCAGTTAACATGCAGAAGCGTCTCCACACACGTGGCAGCAGTGCAGGCTCACAGCTCACAGCACAGAGTCTCTTCTGTGCTCTCTGGTCTTCAGCACACTTTTCCCTTAACAGTGGGTCTGTCTTGGTTTTCTCTTTCTCTCTTGGTTTTCATTTTCTCCTTCCCTTCTCTTCCTTCCTCTTCTCTTTCCCTCCCTCCCTCTCTCCCCCTCCTTTCTTTCTTTCTTTCTTTCTTCCTCTCTCTCTCTCTTTCTTTCTTCCTTTTTTTCTTTCTTTCTTTCTTTCTTTCTTTCTTTCTTTCTTTCCCTCCCTCCCTCTCTCCCCCCTCTTTCTTTCTTTCTTTCTTTCTTCCTCTCTCTCTCTCTTTCTTTCTTCCTTTTTTTCTTTCTTTCTTTCTTTCTTTCTTTCTTTCTTTCTTTCCCTCCCTCCCTCTCTCCCCCCTCTTTCTTTCTTTCTTTCTTTCTTCCTCTCTCTCTCTCTTTCTTTCTTCCTTTTTTTCTTTCTTTCTTTCTTTCTTTCTTTCTTTCTTTCTTTCCCTCCCTCCCTCTCTCCCCCCTCTTTCTTTCTTTCTTTCTTTCTTCCTCTCTCTCTCTCTTTCTTTCTTCCTTTTTTTCTTTCTTTCTTTCTTTCTTTCTTTCTTTCTTTCTTTCCCTCCCTCCCTCTCTCCCCCCTCTTTCTTTCTTTCTTTCTTTCTTCCTCTCTCTCTCTCTTTCTTTCTTCCTTTTTTTCTTTCTTTCTTTCTTTCTTTCTTTCTTTCTTTCTTTCCCTCCCTCCCTCTCTCCCCCCTCTTTCTTTCTTTCTTTCTTTCTTCCTCTCTCTTTGATTTCTTTTAAAAATTGTATTATTATTATTGTGTGTGTGTGTGTGATGTGTGTATATGTGTGTGCATAGGTATACCATGGCATGAGTGTGGAAACCAGGGGACAGGGGACAACTTTTGGGAGTCAGTCCCCTCCGTCCACTATGGGTTCTGAGATTGAGCTCAGGTTGCCAGGTTTTTGCAGCAAGCACTTTTATCCATTGGGCCATCTTTTGATTTCTTTAGGTACATTCTCAGTGGGTATCCCAAGCTAACCCTGAACTTCTATCAGTCTTCCTGCCTGAGCCTCTAGAACGCTGGGATCATAAACATGTACCACCATGCATGTCTGGCTTGTCTTGTTTCTCTTGACAGTGAGTAAATGACCCTCAGCAGGAACCTGAGCTGAAGAAGCAGCATTTTCAGGGGTCTTCCTGCACACCAAACGGCTTGAAACGCAGAGGCGCGTATCCTGTTTTGTTTGCTTGCGTGTTTTGCTTTGTTTTGTGCAGGAATGCAGGAATGCAGGAATGCATCCCTTTTTTGCACTTTGGGTTTGCTGAGCGAATGTTTGCATACTTTCTAAAATGTCAGTAACAGCACCAATGTGAAAAGAAGCAGAGTAGCTTTCACCTTGTTTGGTTACTGTTTTAGGGTTTTCTCTTATTTGCTAATGAATATTGAGGTCACTGAGGGTCCTGGGGGTGAGAAAGCGAAAGAGATTTAGGGAACCCTTTCAAATCCCTACAGAATTCCGATTTGCAGCTCTCCTCTGGCCCTACTGGCTTTCTTCATTTCACTTTCTATAGACCCCTCTGCCTGGCCCCTCCGTCCCTTCCCACAGTAACGGCCGGGGATGTCTGGAGACTCTGGTGGCCTGGGCTTCACCCTCATTCCCCTCTGTCTGTCCTCTCGGCTTGGTCCCCATACTCTGCTTTTTGTGGCCCTCGGAGCTGCTTCACACCTCAGCCCTCCTGCCCCTCCTTCAGGCAGAATCTGTCACTCGGTTTCACATTCAGAAACTCCATATTCTCAGCTGTCTGAAACAGAAGTGCCTGGAGCAAAGCTCTGATAGGAGTGTCTAACCTTTTGAACTTGCCACATGATGCTACAAAGTCATCTGCAAAGTTCATGCTGGAGAGCCATGTACTTGGATTACAAAAAACTACAAAACAAATCTAGTAATGTTTTAAGTGAGTTTACAGTTCTGTAAACTTTTGGCAGCCTCCCTAGCTACCCTTGGCCACATGCAGCCTGAAGACCACAGGCTGGGCACGTTTGCAGTGGTTGGCAGATGTTAGCAGATGATTCTCAAGGATATAGCTTTTGGCCCTAAACCCCCAAGACATTTAGGTTGTGTGGTATTCATTGTCTGTAAAAAGGAAAAAAAAATAATTCATTTAGAGAAGAAGGAAAATATTCTAGAAGGATTTGGCTGTGTAAGTCTCTGCTTTCATCAAGTCCCGATTCCTGCATCTGCAGCTCTAACTGGAGCAGGGTCTAGAGGGACAGAGTAGCCTCCACTACAGACTCATGTCCCCTTTGCCCACGTGAGCCCAGAGCCTTGGGAAGAGAAAAGGAACTGCCCCCAACAAATCAGGGAGGATTCCCCAAGGGACATTTGAAAAGGCCTGAGAGAGTCCAGAGGGCCTCAGGGTGATGGGCCCTCAAGGTCGGAGCAGCTGGCCCTGTCACATGGGCAGACTCATCAGGTCTGTACCACACTGTCATATCCCAAGGCGGTAGCAGGAATGAGTGGAGCTGCACTCTCTTCCTCTTCTTCCCTCCTTCTGTCTTGAAGACCTGGTGGGACCAGATGGTTGAATGTGAGCTCTTTGCAATAGCTGGGGGGCGGGGGAGGGGTCACAGTTCCCTGTGACCCCTGAGCAGGAACTGTGAACTTTGCTGAGCTAGCTGCTCACACCTATACCAGCACACATCTGCACACCTTTGCTTTCCACATATATGCTGGTGTGCATGCCACGGAGGTCCGGGAATTTGTTTGTACAACACACTCCTGCGTTAGCAAACAGAGGTGTTGAGCAGAATCACATGGTCTGATAGCAGATGCTGAGGGGGCACTTGTCTGGCTCTTTACCATGGAGGTGTTTGTCTGAATAGAATCCTTGTGCATAGTTTCAGAATGGGTGGATGGGGGCCACAGTTTCCGAGAACCAGGTTTCTACAGCCACTTGGATTTAAAGAGCCGGCGAGAAGGCATAGCTGTCAAACACTGAGAAAGGCATCTGTGTGTTTGGGGAAGGACACGAGTTGGATTCTGTCAAGACGTGGGGCACAACCCCACATCTTGGAACCCTTGCATTGCTCAGCATCAGAGGGCAAATGTTTTACTTCATCGGTGAACTGTTTGAATGATTCCCGTTAAAAATGCATTGATAACCCAGAATGGACATATGCTTGGCAATGGTGCTCTTCCAGCTAGAAATGGGGTTTGTTTGCACACTCTCAGCTGTGCCTAGCCTCTGTGAGTACACAGTGTTATGCTCAGTTGTGTTTTAGACTAACGTTCACACGGTCAATGCTATTTTCTGTCATTTTACTTTGCTGTGTTCAGAAGGAAAGGATCAGCTCAGATACCCCTTGGAGCCCACTGTGGTTCCGAAGCTGGGATGCTGGGTGTAGTCAAAGCTCACCTTTATCATCAGAAAGCCATTCCACAACAGGGCCAAGCCATGGAGCAGCTCTGACTTCAGCCCCAGGATGTTGACAGTGACCATTTCCCTTTGCTCTGTTACAGGGCAGGTGGAACTTTCCTCAAGGGCTTCATAGAATGGAAAGTGAGTGCGGTGAGTGTCCAGTACCAAGCTGGCAGGGAAGAGTGCCCTTGAAGAGCTAGTCGCCACACCCCATGTTTCCCGTCTGCCTCCCAGAGTCAATAGTCTGCTCCAGAACCAGTGGGAAGTTTTGGGGGTGGTGAGAGAATCTGCTGAGTTCTCCACAAGGGAGACTTGCAGCGGTGGGACAGCTACAGAGAAGGTTTCTCTTTAGAGGTTAGGGAATGGCTTCACTTCCTTCAGTGTTAGATGGTAGACTGTAGCTGGGGCTTTGGGAAAAGCTGGGAATGACCAGTTATCATCTAAATTCCCCAGAGAGGAAAATACTCTGCCTTTAGTGATGAAGGCCTTTAGTGTGCCTTCATCAGACTCTGGGTTTGAATTTTCTGATGCTAGAGGGCAGGTCTATTCTCTTGGACACATTCTCTTCCTCCATATCCACATGCTCCCTGGAATCATGTAGGCCTGACAATGAGGTGCCTTCAAATAACCTTTCGATAGTGTGAGTTTGTCCAGTGTTCCTCTGGGTATGCATGCTACTGTATGTGCCTACTGTCATCACCAAAATGTATAAAAATACTCCAGCCAACAGCCCTAGAGCCCACAGCTGCCACAAGACTCCCTGGGCAGACACCATTGGATGCTAGAGTGGAGCCAGCATCTGGATGCTGGCTCCAGGAAGGCCTGGGTTATTTCCACAGGAATCCCAGGTTCTCCTCTGCAGAAGGACATCAGCGGGAAACCGTGTGGAGGGTTACTGTGAGCAACCTGGTGCCGCTTTGGAAGGTTGGCTGCATATCCACATATCTAACAAGATTTCCTTAGCACAGTGAGTGTTCTCCTACCTGACTCCAAACTCCTCCACTACTCCATTCTGTGCTGGCCAAATGGACTTTTTTTTTTCTTTAAAGAATTTTTTTTATTATTCCAAAGAGAGACAATTTTTAACACATTTTTCCAGAAACTTGAAGCAGGTTAGATAAAAATATATATACAATGAAGTTTAAGGGTGGAAAAGTAGGGGTAAGGGATCAAAGACTAAAGCTGGGCGTGGTGGCAACGTCCTCAGTCCCAGCACTTGGGAGGCAGAACCCGGGAGATCTCTGAGTTTGAGGCCAGCCCAGTGCACACAGCAAGCTCCAGACCAGCTGGGGTCACAGGGACACCATGTCTCAAAAAGGCCCAGAAAAGAGCAAAAAATCAAAGTCCAAAGGATTTGCCACCATGGGGTCTGTTTCGGTGGAATAATGAAGGTAGCTCTGTTCCTTTTTTTTTTTTTTTTTTTTTTTTTGCCAAATGAAAAAAAAAAAAAAAAAAAAAGAGGACGATAAATCTTTCACTGTGATATATCAAAATAA
>NW_008355380.1:1180913-1216394 GCF_000622305.1 Nannospalax galili
AAAGTTCTAGAAGTTGGTCCCTCTGGGGTCTTTTTCGTGGGAATAATGAATGTAGTTCTTTTCTTTTTTTTTTTTTTTTTTTTTTTTGGCCAAATGGACTTTATTCTCCTTCTTGATGAAGTCGCTGCTTTGACTTTGTTGGGCAGCCTGCTTAGTTGCAGATGGGGCTTCCCAGAGAGGTCCGTGTGCGGGTCCTCTATGCAGGTATTTGCTCTCTTACTACTGTGATTGTTTTCCCAGTAGGGTTTCACTCTTTGAAAGTGACGCTTTCAGGTCTGAGTGCCACAGGATGCTGGACTTCTCTGGATGGTTAAAGACAGCCGAGTGTCTGAACTGCAATCCACTTCTTATTGCAAATTCTGGTTCTTCCCCTGACTTGGCCCCTGTGGTACCTCTGCCTCTGGATTCTTCTGCGATAAATGTCCACAAAAGGTTTCATGAAGGGATTTAGTAGGTAAACAACCTATTCTGTTTGCTTGGCTTGGCTTGACAGAGAGGTGAGTTGGGAGGGTGGGACACATGCATCTTTGGTGTAGACCTTGGGGTACCTGGCCATGTGGACCACACTGGCCAGCATCAAACCAGATCTGAGAAAATGAGGCCTGAGGAAATGGCTGCCTTCTTCTCTCAAAAATCCTGGGAAACCTGCCCACAAGACAGCATTTTTTAATGTGTTCTAGCTATTCTTCATTACTGCTGTCAACAGAGAGCCTCGGTGAGACAGTGGTTGACAGAGATCCTCAGTGAAGCAGTGGCTAACAGAGGGTCTTGGTGTAATGGTGTTTAGAACCCTCCCCTACCTCTAGTGTGGTCACCCAGGCCTGAATCATGCCCTACAGCTCTCAGTGGTCAAGACCTCTCCTCTACCACACTTGGTGTTCCCAGTACCATTCATAGTCTCCCACAGGTAGAGTGGTGTCCAGAGGGCAGATCTTCTAAACCAAATGGGGCTGAATGACAGGAAGCTCATTTGGGCCTGGCATCGATCTCCCAGTTAAAGCTATGATTGTATTAGCAGGTGGGGAAGTGCAAACCCATGGGAATCCCCACCTGAAAACTAGAACACCCTGAAAGTGCACTGAAATGCACTCTCGGTGTCAATGGCCTGCCTCACGTTCGCCTGTCCCAGGCAACTGACTATACTGGGAGTCAGATTCAGGCAGAGGGCCCTGGGATTGGGGAGAAGGCCTCTTGGATGACTGGTTTAGTGAGTTCCTGAAATTCCTGAGCACGGTCACCTGCTAGAGAGATGGTTTAGTGCTGGGCCAAATGCTCCTCAAAGGTCCCTAGAGTGGTGCTGTGGGAAATGGTGAATCCTTTAAGGCACAGAGCCCAGTGGGAAGACTGTAGGTCATAGAGATGTTCCCTTGAGGGATAGTAGGGCCTCAGCTGCCCCTCTTCTTCTCTTTTGCTTTCCTGACCATGGAGCACATTGTTAGAAACATAGCAAACATGTTCAGTCTTTTTACAATGTCATATTTTGCTGAATAATAATAAATTCACAAGGTACAGCAGTTTTAATGGCAGTAATTTGTCAGACAATCTGCCTCCTTTGGTATCTGGCCAAGGCAAGTGTGGGCTCTTTTACTTCAATCTTAATTGCTAATATTTTAAATTTATTTTTATTTTATGTGTATGTTTTATCTACATGTATGTAAGTGTACCATGTTTGTGCAGTGGCCACAGAGGCCAGAAGAGGGTGTCAGATCCCCTGGAATTGGAATTACTGATAGTTGTTAGCTGCCCTGTGGGTGATGTGGGTGCTAAGAACTGAACCTGGGTCCTCTGTAAGAGCAGCCAGTGCTCTTAACTGCTGAGCCATTTCTCTAGCTCTCATAATTGCTAATATTAATTCTGATATCACATCTCACAGCAAATCTATTTCTATCTATCATCTCTCTTTCTATCTCTATCATCTGTCTATCTGTCTATCTATCTATCTATCTATCTATCTATCTATCTATCTATCTATCTATCTATCTATCTATCTATCTATGGTTTACTATATCAGAGTTCAAGAGGTTTCAGAAATGTGCTGATAGAGATGTAAGTAGAGACTATTGACAATGAGCCTAGAACGGCTGCAGAGAAGAAGCTCTCGGTGTAGAGAGCAAGCTGTGGGAGCGTCAGAGCCAAGAACAAAGATGTAGTCAGCTGTAGAGACAAGAGGGAAGACCCAGTCAGAGCTGGAAACATCAGGTTTAAGTCCAGATGGGCTAGCAGATGGTCAGGCAGACAGCATAAGTAGGCTGCATCAACAACAGGGGACCTAGTTGAGCTGAAGGCCTGGGGACAGTCCCGAGTTTTCTGTCTGTTGGTTCTTGACACAGACACCAGGTATCAGATGATAGGCTGGTGTGGGACTGTGCCATCGCAGTGTTAGGTGTCCATCACTTTATGGGGTCCAGGTGAGGGAGTTATAGGCTTCCTTGGTCTGGTGTGTCCAATAAGTCCAATAAGGTCTGGTTTCCCTCATATCATTTTAATGCATGTACTCCTGCAGTCAGAACTCACCCTGATAAATTTATAGGGTGGCACCCTTTTGCTCCCAGGAATATGTCACTAATCAGTCAGTCTGTGCTCCATGGGTGGTGCCAGACAGATGGCATTCACTTGTCCACTCAGGAGAGCAATTATCCTCTACCCTTAAAATGGAGTCAAAAGCCACTTGTAAAATAGAGTCTCTCGGGACAAGGTACAATCTAAAAAATGACTGCTTCATACAACATAGAGGAACTTAGAGCTGGGCACAGCCGGATCTCAACACTTCTGCCCTGTGCTCCCACCATGGTGCATTGCCTCAACACAGACCCAAAGCAGCAGGGCCAGCCAATCATGAACCAAAACTGAGACACAAAATACCCTTCTCTTTTTTCTCAGATGACTCAGTGTTTCTATAGGGACAGAAAGGTGGCAGGAGGTTGTTCATTAAAAAATATTCAACTGGGGCTGGGCGTGGTAGTGCATGCCTTTAATCCCAGCACTTGGGAGGCAGAGGCAGGCAGATTTCTGTGAGTTCGAGGCCAGCCTGGTCTACATAGTGAGTTCCAGGACAGCTGGGGCTACAGGGAGACCCTGTCTCAAAAAAAAAAAAAAAAAAAAAAAAAGTATTCATCTGCAGGTAAGGATACACTGTGACAGCTGAGGGGGTTGAAACATTTTCTGAAGGGCACATCAAGGAATGACTTCTTTCCACAGAGTTCTATTCTGTTTTAAAATGTGACACTCTCAGCAAAAGCAGCAAGCAGAATAGACGTACACGTTTACACTGTCCCACCCTTGAAGATTCTTTATTTTTGGTCAGTCATTCAGACTGTTTCTTATGCACTAACTTAACTGATTTCTCTTCCTTTTGTTCTTTTCCTAAATTTAGTAATACAATGTTTTAAAATTTTATTTTTTACTTTATGTGTATGAATGTTTTGCTGCATTTTTGTATGTGAACCATGTGTATGCCTGGTCCCAGAAAAAGACATCAGATTCCCTGGGACTGGCATTACAGACAGTTGTTAGCCACCATATAAGTGCTAGGAGCCAAACCCAGGTCCTCTGCAAGAGTAGTCAGTGCTCTTAACCATAGCTGGAGCGTATCCATCCCGTCTTGCTTTGGCAGAGCTCCCTTTCAGATCCTCAAGTGCGGTTAAGTCTCCCTGCAGCAAACATGGAAGGGACATGCTTTGGGTGTGGGTAGAGCAAGGCTGAGTTATCCCAGAGAGAAAGAGGTTTGGAAATGAGGAGGATTAGGGACTCACAGTAGGATGTTAGTAGGGACAAAGTGGCCACCCTCTTGGGGAGCCCATTTCAATGGGTGTGCAGTGAGAGAGAAGTCACTACTCATAGCTGGTGGCCCTGTGGTGCTGCTGGCAGCACAGGCTGACTGAGCCCCAGCAGTCCAACTAAGCAGAGCGATGGGAGCAGTGACCAGAGACCCTCATGAAGCAGCCTGGGGGCTGGAGGTCACCAGCACCAGGAATGTGGGCCTGGCAGTGCGGTTTCCTGAGATCAACTGTGAGATCAACACCAACCACACTCAAAATTGATAACGGAGAAGTAAATCTTTGTTCTTTCCCCTTGGGCACCTAACTTTGGCGTTGGCTGTGAGAACGTCTGCCCTTCCCCAGGCTGAGGTCTGAGTGGTCTACCACAGGTGGATTGAGGCGCTGTGGGCTGTTAACCTTAACCCTACAATCTGCAGAGTGGTATTCACCTCAGCTTGCAGAGCAAGCTTAACCAATTGACTTGACTTATGACGGCTGCTAGTGGTGCCTTCCTGCCTGGAAGCCCACGCTTCACCATGCCCAGGAAAGTGCAGAGCAGATGGGTACTGTCTCCTCACAAAAGACTAGAGGAGGACCCAAGGCTTGAGACCACCACATAGCAGGCCTCCCTTCCCCAAGCCTTCTAGCACCTTCCCAAGACACCAGAGGCCTGGGACTGCTCTAGACTGCCAGTGACCCTCTCCCCTAGGTAGGTCCTGGGCTGCAGGCAGCTCCAGAGCCAGTACTTACCTGCCCCATGAACCTTGCACATGCCAAAAATGGCCCAGATAATGGACCATCTGCTGCCTTCAGGGGGGTACTGGGACCTGGTTAGAGGACTCAGATGCTGAGGCTGGGACAGAGAGGCCTTGTCAGGGGCCACCCCCAGGGCAGGATGCCTCCCAAGATAGTGTGGGTGCAGCCTTGCCAGGCGCTTCCTTAAGCTTTCAGCACCAACAAACCCTCATTGTGTGGCCCTCTGCAGGGCCATGTCCTTGACTTCTTCATCTCAAGTGTGAGGACACAGGTCAGCTCAGGCAGGGACTCTGGTGCCATCAGTGCAGACACCCCAGATCAGAGTGGCAGTGCAGGGGTCGGGGGCTGTTTCTGCCTCATGCTAGTCTACCTTGGGCAGCCGGTCCTTCCCTCGTTTGGCATAGTTATGACGTCCAGGCCAGAGTTGCAGCGGGAACTATGTGCTGCCTCCAATCTCTCCTCCCTGTCCCTCCCTGCTCGTCCCCTCCCTTTTCCTGCTCCAGATAGGCCCTGGGCTGGTTCTTCCCCTGTGAGAAAAGGCCTCATACTGGAGTCTCAAGGACAATGAGACTTGGGGCTGGATTGGGCAAAGGATGATGAGATGCTCAGAAAGTTACAAGTACTTGAGAACCTGGATAGCTCAGTTGGTAAAGCATCAGGTTTTTACTCTGAGGGTCCAGAGTTCGTGTCCCTGTTTGGGTACTTACTTGTTGGGGTGGGAGGGGTGGATAAGAGGAAAATACA
This sequence comes from Nannospalax galili, assembly GCF_000622305.1. Classification (NCBI taxonomy): domain Eukaryota; kingdom Metazoa; phylum Chordata; class Mammalia; order Rodentia; family Spalacidae; genus Nannospalax; species Nannospalax galili. Next base: position 1,186,172 of record NW_008355380.1, read on the forward strand.
TTGTATCACGTATGTATGAAATTCTCAAAAGAAGAGGCTTACAAGTGTCTAATGAGGCTGTGGTTTCACACTTTAATTTCAGCTTTTCACCTGTTTTTTACTTGACAGTCAAACTGCCGTCCTAACAAATCCCTCAGAGCCAAAGGCATTTTCCCACATCTGTTGGGGCTACAGCAACAAAGCCAACAGGATTTAGCATCTCCACGTGGCCCCAGTGTCCAGCGGTGTCAGCATCTTTGTGACAGGCTGCCTTTCATGGGGTTGATAATGTCAGCAAAGGCTTATTTCTGACTGACTCTTGGCACCGAGTTTCTCGGCTAAAAGCAGTTTTGGAGAGTAGGACTTTATCTTCGTCGTTCCATTCAGGGAGAGACAGAAGAGGCCAAGCCTGATGTACTGATATTTTCATTTACAATCTAAATGTAGTCCCTGGGCCGGCAATTGATTAGAACAACCTGTTGTCAGAGTTATTCTGGAAAATCAAACCTCATTCAACAAGTCTGAGCTTCATGAACAGCCGCCCTGCTTTCCTGCCACGGCTGGGCAGTGATTCAGCCCCAACAGCGCACACAGATCCTTCTATCCCCAGCTGGGTGCTGGCCAAAACTCTCTCCTATGGAGCAGAATCCCTCAGGGCCCCCAGCCAGCTCAGCCCTGGAAATCTCAGCACAACAAAAGGCGGCTGTGCCTAGCCTGACCGGCTTCAGACAGATTCCTGCCCCCACCCCTCCCCACCCCACCACCACTGCCTGTGGACTCACAGATGGGTGCCTGGGGGAGAAAGTGTCTTAATTAGGTCAGCCTGCTGGGCAGTGTGTACCCCACTTCTAGCTCAGCAGGTCACGGGAGTGGCCCTGGATCTGCAGAGCTGGAATTTCCTGGCCCCAGACGAGCCGGCCCTTCATGACACCTTTCCCCTTTACTCTCTGAAGTGCACATAGCCATTTCTCTTTTTCAAGCAGATACTGGCTCAAGTCACACTCCTGCTCCCAGTGAGGAGGGAGCGGCTCCCCACTGCTCCGGGCCCCACTTGAATGCGAGGTCTGTGGAGTTTCCCTTTTCAGTCCCAGCCTGGCTTTATTTGGCTTTGAACCTGAGCTGTTTGGTCAGTTCCCTGGCAGGAAGCCCAGTGAGAATTGCAGTAGGATCCCCTGAAGCCCATGGCGGTGGGTTGGCAGGGTGTGGAGGCCCACGAGGCTCTCTGGCAGGTTGGGCCTCCTGGACCCATCGGGCTCTTTAAGGTCAGTTTTTTATCTCGCTCTTGAGGAAGGACTCTCCTGCCTTTACAGTGCAGCAACCTGGGAGGGATAGATAAAATGGTTTTATCCCTGGGGTAGATCAGAGCACAGGCCACGCAGGGTCCCCCCCCCCACACGTCTGCACTCAGAATAGAGGCAGACAGCAGGACTAAAGGCTTCCGATGACAGGAGGAGCCTGGTCCTGGTGGGAGGCTGGATATTCTCAAGGTTTGTAGGTATCTGGAAACCAGGGGGAGGCAGCTTGCCATTGGTACAGAAACACAGGGGGGCTTTTCCCTTGGAGGTCATGACCTATATGACAGAAGGCTCCTGGGCAAGAAGGACCCAAATCTCCTGGCCAGCTTTGGGTGGTAAGTGGGAATCTTTGCCACCCTCTGGGGCTCAGAGACCTGGAGACTTATAGTGCAGGATCTTCTGGGCCAGAGCGGCCTTCTCAATGTGGCCTGTTATTGCACAGTTACACTACTATAAAGGCGATGCTGAGCCTTTGCATCAATCTGCCAGGCTTTAACAGGGCTTCACATATAGAAATCAGTAAAGGGGAAGGAGGTGGTGGGCATGACCTTCACTTCCTTCCTGGGCACAATCATCAAGTGATCCTGGCCTAGGTCAGAGTAAAAAGGCCAGCGTGGTGGTAAAGCTGGCAGGTCACGGTCGTATGGGGGGTGGGGCTTGCAGGCCCTGAGCCTTTGTCTCTAACTACAGCTTTGAAGATGGTTCAGATTTTCATCCCTTTGGCTTGCGGCAGCTGCCCCAGAAGATGTGGGGTGCAGGTTGGAAGCCCAGGCCCCTCACATCTTTTCACATATTGATACCCTGATCTCATCTCTGTGTTAGGGTGACCCTTTGCCCAGCAGAGGACATAAAGTGCTGAAGGCCAGGGCCAGTGCGGATGCATCTGATGAGAGGTAATGAGGGAGGAGGCTTGTCTGGCTGAGGGCCTTGTGAAAGACAGCCTTGGGGCAGAGGAGGACTTCAGGCAAGGCATGGTGCATGTGGAAGTTCGTGTGTGTGTGTGTGTGTGTGTGTGTGTGTGTACTGTATATATGTTAATGTGTGCATGCAGGTGCATGTGCATGTGTGTGTGGAGGCTTGAGGTCAACCTTAGATGTTTTCCTCAATTGCTCTCCACCTTAGTTTTTGAGATAGTGTCTAGCCTGGAGCTCACTGATTAAGCTAGACTGGCTGTCCACTAAGTCTGGGCTCTACCTGCCTCCATTCCCTACCCTGAGCTGGAGTCACCATCGCACCTGCCTTTTATGGGTGCTGGGATCTGAACTCAGGTTGTGCAAGCTTGTAGCAGGCACTTTACTGACTGAGCATCTCCCTAGCTAGTGTGGGCATTGGTGGCCTGCCTAAGGGGCATGTCTCAATGAGGTCATTTAAGCAGGGTGGGCCAGAAGACATCTGATATGAGTCGCCCCTATGAGGTGCATGCATCAAACAGAAATTCTCCATTTTCATTCATGCATGTTACAGGCATGGACACATAGGGCCAGGGGACCCTCACCATGTCAGACCCTTGGCAAAGGTGTCAGCTCCTGGCACCTCAGCTGCCTCTCTGTATCTAAGTCTCCTGACTTGATGTGACAGAATTTCAGCCACTGTTCACAAGGACACAGGCCAGAGATCCGGTCAGAGGAACTGTGAGAGCGAGTGGAGGGAGGAGGGGCTGGAAAGTGGGTGTCTGCCAGCTCCTTTCTCCGCCTCTCCTCCCTGGGTAATGGCTATGAGATGCCACTATTCTAAGATGCTTCTGTGTATAAAGATGCCCCACTCTGAGACAGACTGATGTAGAAGCTGACTTTTTTATTGAAATGAGGATTATCCACCCTTGAAGAAATAATGCCTCAGTTTTAAGGTTCTACTGGTTTGTTCTTTTGGAGACAGGGTCTCCCTGTAGCCACAGCTGGCCTGGAACTCACTATGTAGATTAGGCCGGCCTAAATCTCATAGAGATCTGCCTGCCTCTGCCTCCTGAGTGCTGGGATTAAAGGCATATGGTAGCACACCCAGCAAGTTCTGCTGTTTTTGTTTGTGTGTTTGGGGTGCTGATGGACCCATGGCTCCATCTCTCATCATAGTGACTGGTAGTACGCAGGTGCCCTGCTTCCGAGCTGCAGTTCAGTCACATTCTGCTTTCAGCTGCCTTGGTTGGGTGCTGGTGCCTTCCTGCTGTGCTTGGGGCGGCTGCATTGGACTTGAGGTCTGACGAGGGCAGAGTGGGAAACATCCCAGAGTGGAGCACGGCTCTATCACAGCGCTCAGCACTTTCGGCTGCAGGGGAAGATCCAAATGCCCCATGGGTGGTCAGCCCCGTTCCCAGCTGGGCTCAGCAGGGAAGGTGAACCTGGTGTTGTTCTGGGAGCTGGACAGGCTGTGTCTGTGGAAGATGTTACCTGGGCACAGCATTTGGCTCGTGCTGCTCACCAGGAAGGGCAGAGCCACATCCGCACACAGCACATGTCTGAGCCGAGTGCTCAAGCTGCTGAGGGTGGGGCTGAGGTCTGGGAAGTCATTGAACTTCAGATTTCTTCCTGAAACCTCTTGAGTGTTTGGACAAAATGTGCCCCTCTCTTCTCTACCCTTTGTAAATACCAGAAGCTTCCAGAAACACCTTAGATTTCCTAAGATCTTACCACTCTAAGTAATACTTCTCCAATGCTTGTTAATTTCCTCACACTTGCCCAACTCAGGATTTGTTTGTTCAAAAGGGCTGGCCAAGGCTTTTGAGGAGTGTGTGTGTGTGTGTGTGTGTGTGTGTGTGTGTGTGTGGTGTGTATGGAGCTGTATTTATGACATTTACTGGTTGGGTCTATGTTACATTGAATCCATAGGACAGAAAACACAGTATCCGAAGGGAATGAAGTAAAACACAAGCTCCTGGTCGTAGGTCCTGGCTGGTCTGGGTGAGTTATGGTCCTGGGACTCATTCTCTCCAGGATGCACTGGATCCTCCTCTCCTTTTTACTGAGAAGAGGCCCAAGGTGGAGGGAAGCTGCACTGTCCCCAGGGCCAGAGGCTAGTAGTTGACAAAAGGTCCTGACCTCTGCAGTCCCCACCGGTCCTGTCATCTTCCCACCCTTATCAGGCCTTGGAGTCATGCATTTCCAGAACAAGCTCTAGGAAGAGAGCAGTGCTGGCCAAGAGCCTGGCGACAGTGCTCCTGGCCAGAGACCCCAGCAGGATGTCTCTCCTTGCTGTCATGGCTTACTGCCACAAAACCGGACAGGGCTAAGTCTGAGGCACAGGGGCAGTGTCTGTTCTCCCATTGTCCACCCTGACTTTGAACGTGTGCCTGTCACAGTACCTCCATGTGTCCCACACTTGGTGAGTCACCCCATCCCCACCCCATCCATGGACAGTGTGGTCAGGAAGTACCTGTACAGGGTTTCTGTCTGTACTGAGGGTTTCTGGAGGAAGTTTTTGGCCACCAGGCACAGACCTATGTCCTTGCCGTTGGGCTTCTGGGCAAGAGGCCCCTTGGGAGAGTCCTGCTGGCTGGGTGGGAGTCCCAATCCCTGAGCCAGGGATTTCTGTTGCTGGGTAGATATACACTCCACAGACTGGTAGCCAGGCTGATGCTCTGCTCCCTCCCCCTGCCCTGCCAAGCATCTCCTCACCCCTTTACTTCCCAGAGTTCTCTCCTCATAAGCTACCTGCAGAGAATGTCCTAGGATGACCAGCAGCACAGCCCTGCATTGAGGGTGAACAGGGTGGGGTGTGGAAGTGGAGGGAAACCAGCACGACAGAATGTTGTTAAACCCGTGCTTCTGCAGAACTTTCACAACATAGAAAATTCTTCAGCAAATACTGTATGGAAAGACAAGACAGATTGTGAGGCCTCAACTGTGAGTGTGCGGGGTAGTGGGGTATGGAGAGAAGTTAAGGAAGGCTCGTATCGAGGGATCTAGGTTCCCTTCCATTTCTCCTCCGATTTCCTACAGCTAGCATTCACTCGTTCATAAGCTAAGAGTTTGTTTCTGTTGAGAGCCTGATTCAACTATAAATCATGTCTCTCCAGATGCCAGCTCAGCTCTGAACTCTCCAACATTGTTGGAGAGCCGGCCCCTGGGCAGTGCTAGTCCAGTGCTCACCAGCCCTGAAGACCCAGTGTGGAGCTTCATCTCCAGCTGATAAGCGGATTGGATCCTTTGAGTGGCTATGACAACACCGCACACTTCTGAACTCGTACTTCTACATGGTGTGGGGCTGGCTGGGTCTCCCCGATAAAGCAGATCTGTATGGGTCTGTGGATCAAGGTTAGCACTCTGTGGTTTAACTTGGGCTGACCTACACCAGTGTGTGTGTCTGCCTTCTACACCTGGCCTCTGTCGCTGGAGCCTGCAGTCTGGGTGTAGAGAGGTCCTATGACACAAGGCCTGGGGTGAGCTGCAGGGCATCAGCACCCCTTCACCTTGGTGGGGCTCTGGGGCAGGCTTACAGCCTCCTAATCAGTGCCATATTCAACCCCTCTGAGTAGTGGTCATGTCACCAGACATGGCTACTTTGGAAAATCTCTTCTCAGATGGATGGTGGCTCACACACACAATTGCACATGCATGTGCACACATATGCACACTCATACACAAACTGAAAAACATACATATGCATTCATACATGCCAACACAAACTAATAACACACACAAAGCCATGCACACACGGACACACACTCCTGGGGCACCCAGATGTTGCTTCTGGGAGCTCTAAAATGGTCTCAACAGCAGATTAAGGAAGTCAGTCAAGGCTGAGTTCAGTGAAACTAAAAATGGCAGCTCCTATCCAGTTTCTCAGATTAGCCATGTTGGAGCCTTACAACAACACTGAAGGACACAGAGACTGTCCCTAAAAAAGGATGCACTTGACACTAGGGATGTAGCTCCGTGGTGGAGTGCTTGCCTAGGATGCAGGAGGCACTGGGTTCCATCCCCAGCACTGAAAATAATAAAATAAAATAAAAAGTAGACATATTCAATAACATAAAAATGTGGTGGGGGCTAATATATCCCTTTATAAAAGCTGCATCACCAGGAAGAAATCACATTTCCAAGAGTCAGTCCCTAAAGGTACATGTTCAAGAAATTAAGTTGCAAAATAAAATTCGCATACTGTTGTGACTTGAAAGAAGTCCAGAGCTCCCAGGCTGAATTTAGGTCCCACATTTTCATTGTTTCAGATGCCTTTTGGCTTAGCCTGGGACTAGGATGTCTCATCTCTATGGAGGTGGTCTTGTCAAAGGTGTTCTAGCAGGCTGCCTCCCCTGAAGTCCACTGGGTTCCACATGCTATCAGCCAGTGCTGGTCTCTAAGTAGGTCAACTAAAACTCTGGCTGGTCCTTGGCTGGTCCCTGGAGGACTATTGGAGTGGGTCTGTGCTTCTGTGGCCCAGGACTTGTGAGGGTATGATTTATGGAATATGCCCTGGCTGAGGCTTTTCCAGGGTCATCAGCTCAACAGGTGGTGTCTCCAAGGCTGAGGAGCTTGGGTCACACTGGGGCTCACTGGCCTTGTACTGCATGTACTTCCATAGGTGTCCTGGGGGTGCCATAGCCAAGAACCACAAACAAGGTGCTTGAAACACTGTTCTCCCCTGTTCTCAAAACTTGAGGCCTCTGAGGGTCAGAGGAATCAGTCCCTGACCTGTCTCAGATCCTGGTAGCTGTGACAATCCTCAGTGCTCCTTGGATTGTGGATATATCACTCTGATTTCAGTCTCTACCTTCACATGGTGTGTGTGTGTGTGTGTGTGTGTGTGTGCGTGTGTGTGCGTGTGCGTGGTGTGGCTCTGGAGATGTCATTCCTGTTTGTGCTTCACACTGCCACTCTGTGGTTTTGATTCTGAGTCCTAGCCTCCTACCCCCTCCCATGAGCATTTGTGCTTTCCTGTCCCGAACTGTCTTTCCCTTTTCCCTAGGAATTTCTCCTCATCCCTCAGAACCCCCATATAAATGCCCCCTTTCTTAGCACCCTTCCTGACCTTCACGCCCACCTCAACCCTCACTGTCAAGGGAATTACTGTGCAATGAGTGTGGGAGTTTTCTGTATGCATTTGACGTTTCAGCAGGAAAAGGAAGAGAGCCCACTCCAGAACTGGGGAGATAGCTCAGTAGGTAAAGTGCTTGCCTTACAAGCATGAGGACCTGAGTTAGATCCCCAGCACCCATAAAAGCTGGGTGTGGTGGTACACACCTGTAATCCTGCTGCTGGTGAGGTGGAGACAGGAGGAACCTGGCACTTGCTGGCCAGACAGCCTAGCCTGGTCAGGGAGTCCCAGGCTAGTGAGAATCTCTGTACGAGGTTGGACAGCTCCTGAGAATGACACCTGCGGTTGACCTCTGGCCTGCACGCGCGCGCGTGTGCACAGACACACAGACACACAGACACACACACACACAGACACACACACACACACACATACGTACGCACGCACACACCACTCCTCTCCTGGAAGATGTGTGCAGGAGGTGGATAAAGGGAAACACTCCAAAGGCTGCAGCAGGTGGCAAGGCAACTGTTGGAGGAGAACTGAAACTGTTAGAAGACAGCGTCTCGCCCAGTCCTGGGGAGGCACAGCCCATTGCCTCTACCCGGCCTCTGTGCCATCAGCCCAGGGCTGCCTGCAGGAGGTGCAAAGGCCTTGGAGTTCCTGAGAAGGGGCCCCTCATCTCTACAGCAGCCCTCTCTCCTGGAGAAGAATTTGTCTTTGTCCCTGAGAACTCACCAGTTACCGCAGAAGCAGCTTCCCAGACAGCAGGAGGCGCGTTGCAGGGCCAGGTGCCAGCTGCACACACAGGAGCCTATTTTCTCTAATGCTAATTGGGGGTGTCTCACGTCCCTCAGGCATGCAGGGTCCTGTGAGCAGGCTGGGGAAACATGCAGAAATCTGGAGGCTACTACTGAGTGACTGTACCTCCTGAGGACCCCGCAGCAGAGCGCCTGATGCCCCAGGGACCAGCCTGGTGGTTCTGTTTGTGGGAACCTGATGAGGAGCTGTAGAAGGCTGTGGGCCTAGAGCATCGTTGTTGGGATGTACGGGGGATCCTTCTCTGAAGCTTTGCAGAAAGAGGAGGCACCGGCACAATGGACTGCCACACTCCAGGCCTTGCTCAGTGTTTCTGGCAGGAAGTGGCCAGCCCTGGTCCCTCTTTGGACATCAGATGCTTCTGGAGAGGACGAAGAGCCTGGTTTCTTCTCCCTGTGTCTGTGTGAGGAAGAGGACACCACCATGGGCCCTCCAGAGTCATCTGAGTCAGGGCAAGGGCAACCTTCATGTTGGGTTGTTCTGGTCCAACCTCTAGGAATTGGACTTTTAATCTATGATTCCTTTCTGAGGAGGCCTGGGCTCAACAAGATGTGTCATTTCACCCTTTATTCCTTCAGACAGTGTCTCTGGCCTTGAGTACTCCACAGAGGTCACCTGACTCATTAGACTCATCCTGGACCATGATGAGTCTGGAGCCTATGTGGGACAGTGACTCTTGGTCCGTTCTGCTTGATCCCCAGCAGAGGGAGGACACCCCTGTGGAATGGCTCTGAGCTATAGTTGGGGCCTTTCTGGGTAGGGCTGGGTGGCCTATTCTGGCAAAGGATTGGTGGTGGATCTTCCCACACCCTCCTGTGAAGACTGTAGGGGACTGGCAGGCAATTTTGGTCTGTCTACCCCACCCCTAGCATTTCTGACACAGGGAGACCCATGTACATGCTTAGGGAGTGTCCTCAACCAGATCTTCCTGTCCTTTGAGTGCATGTTTCCGGAGAATTTTGCTTGGTCTCCTTACCTGTTCTGAGCCACATTACAGGCAGAGCCAACTTCTGTGTTTCTTCATCAGCCTCTCCATAGCCCCTGCTCTTCGTGGAGGGCCCAGCCATCTGCCTCTGGGTGGGGCTTGTCCCCTCACTGGGACACCACAGTGGCTCAGCATCCTCATCGACACACAGGCCTTATATAAACTCCTAGTGGGAGCAGGCACAGGGCCTAGAGTAAACCTCATGAGGCTTGGTATGCAACCTCAACTGTCCCCAGGGAAGCACGCCCTCATCTGCTGGTGGGAAGGTCCCTCCCTGAAAGCCTTGAAAGGAAGAGGAGCCCGGATCCTGGCCCCACAGTCATGGTGGCTCAGTGCTATGGGCTATCATCCCACTGGCTGCTCGACTCGCTTCCTCCTCTAGGGAAGAAGTGGTGAATGGTGAACAGACATGACATGGAATCATGTCAACACATTTCGGTTCCTTCTTGGCCTATGTTTGAGCCTCAGGTGCCTGCCTGCCGGCTTGGGCTAGCTTTTTTGGTTCCCCTGGGCCTGAGCTCTTGCCTCAGGATCCATGCTCCAGCCACCGCACTTTCAGGCCTTGCCCCAGAGGAGACAGGGGCCACTGACCCCGGAAGGGCTGTACCTGGCCAAGGTTCTGAGCCCTGCGGTGTGGGCAGATGGGTCCCTGCTCTCCAGGTGGGTGAGTCCTGCTTCCAGAGGCTCACAGGTGGTCAGGGTGGAGGCCATGGAACAGGATGGCTGCGCTGTAGGTCAGAGGACTCTGGTGCCATCTGCTCCTGTATGAATATTCCTTTCACCAATTCTCCCTACAAGCACCCTTGTAAAACCCAAATGGCCCCCAGACGATCTGAGCCTTGGAAGAATTTCCAGGAGGAAGTGGCGAATGTTACCTTTGCTCCCTACCCTGTGCCACCTGAAAGGCCACATGGAGAAGATGAGGGACCCCCTCACCCAGGAAAAGTCCTGGTAGATGACAAAACCACCAGGAACTTGGCTGTCCCGAGTCTAGCCCCATCCTCTCCTAGGGTGCAGTCGCTGGTCGGGCATAGTGCTGTGCCCTCCAGACTCACAGGCCAGGCTGTACACCGATAGGCCTGTCTGGTGCCATCTGTCCTCAGCAAACAGAAAATAGGAGGGTGGGGCCCCTAATTGTTCCAGGACAAGACTACCCTCAGTGTGGCAGCTGGCCCTGGTCAGAACATCCAGGGGAGAAGGACCAGAATTCACCAGAGTGCTCCAGCCATCAGGGACTCTCTGACCTCTACCCTGACCAGCACGGGGTGACTAGGGGCCTTCCTTACAGTCCCTGTCCTGCCTGGAGGGAGAAATCATGGGCTGCACTTGGCTCTGAAGGGTCTGTGAGAAGAACAGGTCAGGCCTGTGGCCCAAGCCCACCTGTGTTGCTTTCTTCAACACCCTCAAAAGCACCTGCCCTCCGAGCACCCTGACAATGACTTTGGACCTGTGGATTCCAGTGACTTTTGTAGCTCAGACACTGGGTAAAAGGTTGGAAGGAGGAGCTAACCATGCCTTGCGGTGTCCTCCTCCAAGTGGGGTTGAAGCTGGACAACACTGGCTTCCCCCTACTGTAGGTGTGTGCAGACCAAGTGTACCATGCCAAAGGCACTGTCCATCCAGAGGCCACGAGCCCCATTCAGGAGCCACGCTTTACTTCTGTCTGGTGTCATCTCTCCAGTTACAGTGGCCGTTGACTCTGAAGGTGGACTAGGGGTAGTTTTCCCCAGCAGCCAGGCCAGGTGTGTCCCAGCTCAGGCTGAATGCCTACATGAGTCAGCCATCTTGGTCTGCCTGTGGCTGACACACAGACTGGGAAAGACCCAGTCACTGTCCTGTGGTGTTAGCAGCCTGTGGCTGCTATCCCTGCTCGCCTCCTCAGGTCTGCCTGCAGCTCCCACAGCTGTGTGCACACCTGGCCTGCTCTGAGCACACCTGCTGCCTTGCTCATTGCTTTCCATGGAGACACCAACCATTTCCTGGCACTCTAGATGGAGGCCAGAGCACACTCTGAGCAGAGACAGGGAGGGGTACAGTTCTGTGTGTGAGATCACGGCAGGTCTGCTGAAATCCCCTCTTGGAAGATTTCTGGGGCTTACCAAAGAGTCTGGGTTAGAGATTCCATCTGACTATATCAAATCCAGTTTCATGAAAATAAAGGGCAGAGTTTTCAAGAATTCCCATCAGGTGGAGGTTCTCATGAGTATCTACTCATGCTGGTTGTCTGTCTTGTAGTATTGAAATGTTGACTCAAAGCAGATGCTTTAAAAATTGAAAACACTGGGCTACGTCATAAACAGGCTCCAGCCCTGCTGACTCACCACACTGCCTTCAGTGCAGGTAGAAAACCTGTGTTGTCACTGTAAGTCAGCTGTGATGGAGAAACGGAACTCCCAGGTTCTCTGGATGTTTGTGTTAACTGCTAGGGGAGGTGACAGGGTCTGTGGAGGCGAGCATTTTACTGGGGCCACACTGAGGCACACGGCACACTGGGCTGCAGCCAGTTGTGGGTTAGAGTGTCAGTGCTCACCAAAGCTCATTGAAAGTATTAACAATAGTGTCCTGTTCAGATCTCAGTGCAGGTCACACAGCTGTGTCCATGAAACTTGGGTTATGTGCTACTAGATGGTCAAGGGTTTGTGCTGGATAGCTTTAGTGTCAACTTGACACACCTGGGTTGAGGGAACCTCAATTGGGGAATTGCTTCTATTGCACTGGCCTGTGGCCATGTCTGAGGGGCATCTTCTTGATGAGTGATGTGGGAGGGCCCAGCCCACTGTGGGTGGTGTCACCCCTGGGCAGGTGGGCCTGTGTTGCATAAGAAAGCAGGCTGAGCAGGGGCCAAGGGAGCAAGCCAGTAAGCAGCATTCCTCCATGCTAGACAATGCATCAAACATTCCAAAATGTACTAACATCAACTACCCCCCTGTGCTGGATAGCTTTAGTGTCAACTTGACGCACCTGGGTTGAGGGAGCCTCAGTTGGGAAATTGCCTCTATTGGACTGGCCTGTGGCCATGTCTGAGGGGCATCTTCTTGATGAGTGATGTGGGAGGGCCCAGCCCACTGTGGGTGGTGTCACCCCTGGGCAGGTGGGCCTGTGTTGCATAAGAAAGCAGGCTGAGCAGGGGCCAGGGGAGCAAGCCAGTAAACAGTGATCCTCCATGGCCTGTGCTCCAGCTCCAGCTCCTGATTCCAGGTTCCTGCCCTGAGTTCCTACCTTGGGCTCCCTGATGAACTGCAACCTGGGAGTTGTAAGCTGAATAAACCCTTTGTTTCCCAAGTTGGTAGTGGTCAGTGTTTTGTCACAGCAATGAAGAAACAAACCAGGACAGGTTATAAACATTTCTTAAAACACAGTAACGCTATAAAATCAAGTCCACTTAAATTCACTCGTGACAGCAAAGTAAGCCTTTAAAAATCAACCAGTGTTTAAAAATTGCTGTGCTTTGAAAACAGCTTAGCAAGAGCAAGCCTGCTCGGGGGATGGCGTATTTGAAAAGCCGTGAACTGTGCTTTTCCTTGGCTTGGATTAGCTTTCTTCACGTCAGGGGAAAGCTGATGAATCACACACTGCCACAGGGCTGAACGGCATGTTCCCTCGCAGGTGTCCTTTCTAGATGAGCAGGGGAGGTCAAGGTGAGGCCAGTGTGAGGAGTACTGGCAGGCACTGCTGTACTGCCTGGAACTTCTTGAGCCCCAAGGGCAGGTGCATCCCACTTGGGGTGGTGTTCTTGTCCTGTGGACATCGGCTGCAGAGGTGAGACAAACAGCTGATTTTGAGGCTTATCAGCAGGATGATGGCCCTACAGAGGTGGTGTGGCCAGTCCAGAATCAGCTCAGGAAACTGACACAGGGCCTCAGCTGGCTTGCTGGGATGGAAAGGCTCTATTGTGCCCAGGATGAGGCTGTACTGATGAATGAAAGCTGGTCAGGACTGGGCAGTAGGAGCATGTGGTGTGCACAGGGGACCTGTCCCCGGAGATGGACAGTTCTAGAGATGGACCGTTGCAGTGCCTTTGAGGATTAGCTGCTACCTCTTCCCATGTGAAGCTCATGGACTCTGGGATTCTTTTGCCTTTTTCCTTTGTAACCACGAATCTTACAGAGATGGGCACTAGAGCAGTTGCCTGAAGGGCACAGGGCATGCTGCGGCCTAAACAGGATCCCGTGCCTTCAATGTGGGAAGAACACCTCTGCTACATTTTCCAGGAGATGGCACTGGTGGCTGTCAGGACGGGGAAGAGGAGCCAGGTCCACCAGGTGTGAATCAGGCCTGTCAGTGTCTTGTGTGTAGGCATGTGTGTGTGCTTGCTCGCACAACAATGGTTCACTCTGAGCAGGAGCTGGTCATGGTGGTGGGGACTCTCCCTGCCTCACTTGCTCAGCCTACATTTCCATTAGGTGGAGCTGTGGAAGATGATCAGGGCTCTGTGTCTCCCTCATCTACATCGAGTAGATAAGGTCACAGAAGTCCTCATGAAGTTACCTGCTAGGACTTTAGGAGGCAATCAGAAAGTTCAAGAAAGGTATTATCTTGCACTGAGAAGTTAAATCATTCTTATTATGACCTGGTGCTTACAAGTGTGGTGAGTGATCGTGACAGGACACAGGTAAGAACTGACTGTGGGTTTCCAGTGAGAAGAAGCAATCCTTTCCTGGTGGTGAGAACTTGTTGCCGGTAACCCTGACCTGTATCCTGCTTGCACATGGCTTCCCTGCCATGTTCTTCAGACCCAGTCCAGAGCTCTGGAAGGAGACAGCTTTCTCATCAGCTATCTGTCCCCCGTGGCCAGCAGGGATGCTGGGCTCCAACAAGCCCCAGCCCTGGTCCACCTTCAGCCCTCCCTTGAGCTGGCAGATTTGGGAGCCACTGAAGCTGTGTTTCCCATGTGGAAAGGATGATTTGAGGAGGTGCCGGGTTGTTTGGTGTACCCTAGAATCCAGGCTTCCTGGTTCCTGTAGAATGCCCTTCTGCAGCTATACTGAGGCTCTGCATATAGCCATGTCCCTGCACTGAAGTCACAGGCACTAGGCAGTATCTCTGCTCTTGTATTGATCCCAAGGAAGTCACTGAACTGAAGTGCACTCACCCTGCTCCAAGGATCGCCTTCCTCCCTCTGAAGGTGGAAGCTGAGGCTTCGGCCCTCAGGACCCGGTCAGGTCTGGGGCAGATGATGGGGAAGACAGGCCTCTGCTCTGAGGAGGCGAGGGGCAGACAGTACTCAGGCAAGCACAAGGCCACTGTACCAGGACACAGTTGAAGGGGTACTGACTTGTCACAGGTTCATCTGCCGGGACCCCTGACTCCATCTCTGCTTCTGCACATGTGCATGGCTGGGGGCCTGTGACGTCATCTCTCGCTCCTGGAAGCTGCACATGCAGCACTCACCCTTTGGCTCAGTGCTTGCTGGGTAGTGTCCTGCATGTGGCACTGCTGAGCTGCCAGCCAGGAGCACAGAGACACCCAGTGGCTGCCACGGCAGCTCCCCTTCTACACAGGCTCACCAGGTCTCCTGTCTTGCTCTCTGACAGCCCACAACGCCTTCCTGTTCCTGCCTCTGTCATTCCTCATTGGATTGCCTGTCCTGCTGCTGTGAGCGACATCTTTATAAACCTCGACCCAGACGAGAGCGGCCTCTGCCTGCCACACTCGATGTCCTGGCTAGGCCCTTGTCTCCATTCGCTAGCCTTGTCATACATGAGTGCTTGGAAGCCACACAGGAGCCACAGTGTCTGATGCTGGACTCCAAAGCCCTGGGACATCTCATACTGGTGGCCCCTGTCTGCGGCTTATTCTGGGACGCTCCCCTCCCCAGATGGAGTCACCTGCCCCTCAGCACCCCTCCCCATGCTTCATGTATGCTTTGCAGACAGAAGCCTCTGAGCCCCATGAAGACACATTCTGGGCTGTGACTATTTATGGATCATGGCAGTGTAGGGCACCTTGGTGGGGCCTGTCTGATGAAAGAAATGAAGAAAGAAAGGAGGAAGGAAGGAGGGGAAGCTTTTCCTGTTCCAGGAGAAAGCTGCAGAGATTTCCAGGGCGTGGGACGTGGGACATGTTCATACTCTGTTTTTTGTCACTTGGAGGGAGAATCAAGTACAACAGGCTCAATGGCCATTGCTGGTCCAGCATTTGCCTGGCTGTCCCATGTTGCTTTTCTGTAAGACCTGCGCCTGTGGCCACATGGATGGCTAGCTTTTGGCACTGGCTCTGGTTTTTCACTAGTCAAGGCCCTTAGGCCATAGAACAGATGCCCAGTCTTTGGCCTGATCTGGGCTAAGGGTGCAGAGGATGTGGGCCTAGCAATGGTGTCTGCCAGGAGGGCCAGCCCTGGCCTGGGACCTTGCTTTTGAGGGAGCTAAGCTTGTTACAAGTCAACAGCACATCTGCTGCTGGCTTTGGTTAGAAGAATCAGGCTTTTAAAAATCGCAGCACCTTAAGGTGGTTGTTTAGGTTTTTTAATCCCTTAATTCTCGATGCAGAGATGTGCTTTATAGGGTCTGGTGCTGCAGCTCAATGCTATGAGTAGCTCAGTGGTAGAATGCTTGCCTAGCAAGCTCAAGGCCCTGGGTTCTACCCCGCACTGAAAAAAATGGACTTTAATAAGTGTGAATGCCGGAAGCATACAACATGAGAAGCACAGTGGAGGGGCCAGGGCTGGGGCTCAGTTGGCAGAGGGCTTGCCTAACATTCATGAGGCTCTAACCCAAGTACTCATAGACTGGATATAGCAGTGCACATCTATAATCCCAGCACTCAGGACACAGACATGGGAGAATCAGAAGTTCAAGGCCGTCCTTGGCTATATAGTGAAATAGATGCCAGCCTGGACTAGAGATTGTCTCAATAAAAGAACTGCAGATAACACATTTTAAAGCTCAGTGTTCACATCTTGACCCTCTCTCTGGGGAGCCATTGGGGTGGTGGCCTCACACAGGACAGATTTCATTGCTTAGCTTTCTTGCATGAGATCCTGGCCTAGAGTGGGAACCTGGCTCTGGGGATTCCTGCTATGTGACCATCACCCACCACCAGACATCCTAGTGGCCCCATGTAGGCCTGTCCCCTGGCAGGGCTGTTTGGACTCACCATGTAGGACTAGGACTCCTACCCCCTGTAGGTCTTCAGAAGTGAGACACAAAGTCCCTAACTCCCATAAATTCCAAGTTAGCCATCGGGGACTCAGTGATGGCATTCAGAGAGGTCTCCAGAGGACTTCGTCTCAGCCTGCCTGATCCTGTACTTGTTCTGATACACAGTTGGGTCCCCACTGGTCAAATTCCTGAGAGATTCTGGGGTAGCCACAGCTCAGCCCCACCTGTGCCCTTAGGTGGCCCCAGGTCTAGTCCTATACACAGGTCTCTCTAGCCACCTGGGGCCTCTTGCCAGATGTTCCTGCACAGTCTGGGCATCCTCAGGATGAGGGCTCCTGGGAACACCACAGACACCAGAAAGCAGGTGTACAGAGCAACGCATTCTAGATACAGTGGCCAGGCTGTGGGGGCTTCCAGGTCTTGGTGACCACAGCAGACCCTGTCCAAGCTGCTACTGGGCTTGGACTTCTTACCCCCTTGCTACCTTGTTCTCCGGTCTCCCCGGAAAGTCTGACATGATCTGATGTCCTCCCACTAGTCCAGTACCACACAGGCTGGGCAGAGCCTTTCCAACTGTTCAAAGCCTGATGTGGCTTGCCACATGCCCTCACATGATGGGCTGATGACAGCTGCAAACAAGATGCCCTGATCCCAGAATCTATGAATGTGACCTCTGTCCAAGGGAGACAGTATGGGTGTGATTAGATTAGAAAGCTGTAGCTAAGAGGATTACCCGGACTAACTGCTGTCCCTAAATGTTTCATAAGTGCTCCATGAGAGGCAGGGGATTAGACACTGACATGGGGAGATGGTAGAGGCTGGGGCCACACAGCCACAAGCCTGGGACTTCTGGAGAAGACAGAAGCGTCAGGACAAATCTTTCCTGAAGACTCAGAGCGAGCATTGTCCTGCTAGGATGTTGACTGGAGACTTCAGAGACTAATGTCTGATGTCCTGATTTCTGGGCCCATGGTGACCCTCAGGTCGTCCCAACTGGAGCCCACCCAGCACTAAGCAAGGTGATCTTTGGGACTGCTGCTGTCTCTCCCGGTGATCAAGGCCCCTGGGCCACAGACAGAAGCTACAGGTGGTCACAGAGGATGTGTCCATTAGACAACAGTTTATGTGGAAGCTGAAGCCTCAGCTCTGCAAGTACTCGGGCCTTTCCTGGCCTCTGCTCGGATGCAGGGGACGGCTCCCGAACCAAGTGCCTTCCCACTGGAGACTGGGGGGCAGGTTCACAGCAGGAGCCAGGCCACCCTATGCCAGTGCTTTGCCCACTCCCTGGTCCCTGCACCCTGCTGTGGAGCACACTGGTTTTAGTACAGGAATGTGATGTGGTATGACAAGCCAGTGGCACCCTCTGCTGTGGTAGGGTGGCTTACCCAGGAGCCCATGCCTGCCTGGCTCCTACAGCCTTTCCTTCAGGACGAGGCCATTGTCTTGAACCATTTCTGAGATTCAGATCTTACAACCCATTTCCAACCAGACACAGAAATGGTTTCTTTGCACTGTGAGCATTTACGGCATCTGTGACCACCTTGTTTAATCTGGTGCAGAGCAGTCAGTGTCATCTTTCTTACAACAGAGAAAGCCGCAGACTTGCTTGAATTCCAGGCTGTGGCCAGGGAGATGGGCTGGCTGGGACAGGCAAGTCAGGCCAAGGGTCAAAGAAGTGAGGAAGGAGCATGAGCATAAGACAGCTCCCTCGGGGTGTCCCCAGCTGGGTGGCTTTCAACAATTACCGGTCCCCCTTCGTACCCCCGCGACCTGGAGTCCCAACGGTTCTGAGTGTTTCTGGCTCAGGTAACATGGTCAGATGTTGGTTAATCTGAAACAGTGGGGGTATGGGACACGGAGCAGCTGGGGGACTGTCAGTGTCCTTGAGTAGCATCTCTGAGTGCCATCTGATTCGGGGAGGGGGGTCTTTGGACCCCACCACCTGGTGTCCAGGTGGGACAAACTTGCTCTTGTCCAATGCCCGCTAGCTTGGGTGCCCATTCTCAGGTCATTCCCTCAGCATCTCTGGGATGGTCACTACGTGTTGTGGAGCATCGTTCCTTAAGAATGGCATAGCCCTTATCCTCTTAATCAGAGCACCTGTGATTTCAAAGGAGATCTGGCCTGTTGAGGTTCCCTCATAGATAGAAGGTGAGGGAATGGGCATTAGACCCTCACCTAAGGTTCCAGGTATTCCCTTTTGAGCCTCCCTTACACCTTCATATAATCCTGCCCGACTGTACTAAGTCCTGGGGGCTAGAGAACATAGGAGAAAGTTTAATGGACGGTGGGAACTCTTTCTTGCAGGAGATTGTGACCCGTGCTGGGGTGGGACTTCTCAGTGATGGAGCACTTCTGGGTCACCCCTGCCCTTGTAAGCCTCAAAAACTCACTGGTTCACTAAACTGGACTGGGGTGGAATCGTTTCTTTGGTCTGTCATTGGTGCCATATCTGGGATGAACAGACAGATGTTTGTGTGATCCTAGGAAAACTCACACAACACCATGACACTTGCCACACCATGCTGTAATTGAGGACTAACTTGCACACAGCAAAACACATCCATCATATGAGAACTGGGTACAGCTTCTGTAGGTGTGCCCATATTGTGTGTCCCCTCCCAGTACAGGCTCTACCCTTGAGAATGAGTGATGCTTTAAACTCTGCCCCAAGAGCCGTTGTGGTGCTGGCCACACAGTGTAAACCCTGGTGTGAGACCCCAGCAGCCATGTGTCTGTGACTGCTGAGATCTCCAGACCAACTGGGGCTCACGTCTGGGAGCTCCTATCTCCTTGAACACGACTTTGTGACCCATAGACACTAGTTTCCAATGTGGATGTGGCTTCCTCTTTGCTCTGGTGGGTCACATGGGTCTCTGTCACCAGGTCCTGAGGACACTTGAGCAGCTCTCAGAGAGGGAGGAAAGAAGGCCTCCTACCTGCAGCTGGGGGGGGGGGGCACCCTGGGGAACTGTCAACCTGGATCAGTCCTTCAGGTGACCAAGCCCATGGGTCCTCGGGTGTCCTGTCCCCCGGTCCTGAGGCCCCTGGAGCAGCCTCCAGGGGGGGGGGAAAAAAGGCCCCCTCCCTGCGGCTGGGGGGGGGGGGCACCCTGGAGAGACTGTCAACCTGGATCAGTCCTTCAGGTGACCAAGCCCACTAACATTCCATCTGCAACTTCCTGAGCACAGGAAACTAGAACCAACAGGTTAAGTCCATCCCAAACTCCCGGCCATGGGTACTGTGCCGGCCACAGGCATGTGCTGTTATTTTAAGTCAAAGGCTTGGGGCAATTGGCTATGCAACAATAGAAACTCGGTGAAGTATCTGACATCCTGAGACCTGTCAGGAGTACCCTTGGAGTAGCTGTGTGTGTCTGTGGTGGAAATACACGCAGCTGGCGACCCACCTGCCTCTAGTTGACGTTTGGGTCATTTCCAGCTTTGACTGTTATGGCGTGGTGAAGTCTTTGCATGAACCTGTTTTCCTTGCTCTTGGGAAAATACCTGTGAGTAGATGTGCTGAGTCACCGGCAGGGATAAAAGAAGGTCTAGATCTTTTCTCAAAGAGAATGCTGCTTGAAGCTTCTTCAGGACTCCTGTCCAGAGTGTTCTGTGGACTCCCTGGTGCACAGTACCTGGGAGAACAGCACACGCACAGTGGGGATCTAGTCTCTTCCTTCTGTCGGTAGGGTGCGACGCTCACTGGGGCTCTTCCCACCAGTGGTGCAGGAGCATCACCCGGTGTCCTTGTCACGTGTGGCCTTACAGACCTTTTCACTCCAACCGCTCTGCCAAGCAGGTGTGTGAGGGCAGGCGAGCCCTGGGGAGGAGGCTTGGGGCCTTTGAAGCTGTGGGCCCTCAGCCTCTGTGGCCAGAAATGCTCTGATAAGAGGCTGTTGCTCCACCTGAGCCCGAAAGTGGCTCCCTGGGCCTCCAGATAGGTGTCCCTGGGATAGATGGTGTGGGGACAGTGGGCTGGGGGCACCTGGGAAAACCTGCCAGGGAGACAGGAACAAAACAGGGACTTGTATATGCGTGAGAGCCCTATGATCTTCAGCCCAAGCACCCATAGGGACATGGGGGTATCACAGGGTTTGCCTGTGATCTTGGGGAATCTCTTTGGGTGCAGAACAAGGGGAGGTATGGGTGTGATGGGATTTAGTCCCCAGGACGTCCTGCAGGGGGGCAGTGAGAAGTGCTCTGACCAGCCCATCCCTCTTTCTGTGGCTGGGGAAGGTATAGGCAGCTTAGGTAGCACTGTGCTGAGCACAAGAGACCCGGAGCTGGGTGCCTCGCTCTCGGAAGCTGCTGAGAACATTGTGCAACATTTACACTGATGGCTGTGGCACGGACAGACTTGTCCTAGAAGAAGGGAGGAAGGAAGCCTGGCGTGCTGGTACCAATCAACAGGACAGTGAAGAAGGTTCTTCAAACCACTGGCCATTTTCTTGATTACTTGCACTCTTTAATCATGACCAACGGCACAAAACAAAAGAAGTTCTACATAAAACTGTTTATGAAGCGTTTACGAGATTTATGACATTCAGTAAGTACTAAAACGTGTTGCATAAGATTTTACTGCGTGCCTCCAACTGCAAGGTTTCAGCTGGCACTCGGTGTGTTCACCGTCATGTTAAATTAGCGCTTTTTAGTAGAGCGAGTTCTGCAATGAGCATCAGGCCACATGAATCATTGGGGCATTTGGGATTATTTCCTAAGAAAAACTTGAAGAGGAATGATGAATCAGGGTACATAAACTTAGGGAAGCAGTTTTATGAATTATAGTCTGTATTGAATAAGGAAAGCTTTCAGATCCTGGAAAATTTTGCACAGTAAAATCTCACCTGGCATCTTTCCTCAGCAGAGCTGTGTTCTGGATGCCAGCCCAGGGTGCATGGGAGGGACACTGGGTGCTGGCCCAGGGTGCATGTGGGGTCCTTGAGTGCTGGTCCAAGGTGTGTGTGTGTGTATGAGGGTTCCTGGGTACTGGGTAAGTGTACATGTGAGAACACTTGGGTGTTGGCCCAGGGTGTGTATGAGGGTCCCTGTGTGCTGGGTAATGGTGTGTGTCACTGGCCTAGGGTGTGTGTCAGAGTGCTGGCCCGGGGTGTGTGTGAAGACTCCTGGGTACTGGCCTAGGGTGTGTGTCAAGTGCTGGCCCAGGGTGTGTATGAGGGCCCCTGGGTGCTGACCTAGGGGCAGTTCTTCAGCAGAGTGACTGGACAACTTGAGTCCAGGAGCTGGTGTTTTCAGAAGGCATGTAGGACTCTCCACGCTGGAGCCAGGGAGAACAGGGTGTGTAGAGCCACAGAGTCTATCTCCTACTGTGCTGTCATGATGCTCAGAGAGGGCCACTCAACACCCAGTCACTCTTAACACAGTGCTGCTCTCTGAGGCCAATTGAGCATTGTGCCAACAGCGACTGGGGCTTGGAAAAATTGTGAAGCTTTTCAACCTGAGTGTAAAAATTGCTAGCTTCCTTTGCAAGACTAGAGATGGTCTCTGTCCCCGGCCCCCTGACCAGTTTCCTTCCCTAGCCTGTCCTGCATGCGTTTCTGGTCTTTCTGCTTTTCTGTGTCATGCCCCTGCTTACAGTAATGTTCACCTAGACAGTGGCCTTCTGAGGCTTTCTTAGCCCATTGGTTAGTGTGGTTCGAAAGTTTCAAGAAAGGTGCGTGAATTTCCAGAGGAAAGTAAAGCAGAGACTAAACTGTCTCCTGGGACCAGGTTGGGCAGAGGTGCCCAGGGTGAAGGCAGGTCCGTGCCGCAGGCTGAGTTGGGTGCCCCGGCAGCACCACTAGCTCAGACGTTCTCTGGAGGCACAAGTGGCCTGCCATACCTTTTGCCCTGGACTTTCCTGGCTTCTGCATGGAAAAATCTTCATCCTGCCCAGGCGCACCGGGGTGGTGGCCACACAGCTCAGAGCCAGGCCCTGGTGTATCAGCTCTTCTAAGAGGTGGCTCTCTGAGGAGACGCTCACCAGTCTGGCATGGCACATGGAAAGATGGGTGGGGTGCAAAAGCCTCCATGAAGTCTGGAGAGAAGAGCTGCCACAGGACCTTCCGACAAAGCCCACACCAGCAGGAAGGAATGGCATCTCCTTCTGAGAGAATGATGCTCAGAAGTCCCAGCCTAGTGGGACAGCTTGGTGTTAAAGCCAGCATCCTGCTCTAAGGGAGGACGTCCCCCTTACCTGGACCCTCTGAAACTGAGCACTGAGACCAGATCTTGAGTCCACACCCCGTTTAAGCTCTCCTGCTCTCACTTTTCCACCATGATCAGGTCAAGTGTGTTTTTTCTCTTCCGTCAGTTTGGGGATCAGTGACAGGGCTTCCGGGCAGCTGCCTGCTCAAGCCCGTGTGTGTCAGGAACTGTGTGTACATAAAGTGAACAGCACCGAGAACAGCCTGAAGAAACAATGATCTTTGTTCCTGAGATTGGTGGAGCTGAGAATTGTCTCCTGACTAGGCAATGGGGATCGAGTATGCATCATTTGGCTACAAACCTCCCCATTCTTTGATTACCAATCTTCTGTATAAACCGTCCCTACTGTCTTAGGAAGACGGTCCTCCACCTTCAGACAGCTGGCTCGCCGCAGTAAGGGTTGTGCTCTACTACCAGCTCAAGTGGTGAGTGTCGGCTTTCCGCATGGGAAGTAGATGGAACCAGTGAGTGTAGGAGACACTTCCTCTCACCCAGGGGCCTACGAGACTGCAAGCATACTTCTTCTTCATTTCAGGGCTTCCTGAACTTTGGAAGTAGATGTAAAACAGTTGCAGCCAAACACTGCCTGGAGATACGTCCAGAGCATTCCACAGATAGATGAGTCAGGCAAGTGTCCTTACCTCTACTTGTTGCTGATCTGATGCTTACAGGGAGATAATCAAATCAATAGTAAACTCTCAGAGGCTGTTGCTCCTCAGACTGTGTGTGGGAAACTGTCTCTGGACAGGGCATCAGAGAGAGTTAGTAAAGACCACTCAGTGCATCGCTTGCTCATCTATTCCGGAAGTATGAGCCAACTCTGATGAGTGATGCTGGGGGGTTGTGTGGGGACAGGCGGATCCCTGAAGCTAGGATCACTGGCTAGGCAGATGATGAGTTCCAGGGTTAGTGAGGGAACCGTCCCCAAAAACAAAGATGGAAAAGCAATAGAGGAAAGAGACCTGATGTTGACCTCTGGCCTCCACCCGTGCACCCACCACCTGGATGCATACCCACAGGCACAAATGCACACACACACAGGAACAAGTACATGTACCGCACAAACACCACACACACACATAATCACACACATGTAACCCCACACATGTAACCCCACATAATCACACACAAGTAATCACACATGATCTCCCACACACGTAACCACCCACATGTAACCACACACATGTAACCACACATGTAATCACACATAATCACATGCGTAATCCCATACATGTAACCCCACACATATAATCCCACATACATAATCACACATGATCTCCCACGCATGTAATCACACATGTAACCACACACATGTAACCACACACGTAACCACATGTAATCACACACATAATCCCACACATGTAATCTCCCACACATGTAATCCCACACATGTAATCCCAGACACGTAATCACACGTAATCTCCCACACATGTAACTCACACATACGTAATCCCACACACATGTAATCACATGAAAATAAGAGACTGTGGGGCATAAAATAGACAATAACAGGCCCCGTGGAGAGACAGTCACATGAATGCAAATAATGGAAAGAGCAGATAATGAAGACCTGTGCAAGGATTCAGATATCAGCTCGGCAAGATTTCAGATAACCCGCGACCTTGTTCAGTGAGGGAAAGGAAGACGAGCCTGTGCGGAAATACAAATTAAACAAGGCATCATTTGCGTGCTTCGTGGCATTTCCTTCCTTCCGTCTCCTGTCTTCCTCCTGAAGTTGCTGCAGCTCAGCTCGCGTGCTGCGTTTCCTCACTGCCTCGCGTGCCCAAGCTATTGTCAATGCAGCATAAAAATTGTCCTCATCAAAAAAGCGAAAATTCAGAACTCAGTGTGTAGAGTTAATAGTAGTTTAGATGTAACTGGAAGAAGAATTAGTAACTGGACAAGAAGAAAATGTCTCCAATGAGTCACAAAAGCTGTGAAGGAGGAGACAGGGGAGGCAGCATTGTGTGTTCCTTCCCTGTGAGCACGTGTGTGTGTGGAAGCCCAGCTCAGCATACTTAGCACCACAGGACCTGTGGTTTACAAACAACAGGCATCTGGAGGCTTAAGTCCAAGGTCAAGGTGCTGGCAGAGCTCTCCAAGGATGGCTTCATGGTGTGAGGTGGGGTGCAGGCAGCCTGAAGGGCCTTTCCAAGCACTGAATGTGCAGGATGCTCTGTGGCTCACCCCTCTGGGGTCCTCCCAGGGGAAAGCTCAGAGCCCTGTGGAGGTTCTGTGACTTCACCAGCATCTCCATCCTGGTGCGCCTTATGACCACTGCTGTCTACTGTGAGGGACTCAGTGTGCAGACACGGGCATTCTCCATGGAGCCCAGGAGGGAGGTGGGACATCCTGGATCTGTCAGTCTACCTGCCCATCTGACCACAGTGGGTTCCTGGGCTTTTAACCTGCATTTCCTCATGACTAACAAGCATCCTTAGTGGTCACTTGCATCTCTTTTCCTTGAATTATTTATGCATATCCTGTCTTGGGTTTATGGATTTGTGGAAGTTTAAAAAACTAGCTATGGCTGCCACTCTTCCGTCCACAAACAGCACGAGCACTGTTTCCTAAGCTTCTGTCTGTCCTTAATTTTGATGTTTATTCCTTTCCACCATACCATTTTAAAATGATTCATGTATAGTCAAATTCAATTGTCTTTTGTGGTTTTTCTTTTAAATTTTCTTAAACCTGTTAGAAACCAGTTCTGTTTTCTGTGTGGGGAAATTCTTGACCTTAGAGGAACCATCTGGGGAAACCCAAAAGGAATCATGGAGATGCCAACCAGGAGACTGCTAACAGCTTAATTTGCCCAGTTAGGCATTGGTAATGGGAACTGCCTTTCATGGCCAGCAGTCTCATGCTGGTCCCGAGGCAAACAGGGCCTCTCTGTGCTGACCCCTGTGTCTCCCTGAAGAGGAAAAGAAATATACCCATGTATTTAATGTTACTTTTGTGTATGTCTTATATTGTTTTATAGTTTTTTTCTAATTTAATAACCACATGATTAGAAGAAGGATTTCATTACAGCTTTACCATATTCAAAAACAATTTCCAGAGCAAGGATACATCTCTTTCAAAAGTGGCTGTAAATTTTTAGGTTCACAGTTGAATTAATACAGTTATGCAATATTGAACTCAGTATAAGACAAAAAATTGAATGAGTTTTTAACCTTTAAAAATATATGTCTAGGCAAGGTTTATCTGAGAACGTTTGGTCTTTGCCCAAGCTCTATCTACATGACACATGGTAATTAAAAGCACCAGACTGGTAGAACTGATCTTCTTGGATGTCTAACAGCCATACTTTGAGGCCTGTATTAATTTGGTCAGAGGGACATAAAGGACAGTTTTTGCATCTCTCAAAATGTCCTGTTACTGTGGTGAGTCACCTGTCCTCTTGTTCAGGAGGCCGTGGAGACCCCATCAGATGGACTTGAACCAGTGCCCAGTCTACAAAAAAGAGGGTCAACACAGAGGAAACTTTTCCTCCATGCTTCCAAGTGAAGCCAGCCATGGTTGAGTAGGACCTTTGACTTATCTTCACATTGACGGAACTGGTAAAAGAAAGGAGCCAGGGGCTCCTCCCAAGCCCATGTGACTCTTGAGGAACAAGATCCTCAAACGACCTTAACAGTAAAAATAAATTGGTTTATCTGGGCCAACTGTAGGGTCTTAAACACCCAAAAGGAAAGTATAATGAAAGATTAAAGGTGTCAATATAATTTTTTAAGAGTCCATATTCATAGCTAAAGGCTACATAACAAGAAATAGTGCCAGACAGGAAATACCTTCCTTTGAGTTATTGGCCAGGTAGCCCAAAAGACTCCTAGACACTAACCCATCATAGAACTGGGAAAATGAACAGCAGACCCCAATCTTATCTAAAGGAATATTGACAACTGATTGCTGCTAAATGAGGAACAGCTAATCTTCCTAAAACAAGGCTCTCTAGATAGGCTGACGAGATTCACTGGATGGATAAGCACTGGGAAATGGCTGGGGGTGCCAACAACACAGTGGACAGTAAGAGGGATGACAGAGTATAGGGGCTCCAGTGTTGGGGGAGGCTATGGGAGGGTGCCATTTGGGAAGTGGGTATATAGATGAATAAAAATGTGTAGGATGTTCTGTATGATATACCACAAAAAATCAACAAATAAAAAATGACATATTTGAGGAGGAAGCATAAAAATTTGCTTCATGTTAATTAGTAGAGGTGATAAACATTACCACTGAAATCTACCCGATGACTTTATATCCATACTCAGGTGCCAAGGATCCAAGGGTAACCGACTGTGACTAGTAATAATCAGATACATAGAGATTAGGGACACATGTGCAAACATTTAAGTGTTAGTAGCATTAAAAATGAGTCTGTAGGAAACAGCATATTTTAAAATGAAATGGAGATCTTTTTTAAAGGTGAAAACCTCATTCAATTTTATGTTTTATAGTTTTATGACTGATTTTAGGTTTTAGGACACAGTATTCACCTTGTAGTGGCTTTACGGGTACTTCCTAAGACTTGTGTGAAAAGAAGAATCAGACCTAAAGTGAAGAATGCAAAAGACCCCAAGTCTGCTTTGAGAAATGAATACCATGGTTACCTAGTGGGACATCTGTTTGCAGGGACTGTTAGCTAAGGTGCCTTTAATAAATTCTGTGTGAAGAATGTCTTAACCGTTACCCTCAATATCTGCTTCTGCAAGCATGCTTGACCTCTTTTTTTTTTTTTTTTCGCTTGTGGTCATGGTATTTTATTATAGCAACAAAAAGTAACTAATATAGCATAGTTATGGTAAAATAGAAAATGTATCTTATCCTGGCAATATGAGCAGGCAGTATGTGAAGGTGCTTTGCAGACAATGACAGACTGGCACCATCCTTTGAAATAGTCTGGACGAAAATTCATTTTGTAACCTTTGTATGTTCAGAATGTAGCATTATCAGAAACCCTCAAAAAATTAAAGTAAATTAAAAAAAGAAAAGAATGACGTGCCAAATTTGCATTCATAACGCCTCTTTTCTGTCCTAGTGTGGGCTTGGAATGCCCGACTTCTTAACCACAGAAGGGATTTCCCCTTGGTAGTCTTAGGACACATAAGCATCTGTGTAGGTAATCACAAAGATTGCAATCTAAACCCACCAGTGTTTTAAGGGTTAAGAAATGATGCCGGGAAACCTATAGACACTGTGAATTGGGGCCCAGAGCTTCAGAGTGGACCCAGTGTGCCCTTTTGGGTCCACTGACATGAACAAACATGAGCTCTCCAGTTCTCTGAGTGGTGCTTGGTTCTTTGTTGAATGCAATTTTTCCACAACATCCCCACCTTCCTTCCTCTCCCACTTCCCTCCTTGAGCACAAACCTCCTTGAATCTTTCCTACACGGGGTCGGGGAGGAGCACATGCCCCAGGCTAGTCTCCTCCTGTGCACCAGCAGTGTTCAAGGGATGGATGGCTTCAGAGCTACAGTGTTCCTGTCCTTGGGTGCAGGGGAAGAAACACTGGAGAGGAGCTGCCAGGCCCATGACAATCCTTAGTGAGACAGTGGCCTGTTCTGCTTCCCAGCACCCCACACTCTTACAGGTCTTGAAACATATCTGTTTGGCTACCTCATTACCCCCTGCAGGTTTCTCCTGCAGACTCGTGTCTGCTGCACACCACAGGTGGCGCAGGCAGTGAAGGTCAGTGAGTCTCGGATGATCCCTGGGACTTTAGGCTATACCCACAGTGTTGGAGGATGGTCTGTGTGGGCTCTGGGGGCAGCTCCTGAAAGACTAAGACCATCCAGTGGCTCACTCAAAGAGGCACACCCATGGTGTTGGACGAGGGAGAAACTCCCCACAGAGCTAAGCATTATACAGAAGTATGGGCTGGGCCAATTGTGAAGGGCTGCAGTTTGCAAGTGTTGATTCCTGAGTTCTGGACACTGCAGTGCAGGCATGTGCACTCTGTTGGGGAGAGAACTGGCCTCCATTAGTGCATCTGCTGCTGGTCTCCCAGTGGATACAGGGTGCCTATCCTCATGGAAGGTCTCTCTTCAGGTTCAGGCCTGGGATTAGGTGTCTGCACTGCCTCCAAAGCCCCATATATAATATATATTATATATTTTTTTAAATTTTACGTGTATGTGTATTGCCTGCATGTATGTGAGTGCACCCATGTCATGCAGTGCTGCAGAGATCAGAAGAGGGATTCACATTCCCCTGGAACTGGAGTTAAGGATGGTTTGTAGTTGCTATGTGGGTGCTGGGAATCGAATCTGGGTCCTCTGCAAGAGCAGTCAGTGCTCTTAACTGCTGAGCCATCGCTCCAGCCCCTAAAGCCCCCTTTCTAAGGTGGCAACTGGAGTACCAGAGCCAAAGCTCACAGAAGAAAAGTGGCTCTAGGCTGAGATGTAATGGCGGGATGACACCCTCCATCCCAGCGTGCCCAGTACTCTGCTACTGACAGAGCTAAGAGCTTAAGGAGTCCAGCTATGGCCCACTTGACACTTGGTCGTGGTGGCTGTCCAAGGCAGACAGATTCCTGAGAAAATGTAAACAAACATTTATCCCAATAGGGCATCAGCCACAGGTCAAGGAAATGATTTCATCCAAGTGTAGCCTAGTGAACTACTCATGGTCTTGTTATTTACAGAAACATGGGTGAAGGCTTACTTACAGGAGCATGGGTGCCCCGAAAGCAGCTCATAACCCAAACCCCCATCCAGCATGGGTGGTGATTCATGAATGCCGCCTTCCTGGAGCTCTCTGCACAACTTGCAGGTAGCCTGACTGATAAGACTCTCCTCCCTCTAGTGATTGTTTACCACTTTTATAACCTTGGGGAGGGACCCGTGTGAATCTTGCAACTTTCTGGACTTAGGTTTCATGAGCTTCCTGAGTCTTATGAGCCTCATCCTCCCTCCAGGGGGCCTCAGTTAGGACCCAGCTGTGCTGCACTGAGAACCCAGGGGACTGCCTGAGAACCCCCGGATCCTGACTCCACATGGTGGTGAGCTTCCCCTAATTGCACCATACCCATCCCCCTATGTGGGGTTTTGTGAGGCCCCTCCTGAGGTCCCAGGGCAGATCTGGCTTTGGTAGGCTAAGGCTGAGATCCTAGCAGACAGCCTGAGAGGGTGGGTTCAGACCTCAATTGGTGTAGCAGCTCAGATCTCAGCAGAACACCAGAGAATGCCGAGTTCTAGCCTCCCTCTGGCCTCCCTCTGGCCTCCCTCTGGCCTCCCTCTGGCATAGGGTTGAGAATGCAGGGAACTGCCTGAGAGCACCCAGATCCTGCATCCACGAGGTAAAGGAAGCCTGAGTGCACCTGAGTGGGACCTGACTTGGGCTTCTGTGGGTACCCCTGAATAGCTGATCTGAAGCCATCAGTTCCCTCTAAATTAAACCTGAGAGAACCTGAACCCTGTACCAACCAGCTTTACCTAACCAATAAAGAAAGGACCTAGGCACCCCGATAATACAAACAGAAGCATGCTTCAAATTAATTCTCATATCAGAATCATAAACAACAAAAGAAATTCACATGCTAAAACCACAATGAAAGAATAATAAAATGGAAAGCCAAAACACTATGTCCTCACCAAACTCCACCAATCCTGTAGGAGAGTTCTACAAGGAGAACCCCCAAGAGATAAACCAGGACACTGAATTTAAAAGAACACTCATAAACATGATCAAGGAATTCAATGAATTTAAAGAACATACAAACAAACAAATCAAAGAACTGAAAGAAGATAGGGATAAACTGAATGAATTCAGAAAAGAGCTAGAAATATTGAAGACTACTCGGGCTGAAATGAAGAAGGAAGTGAAACACTCAGTAAGCCAATTAGAAATGACAGGAGAAAGCCTCACCAATGG
>NW_008355380.1:1216540-1218168 GCF_000622305.1 Nannospalax galili
ACAATAAGCACATAGAACAACAAATAGGCAGGATCAGAAAAGA
Source organism: Nannospalax galili (assembly GCF_000622305.1). NCBI lineage: Eukaryota > Metazoa > Chordata > Mammalia > Rodentia > Spalacidae > Nannospalax > Nannospalax galili. The sequence goes on from NW_008355380.1 coordinate 1,216,584, forward strand.
AACCCCCCATGAACATACCATAGTAAAAACACTAAATGTACAGAACAAAGAGAGGATACTCAAAGCAGCAAAAGAAAAACAACAAGTCACATACAAAGGAAAGCCCATCTGAATTACAGCTGACCCATCAATGCAAACTGTGAAAGCCAGAAGAGCCTGGACCAAGGTATTTCCAGTCAATAGATGCCAGCCCAGAATCCTATACCCAGCAAAAATGTCTATTATAGTTGAGGGGGCAAGAAAAATCTTCCATGACACAAATAGCCTGAAAGAATACATGTCCACAAAACGAGCTCTTCAAAGAATACCTGAAGCAATATAGAGAACAGAGAGAAACAACTACACCCCAGGGGCAATGAAAGAAAACAAAGATATAATCTAGGAAACACAAAATTACACAGAACACAAACAGTAATCAAAATGATGGCAGCCAATACACACCTTTCAATAATAACCATAAATATCAATGGACTGAACTCCCCAGTCAAAAGACACAGGCTAAGTGAATGGATAAGAAACAAAACCCATCTCTTTGCTGTTTGCAAGAAACCCATCTCACCTTCAAGGACAGGCACTACCTTAAGGTAAAAGGATAAAAAAGAATCCAAGCAAATGGCACTAAGAAACAAGCAGGGGTTGTAATTCTAGTATCTGAAAAAATAGACTTCAAAGTAAAACTAATCAGAAGAGATAAGGAAGGTCACTTCATTCTGATCAAAGGAACAGTTAACCAAAAAGATAATTACAATCCCTAACATATATGCACCAAACTCTGGTGCACACAAATTCATAAAACATCACTACAGAACTTTAAGACACAATTAACCCCAACTCAGTAATAGTAGGGGACTTCAGTACCCCACTGACTGCATCAGACAGGTCAACTGGACAAAGAATAAACAGAGAGATGTCTGAATTAAATGATACCATACATCAAATGGCCATAACAGACATCTTTTGATTATTCCATCCAAACACCAAAGAATACACTTTCTACTCAGCACACTTCATGGAACTTTTTCAAAAATTGACGACATAAAGGAAGCACTTTACAGCTTTCTGCCATTCCAAATTGCCAGTATCACTACTCTTAATAATGGCTTTAGGGACATTATTAGGCAAAATCAGGATCACTTGAGCACAGACACCACAAATGTGGCAGTCAATCTGATAACTAAGACAGCTGCTAAATGACTAATGGTAGCCAGCATGCACAGCATGGGTACACAGGACAAAGGATGATTCCCATGCTGGGCAGAATGGAATGGAACCACCCAAGGTTTTATCACTCTACTCAGAAGAGCACACTTTTTTGTTTGTTTTTTTTTCACTTCTAGAAATTTATTTTTTTTTACTTTTTAATACATTTATTAATTCTTCAAGAACTTTTTTTTACAATTAAAGTTACAGTTTTAAACAATATGCAAAATATTACAGTAATTCAGATTTTTTGGCATAATGATTACAGATTTGATAAATACATTTTGTATCTCATAATAGCGATGAGGATTATACAAAAGCTATTAAAACAATTATGAGAATAAATTCTATTGTCACTTAAGTATCTAAAGCTATTTTCCTTTGC
>NW_008355380.1:1220218-1223732 GCF_000622305.1 Nannospalax galili
GGACAAAGAATAAACAGAGAGACATCTGAATTAAATGATACCATACATTAAATGGACCTAACAGACATCTTTTGATTATTCCACCCAAACGCCAAAGAACACACTTTCTACTCAGTACCTCATGGAACTTTTTCAAAAATTGACCACGTACTAGGCCACAAAACAAACCTCAACAAATAGAAAAAAAATTGAAATAATTTCATGCATTCTATCAGACTACAATGCAATAAAGCTCAAAAATCAACACTGGACAAACCCTAGTCACTACACGAACTCATGGCAATTGAACAACACACTGCTAAACAGTGAGTGGGTCAAAGGAGAAATTAAGAAAGAAATAAAGGAATTCCTGGAATTCAACGAAAAGGACAATACAACACAAGGCAACCTCTGGGACACTTTAAAAGCAGTCCTAAGAGGGAAGTTTATAGCTCTAAGTGCCTACATTAAAAAATTAGGAAGAGCCCAAATAAATGACCTAACACTGCAACTCAAGACACTGGAAAGGTAAGAACAAACGAAACTCAAACCCAGTAGAAGAGAAATAACAAAAGTCAGAGCAGAAATTAATGAAATAAAAACAAAGAAAATAATACAAAGAATCAACGAATCTAAGAGCTGGTTCTTTGAAAAGCTAAACAAGATAGATAGACCCTTAGCCCAGTTAACCAGAAGAAAGAAAGAGCAAATCCAAAGCAACAAAATCAGAGATGAAAGGGGAAGCATCACAACAGACACCAAAAAGATCCAGACCATTTTAAGGGAATATTTAAAAAACCTATACACTACTAAATTTAAAAATCTAAAACAAATGGATGGATATCTGAAATCATGGGAACCACCAAAGTTAAAGCAAGAAGAGATCAACAGTTTAAACAGACCCATAACATATGAGGAAATTGAAACAGTAATACAAAGCCTCCCAACTCAAAAAGGCCCAGGCCCAGATAGATTTACAGCAGAATTCTACCAGACATTTAAAGAAGACCTCCAACCAATACTACTTAAATTATTCAAAATGATAGAAACAGATGGAGAACTCCCAAATTCCTTCTATGAAGCCAGCATCACTCTAATACCCAAACTGGGTAAAGACACAACCAGAAAAGAAAACTATAGACCCATATCCTTAATGAACATAGATGCAAAAATCCTCAACAAAATACTTGCAAACCCCATACAGACACACATCAAAAAGATCATTCAACATAGTCAAGTAGGCTTTATCCCAGAGATATAGGGATGGTTCAATATTCGCAAGTCAATAAACGTCAGTAATCCTATAAATGGACTCAAAGACAAAAACCACATTCTCATCTCAATAGATGGAGAAAAAGCTTTTGACAAAATTCAACATGTATTTATGTTCAAAGTCCTAGAGGGAATTGGACTGGAGGGAACATACCTCAACATAATTAAAGCTATATACAACAAACCTACAGCCAACATCATTCTAAATGGAGAAAATCTGGAAGCATTCCCATTAAAATCAGGAACCAGACAAGGATGCCCACTATCTCCACTCCTTTTCTACATAGTGCTTGAAACTCTTGCTAGAGAAATAAGACAGGAGAAGGAAATTAAAGGAGGTCAAACTGTCACTTTTTGCAGATGATATGATACTATACCTAAGAGAGCCCAATAGTTCCACCAGAAAACTCCTAGAACAGATAAATACTTTCAGTGTAATGGCAGGTTATAAAATCAATCTATAAAAATCAGTAGCCTTTCTATATACCAATAACAAGCAATTGGAGAAAGAATACAGGGAAACACTCCCATTCACAATTGCTGCAAAAAAAAAAAAAGTCTTGGAATAAACCTGACCAAAGAATTAAAGAGCTCTACAATGAAAAATTTAAATCTTTAAAGAAAGAGATCGAGGAAGACATCAGAAGATGGAAGGACCTCCCATGCTCGTGGATTGGAAGAATTAATATTGTGAAAATGACCATCCTACCAAAAGTCACTTATAGATTCAATGCAATGCCAATCAAAGTCCCCATGACATTTTTCACACAATTGGAAAAAACCATTCTAAGATAAATATGGAAGCACAAAAGACCTCAGATAGCCAAAGCAACAAAGAGCAACGCTGGGTAGATTACTATACCAGATCTCAAAGTATACTACAGAGCTATACTCATAAAAACAGCATGGTACTGGTGCAAAAGCAGACACATAGATCAATGGAACATCATTGAAGATCCAACCCGAGTACATGCAATTTCAGCCACCTGATATTTGACAAAGGTGTCAAGAACACACAATGGAGGAAAGACAGCATCGTCAACAAATGGTCCTGGTGAAACTGGATCCTTATCTTTCACCTTGTACAAAAGTCAACTCCAAATGGATCAAAGACCTCAAGGTCAAGCTGGAAACCCTGAAACTATTAGGAGAAAATATTGTCAGCAATCAACAAGTGGGACATCATTAAACTAAAAAGCTTCTGCACAGCAAAAGAAAGAGTCAAAAAAGTGAAGAGAAAACCCACAGAATGGGAAAAAATCTTCATCAGTGACACATCTGACAGGGCTTTAACATCCAGAATATATAAAAACTCAAAAAACAAAGAATCAAGAAACCAAATGACCCAATTAAAAGATGGGCTAAAGATCTAAACAGAAACTTCTCAAAGGAAGAAATAAAAATGAGTAAAGAAACATCTCAAAAAGTGTTCAACATCGTTAGTAATTAGGGAGATGCAAATTAAAACCACCCTAAGGTATCACCTTACCCCAATCAGACTGTCTAGGATCAAGAGAACAAATGATACCAAATGCTGGCAAGGATGTGGATGGTGGGATTGCAAACTCATGCAACTTCTATGGAACACAGTGTGGGGAACTCTTAAAAAACTAAAAATGAACCTACCATATGACCCGGTTATACCACTCCTTGGCATATACCCAAAGGACTCATCCTATTGTAGAGACACTTGTACAACCATGTTGTTCACAATAGCTAAAAGATGGAAGCAACCTACATGCCCCTTAACTGATGAATGGTTAACAAAAATGTGGTATATTTATACAATGGCGTTCTATTCAGCAGTAAAGAAAGATGAAATAATGAAATTTGGACATAAATGGATGGATCTAGAAACTGTTATGCTAACACAGACTCAGAAAAACAAACGACGTATGTTCTCCCTCATATGTGGATCCTAGCACCAAATCCTTTTAAATTCCAGTTGCTTTTAATAAGATGATGCTATACAGCAGTCCCTTCTGCACAAAATAACTATGATCATCATGACTTCAGCTGAGCCTGATCGCTAAACATCGTCACAATTGGGCTTGATGACAGTTGTGCTCATTCATTAAAGGAGGGCCACGCAGGGTCATTGGACCCTCATTGGATTATCCAGCCACTCTTCCCAGCCAACTGTATGTAATTTGACCCTAATCACACATGGCCTCCTGGATTTGGGGAGGGCTAAAGTATACAATCTGGGGAAGGCTAGGAAGAGAAGGCATGACCCATGCTGGGTAAAGGCTTTCCAGTGTGC
>NW_008355380.1:1223942-1224125 GCF_000622305.1 Nannospalax galili
GTTAATGCTATTACGTCTCACAATTATTAAAAAAAAAAAGAAAAAAAGAGAGAATGTAAAAGACATTAAAAGGATATGGCAATGGAGACATTTTCCAAAATAGAAAAAATGAGAAATCCTAAGCAAGTGATGAAGGTCTGGTTATATATAAAGGATGAGACACAAATAGTATACATATAATCT
>NW_008355380.1:1224178-1224703 GCF_000622305.1 Nannospalax galili
CAACATTTATCTGAGAATATTTGGTTTTACCCAAGCGTTATCTACATAGCACATGATAATTAAAAGTTCCAGACTGGTGGAACTAACCTTATTGGATGTTTAACAGCCCTAGTTTGAGGCCTATACTAATGTGGTCAGAGGGACTTAAACAACAGTGTTTGCCGCTCGCTGCCCTCCAAGGTCGACCAAGTTCCAGGGGACTATGGAACATCTCTCAAAGTGTCCTGTAACTGTGGTGAGTCATCTGTCCTCTTGTTCATGGAGGACATGGAGATCCTATATAAAAAGTTATTTAGACAATTATTTCTCATTGACGATTTTGTTCCTAAGCAGAAAGTGCTGCTCAGATGTAAGACTTCAAATCTTGGTCTGCAATACTGTAGTGCCCACCTGTAGCTAAAGGAGGCAACCAGCTACTGTTCTAAAATGATGGATAAATTGTTTTCTCCCCCTACCTAGAAGCCTTTGGGAGGGAACTGGCACTGATTCTAACCACTCCAACAGCTATCAAAATACCTGAAAGCA
>NW_008355380.1:1224773-1228006 GCF_000622305.1 Nannospalax galili
CGGACTCTCATATGAACATTCGAAAATTGCCCTGTTCTTTTTTCTAGTTCCCTGTCTAGAACTTGTAATGCTAATTACTCTTGCCTTTACTTCTCCTTCACATCTCCCATTCATAATTCAAGGACGTTCTTTTCCCCCTAGAGGAAAGAGTTGTGCAATTTGGGAGTCTTTTAGATAGACCCACTGAAGGGGTACTCCAATTGCCTCACCCTGGGTCCCTGTTCAGCATGGAAGAATCCAGAGTGGTCTGTGTCCCTATTCCCTACTGGCAATTTGGGTAACCTCTTCAGAGGATGGTGTGATAAGAATAGGAGGTAGGAATTGGCTAGGCAGTTAGGGTAAAAAGACCCCAAAGAAAAGTAGCCAGTTTCTTGGCTAAAAGTCAAAATGTCCTTGGGCCTCTTAGCAACATACTCTGTTCCAAAAGCCAAAAATTTCATAAGTATTTTGGAGCTTGTATCTAATCCTTAAAAGATTTTAGGGTTACTGCTTCAGAGGGGGAATGTTAGAGTAGCCAAAACCACATAAAAATAAATAAATGAAAGAAAGAAGAAAAAAAAGAAAAAGAAAAATGTGATGGGGAGATATGGGAGGACTTGGGGGGGGTGGGCATGGATTTGATCAAAATACCTTATATGCATGTATGAAATTCTCAAAGTTTTTGTAAAAGTTATAAAAAAGAGCTCAAGGGCTTGCACTTTTCAGACATTATGCATGTATGAAATTCTCAAAGTTTTTGTAAAAGTTATAAAAAAGAGCTCAAGGGCTTGCACTTTTCAGACATTATGCATGTATGAAATTCTCAAAGTTTTTGTAAAAGTTATAAAAAAGAGCTCAAGGGCTTGCACTTTTCAGACATTATGCATGTATGAAATGGTCAATAAATTATTTTAAAAAACTGCTTAACTCCTTAACAGTTCTTTTTATTGTTCTAGATGCTTTTACAAATGTGTAAGAGTCTCAAGGACTAGCAATTTACAAAGAAACCTTTTTCTAGAGGGTGAGTAGGAAGTACCAGTTGGTTGTCAGAGGCTAAGATGCAGGGCCTTGTTCTTCCTCTGATCCTCTGATGGTCTTCGTGGAGCTGGCTTGCACTGCCCTGGTCAGCGCAGGCCTGAAGGGGAGCAGACTGCACTGTTACCTGCTATGAATGCCACTGGGTGCACCCCTCTGGTTCTGAGAGGGACAGGGACAGGTCTATGGCTCTTGCCTTTCCATTGGGTGCACAGCAGTGGTGTTGGAGCTCAACCTTGTGCCATTCCACGAATCCTGATTAGAGACCTGGGCGGGGACAGATCTTAGTCTTTGGGCCTGGGCAGTTAAATATAACCAGACAGCAGAACTGTGGGTACCATATCAAAATAGTCCTGAGGTCCTGTTGTGCAAGGGAAATGAAAAGCAGGCTGGACTAGATTCTTGGGTCCATAGACCTGGCTGTAGAAACAACAGATCTCCACTGGAGTCTGAGCTGAGGAAGGGTGCTGCTTCTCTTGAGGTTGAGGGAGGGTCTACCTGCCTTTCTGGGTGATGATGCACTGTGTGCCCCACCCCTACCATGCCAGTTCACTTCCTTCTCCTGTGTCTGCCCCCAAACCTCTCCTTGCTGAAAGGACCGTCGCACTGGATTGGGGTCACTTTCGGAGTTTCTTCTTCCTTTTCTTAGACAAGTTCTCATTATGTTACCCTGGCTGGCCTGGAACTCATGAATATAAGACTGGCCTAGAACTCAAGGAGCTCTACCTGCCTCTGCCTCCTAAGCACTGGGATTAAAGGTATGTGCCACTATGCCCAGCCCAAGGGCTTTACTTTATGTAGTTACTTTTTCAAGACTCTGACCCTAAATAAGGTCACCCTCACAGGCACTTGGGGGTAAGGACTTTGGGGCACATCACTCACCCTTAATCCATAATTGGGTCATGATGCAACAGAGGGGCTCTGGGTGGTCCTATGGTGGGTTGGAGGGCTCGCTGACCTTGGGAAGCCCCACCTCCAGGGACTTTGGACAGGAAGGAGGGGTTTAGACACCCCTTAAGGACACAGGCTGCCCTGGATGCCAGGTGGACACACATTTCCTGGACCCCTCACCATTCAGCCCCACGTTCCACACAGTGTACTGAGATCAGGACTGTTGTCCTTACACTGAGGCTGCTGCCCCAGCTGCTGGAGCCCTTTGCTCCTGTGCAGCCCACAGCAAACTTTCCTCAAGCCCCTAGGAACTGCTTTGATGTCCTTCCCACAAGCTTGTGTTTCATGCCCTCCTGTGTGCTTAGAGGAGACACTCAGCAGGCCACGTTCTTCCAAGGTCTGGGACTTAACAGGGCCTTTGGAGAAACAAGGACAGGGGCCTGGCAGAAAGGTCAGGTGGAGGCATCAGATTGTCCGGGGCTTGAATAGTTTTGCTCAAAATTTGGGAATTGACAGCTCTTTCTGATGCTGCAGGTGATAGGTGTGGGGGTTGAGGTCCTTTTCCACCGACCCCACCGTCTGGTGAAGGGTGTGTCACTTGGCCACCCCCAGCCTGGAGGTGCTTCCTTCTTAGATGCCATGTGGCCCTGAGTCATCACCGCTCACATTAGAATTAGAGGGTGGATTCTGACTCTAGTTGTGGTAGGCCTGGATGGGCATCTCTCACCAGCTCTGGGAAAGCCAGCTTGCTCCATGTTCAGGGCTATCTCTCAGGAACAAGGGGGTGGGCTCTGGTTAGCCCAGTCAGAGGACTCAGAGGGAGGAACACCCATCTTCACTTAAAGTCCCTGATGGAAACCCCAGGGAGGTCTCCCCCACACCTCCACTTGCTCCTTCTTCTCTATACAGACTCTTTGGGACTCAACCCTGTCGAAGGTCAGCTTTTCCTAGGAGTCTTCCCTGCTCCAGTGATGGTCAGGAGATTTTGTTTCTTTAAAATTGTGCATATCTTTATGTAAAAAATGAACGTCAATAAATCCAAACTTAAGAACACTGCGCAGTACAGTTTTTCTGTTTCGTGTTTTTCCTGTTCAGCAGCTTTCTGTTTTGCCCCGCTGAGGTGTCGGACGCCTTTCTGTGCCCCCTGCAGCACACCCTTGTTCCCGTTTTTATGGGTAGTTTTGTGAGGTGGTGTTAGAAAAGTTCAGGAATTACACCAGGGATTTAAGTGGTCTACTGACCTCCCTTCTTCTACTTCTTCTGTGTTGAATTTAATGTGCACTCACTCACTGCTGCTTGGAGTCTCTGGGGGGGGGGGGGGGGGTCCC
>NW_008355380.1:1228047-1263630 GCF_000622305.1 Nannospalax galili
GGAAGCTCACCATGACCTTTCTTGCAACATCAGGGAAGATGCTGCTCACAGCGCCACCTTGTGGTCACAAGGTCAAGATGGAAACGGGCCAATTAGCCCCAGCCTGGCCCCTTGCTAACCACAGCTTGTTCCTCTTTGTGGTCCCAAGAGTGGTTATATGGGGTTTGTTTTTCATACTTAGTTGCAAGGAGCCTGGCCCTCTTTTGTGAGATTTCACAACCTGTTCACCAGCTTGCAGCCACCCTGGGAAGGGTAGGTTGATGCCTCCAGTAATTATGCCAAGTAAGGCCCCAAATCGGGGTGGCAAATGTGTGAGAGAAGGGGTGTGTGTGTGTGTGTGTGTGCGCGTGTGTGTCTAAAAACCCAGAACGCAAGACCACCAGAGAGTGCCTGTTCCCACCTCTCTCTGGCTGAGAACTCAGGGGACTGCCTGAGAGCGCCAGGATCCTTCCTTCACATGTTGTTATCAAAATGCCTGAAAGCAAATCTTGAATCCATCACTCTGGAGTCCAGCCTTGGCAGACAAAAGAAAAATGAGGAGGAACACAATAGAAGGGTGCTTTTGGAAGCTTTCATCAAGAAATTCCAATGGACTCTCATATGAACATTTGAAAATTGCCCTGTTCTGACTTTTTTCTAGTTCTCGGTCTAGAACTTAGAACTCTAATTACTCTTGCCTTTACTTCTCCTTCATATCTCCTATTCACCAGTCAAGGATTTTCTTTTTCCCCTACAGATGAGAGTTATGCAATTTGGGAGTCTTTTAGATAGACCCACTGAAGGGGTACCACAATTGCCTCCTCCTGCATCCATGTTGAGCATGGAAGAAGCCAGCGTGGTCTGCGTCCCGATTCCCTATTGGCAATTTGGGTAACCCCTTTAGGGGATGGTGTGATAAGAATAGGAGGTAGGAATTGGCTAGGCAGTTAGGGTAAAAAGACCCAAAGGAAAAATAGCCAGTTTCTTGGCTAAAAGTCAAAATGTCCTTGGGTCTCTTAACAACCTACTCCGTTCCAAAGGCCAAAAGTGTCAAAAGTATTTGGGAGCTTGTATCTGATCCTTTAAAGATTTTAGGGTTCCCTCTTCAGAGGGGGGAATGTTAGAGTAGCCAAAAGAAGAAAGAGCACATGAAGTTGTCAGAAAAAAGTGATGGGGAGATATGGGAGGAGTTGGAGGGGAGGGAGTGGGGGTGGATTTGATCAAAACACTTTATATGGTTTATATGGCCTGTGTGAAATTCTCAATAAATTATTTTAAAAAAATAAAATGTGAAAAAGAAACCCAGAACGCAGAAAAATGAACAAGGAACGGCCAACAAGAAGTCACCCTTGATTAAGCAGGCAGCCAGATGTGTCAGTAAACAAAGCAGGGTGGGGACAGGTCCAGGGCCACACGTACATCTGGGTTTATTTGAACTGTGTCCCATTCTCAAGATTGACTGAAGGCCAATTTCACCCGGACTCATATTAAGAAAAGTTGTCTTTGGGGCTGAAGAGATGGCTCAGCAGTTAAGAGCACTGGCTGTTCTTGCAGAAGACCCAGGTTAGAACCCCAGCACCCACATGCCGGCTAACAACAGTCTGCAACTCCGGTTCCAGGAGATCTGACACCCTCTTCTGGCCTCCAGAGGCATAGCAGAGAATGGGTGCACTTCTGTGCACGCAGACAATATACTCAATAGATAAAAAGTTAAAAAAAGAAAAAAGTTGTCTTCCAGCCACAGGTCATCAGAGCACTGAGGCGGATAATATCGACAAAATAAACACCTCTCACCTTAAAGAATAAAGAGATGGTTTATTCTAGAGCCAAATACGAGTGACCACGGCCCGGGAACACAGATTTAGGTTTCCCCAAATACCGTGTTCCCTCGTGGAAACATTTGCCTTACATTTTTATAGTAACCGAACAAAGAAAAGTCATAAATCAAGGCACCTTTCAAATACATGGGAGGATACATTCAGTAGGCGGGTTGCAGCAAATCGAGGGTTTTTTTAAAGTGTGTGGGGGGGGGATTTCTACTACAGAACTCAAATGCTATCTGATGACATTCTTAGCCTTTTGATTGGTGAGACCGGGTGGTCTGCTAGGATAACAAATTCTAAAAGGATTTTTATCTGTTAGTCACAGCATGTTAGATCAGAAACAGAGGTGGGTAAGGAGTGGCTGTTTAGGGGGCTAAAGATGGCCTGAGATAAATGGTCATTAGGCTCTGGACCTGCAACATTCCAAACTCTCCACATTCATTGAAATTCTAATCAGTCGATCTGCCTTTCAGGAGAAAGCCCAGCTTGAAGACACAAGGTTTTTTTCTGGGCACTTTTATTCACAACGTTAAGGTGTCTACACAGGGTGTGCTCTCCCAGCATCTGTTCGTGGCAGCCTGAGTGTCCTTAAGGAGCATCCTTGCTGTCCCAGGGCCCTGTGAACTCCAACCAACAGCTTCACAGCCTTAGCCTCCCAGGTCCCAGCCCCAGCCACTGTATGGCCTCAAAGGCTGGGGCAAGGCTTAGGAGCAGTTAGAATCTGGGTGGTGATGGGGATTGCCCGGGCACATCCACTGGCATCCTCAGATGCTTAGCTGAATGACGCAACAACTGCTGAGCAGACAGGCAAGTAGTGCCAGCATCCACAGTGCTGCGGGGGGGGGGGGGGGGGGGGGGGGGTTTCCCCTCTGGTTTTGATGGTGGACCCTGTGCATTGCGGAGCTGGGAGAGTTTCTGTTCTCCTTGTAGCTCAGCAATGGCTCAGGTCTCTTGGCCACAGGCCTGGCCCACACCCAGAGGTGCAGAACTTGAGGTTCTAAAGTACAGCTGAAATCCCCTGCTGAAACAGGAAGAAGCAAGTTTAAACCACTGAGGTTTGAATACAAAGACACAAAAACTTTAGCACTTCAGAGAACACTACAAGCCACTGTTTTGGCACCCACTGATCAGGACGATTGTGGCACCAACTGATGATCAGGATGATTGTGGCACCCACGGGGTGGGGGGCGCAGATGTTGCAGTGTGCAAAGGTCTTCCAGAAATAGGAGAACGTGAGGCACAAGTTAGACATTCTGTGAAATTAGGGACCCATTTTAGAACAGTCATCAAACTTAGTAAATATTCAGAGAAATGCAGCTCAGACACTGCTGGGGATGGTATAGTCTGATATATTTTTTCTAAAGAGGAATTTGGCTGTATGTATCAAAGCCAGACACTGCCTCCAGTCACCAGAGCTCTCTCCGGGTCTCTTGTGTGATCAATATATATATATAACATATATTTATGTGAATTTATTATGGTTTATGCCCTTGGGTAGGGAGGGGGTAAATGGGGGGCTTACATAGAAACACACACCGGCATCCAGCTCTGCAAGGCTGGGCCCACCGTTCCAGATCGCTTCCGGGCCCACAGTCTCTGTTAACTTTCACCCAGGCATCTTGGGCCCGCAGTCTCACCCCAGGTTGGTAAATGTCCCCTCTCGCATCCACGCTGGTGAGATGCGGGGGCTTCCATCCCAAGATGGCTCCCAGAAGCCCCTCCATAGTCAATTCCCCTCAGCAGGCCCCTCCCCTTGGAGGAAACAGTTTGGGACACACCTCCCATGTGGATGACCAAGGAGGCTGATGGAGCCCTAGCCTGTGGTCTGCTGTGGCTCAAGACCTGAGGGTAGCTAGACTTTTAAAAATATTTTATTTTTATTTTAAAATGAATGCATATGTGTCTGTGTATGTGCACCACATGTGTGTGCACATGCCTATAGAGGCCAGAAGAGGATGTCAGCTCTCCTGAAGCTGGAGTTACAGGTGGTTGTGAGCTGTCCCATGTGGGTGTTGGGAACTGAACTCCAGTCCTCTGGAAGAACAGCAAGTGCTTTTAACTGCTGGGCCGTCCTTCTAGCCCCAGTGGCTGGGTATTTTCAAAGTTCTAAAAACCACACACAAATTAAGAAGAGTGTGTGAAGGAGGCCATGTATGGCCAAAACCTGGAGGTGGAGCTCTCCACAGTAAGCCTGCAGACCATGGGCCCATACAAAGGAACAAGCAGGCCAGGAACGGCAGAGTCCCTAGACAGTCTCTTGGTATTATTTTCTATGTTAGTCAGAATAAAACTAAAGACTTAGATGTCTGTCTTTCAGACATCAAGCAGGTAGTTCAACAGACTAGCGAATCCAAGTCCTGTAACATCTGACAGCCATTAAAATGCAGTGTTTCTAAGGAACTTAAGAAAGGCTTGATGTCACTAATGCCAAGCAAGAAAATCAGCTTATAGATGGCTTAATTCTAACTCTATTTTGAAATTAAGAAAGTATTCTATGATATTAATTGCATGGCCTCTCCCTGTAGCCTCTGCAGGAATGTCCACCTGGGCCACTGATGCCCAAGTGAGCTCTGCTGAGCCGCCACGTGGGGGAGCGCCGGGTAGTCTGGGAGAGCTCTGCTGGCAAGGGAGAAGGAGGTTCCCAGGAGCTCCTGAGCTGAAGGGCAGCAGGCCTCAGGAGGGTGTGGGTGGGGCTGGTTCTACTAGAGGTGGGAGGCTGGGCTGTCCTGGGTCTGGCAACGGGGGATGGGGCCCCACTGAGCAGGCAAACCACACCAGGACAGGCGATGGGAGAGGGCCAGGCTGATATAGAGACCCAGGTGTGCAGTGAGACTGCTCAGGTTCAGGGGATGAGGAGGGGGTCAGCCTTGATGGGAGTGGGGCGGGGGGGGGTTACTGATCAGAGCCTGTCCTCCCCCTGGTTCTCAGGATCAGGACCCCCAAGGGCTCCAGACTGCCTGGCCCAGGGCTGCCCGTGGGTGGCTGGATGACTTTCTTCTAAGGCCTTAAAAATAAGTCGTGCACTTTCTTCTCTCGTCCTAATCATAAAATTAATAAATGCAATCTACAGGATTCTATAGATTCTGTAACGTGAACAGAAGAAAGCTGCCACACTGCTTCTTGGCCTTTTGGCTAATATCAAGTGCAGAAGCACCGGAAGATTGGGGTCCTATCGGGACAAGAGCACATGGCAGACATCTCACAGAGATCCGCCTGCCTCTACCTCTCCAGTGCTGGGATTAAAGGCGTGTGCCACTTTGCCCAACTGCTTACGATGACTTCTTTTAAGAGGATGAGGGAAAAAGGAGGATTAGCAAATGTGTGGTTTCTCACCTGGCCCCCGTCCTGTGACCGTGTCATTTTGTGCATCAGCTCTTAGGAGGTGCCTGGTGTCAAGTGAAATGCTTTTTTGAATATGACCCTGGACCAATATGGATATTGTTTTGAATGTTGATCCAATAAATCTGAACAAAATTATTGCAGATCAAATTAGGGCCTTGTGTTTGAAGAATTCCATTTCCTTTGATTAACCAATGTGTTAGTTTGGCTGGGTCTGCAGCAAAGCCTGGATGGCCGTGCTGGGGACTGCTTTCCTGCCACGGCTCCTTTAGAGCCTCTGTTCTTCCTGCCTTAGATACCTCCCTGTGAAAAACCAGAGTGTGTCCTTGGATGTGGCTGTGGGAAGGGAGAGATGCCAGATGTGAGGACCTCACCCTATGCTGCATACTCCTGTGTACTGCAAAGATCTGAAAACAGGAGGCCGATGCCTGTGGGTCATTAACCCAGACCTCTGACAGGTGGGAGGGCTGCTCTGAAGTATTTGATGGACTATAATGTGTCTATGGTGCTCATTTCATTTTGTAAAAATACAAGGAAACCATTCTTTAAAACAGGCACTAACATCAGAGAGCTTTACTTTCCCTCCCTCTTTTTGATGACATACGTGCACCTGGTACTAAACGTCTTTCTCAGGTGCAATAACCTATGTATTTATTTGCATGCATCTGTGCCCACACGTAGCTGTATGGGCACATGTATGTATGTGTGTAGTGTGTAGGTGTTGGAGGGGGAGGTGTGTGATGTGCAGCTCATAGTCTTGCACATGAGGCAGAGCACACTTTGTTGCTGTTCTCGCCACATGGTATTTTCTTTTCAGGATGGCCCCTCCTGTTCTGGTCCTCTGTGGACAGGACCCTCAGAGGCCAGCCTCTGGAGGGAGGATGGGGTGGGGCAGGATGTGCACAGATTTGGAGCAGGGTGAGTGAGAACTGAGCTCCGCCTGTGGTTGAGGTTAATGCAGGAACACGTCACAAGTTTAAGTTGCTGTATGTGTGCGCTCGCTAGCCCAGCAATTTCCTGGGTCTCTCCAGCCAAGCAGTGCTGTCGCCGTGCTGACATTGCCCCCTGGTGTCCGTTGTGATGTGTGGAGGCTGTGAATCTGCCTGGGGAAGGTAGAGAGAAGGCTCCAGAAGGAGGACAGCGGACAGAAAGCACCAGAGGCATTATTCATGGGTTGGTTGATAACCGGGAGATGGATTTTTAGCAAAGAAATTCTGTGTCCAGAGAATATTAGGCAACATTATGGGAGAGGCCTGAGTCTGTTCCAGGACCAGCCAGTCCTGGGGAGCTGAGGGCAGGTTAGGCATCCACATGACCACAGAGCTGTTAGTCAGGGCTGCGTCTAAACTGCAGGGACTGGGGCTCCTGCTTAATGCACAGGCCATGGGCTGTGGTCACCACAGCCTCCTTCTGTCCCTCTCAGGCCTTAGAGCTGAAAAGAAGCAACTGAGGATGGAACCTGACCTCTGGGGTCACTTGACGGTCTCCCAAGGTCCCTTCTAGGAGTAGGTTATGGAGCACCCCTCGACCCCTAAAAAAAACCTGGCCCTGACACATACCTTACTTGATACACAGGAGAAACACAGGTGAGGGAAAGCGGGACAGAGGTAGGACACCGAGCACGGAGGGTCCACACTGCTTTCTCCGCTGCACCTCCATGCCCAGCTTCAAACACTAAAGGGCACAGCCCATCCATAAGGTGCTCACAGACCCAGCTTCCAGATCGCATGACCTTAGAAGATGCCATTCCTTAAGGGGTTCCTGAATGATCCACATCTTTTCAGAAGAAATCATAGTAAAGCATCAATGATGTAAGAGTCCCTGTATGAGTGTCACAGGGAGAATGCTTCAATGAAACCCATCACTTCATAGAACAACTTAAACAATAATTATGAAAAAAAATGAAACAAAATAAAATACCCGAAGTCCCCTTAACCCACAGGGCCAGCATGGAGCCTCAATCAGCACCCTGTATCCAGTGTCAACAAGGAGCCATGATCCCCACTTGGGATGCACAAGTCTAGGGCCATCAGACCCTGGTTCTACTTGGTCATGTAGAGTCATGGAGATGAAGCTAGGGTAGAGGAAGGGAATTTACCTGACAGGGTCTGGGTGGCCTCCACCTTGGCCGTCAGAGAAGACCTGTTTCTGGATGGGTTTCTCTGGCCCAGGTCTGGGGCAAAAACAGGCACACACTTGCTGGGTGCACACTGTACTGTTGGGTACACATCGGCCTCAAAGACACCAAGGTCTTAATCATAGGCAGGTGCATGCCCAGCGCCCAGTCATGCCCAGGGCGATGCCCGGATCTTCCACTGAGGGTGTGGGGGTAGAGGCTACTTGCCTCAGTGACAGGAGCATGTACTGACCTTTGTTTGTGCTCTGCCATCCTCCAGGGTGTGGTGCTGCTGACCTGTGCTTCTGTTCCGTGCCTATGAGCATCTCCTGAGGCATCCTCCTGCCTCTGTTCCTTCCTAGGACGGCAGGAAGCCATGAGCCCGGGGCCTGCCCCCCCCTTCCCCATGTTTCCAGCACCCCGTGCTTTCTTATTTTTATTTCTTTTATTTTTTCTTTTTTTTTTTTTAAGTTGGCTTATGAGGTAATGGGTTTCATTGTGGGATTTTCCCCGTGTCTCTGATACCGCCTTCCCTGTATGTCTGCCTATCTTCTCGCTACCAGCTGTAGCAGCTTCCTGGGACAAAGCACTGTGGACCATGAGCCTAAACGGCAGGAACTTGTCTTTGGAAGCTCTGGGAGCTGCAGTCTGAGCTAGTTGTTGGACAGCTGGCTTGTGATGCAGGTTCTGGGTGGGGATCCTCCTGTTTCCCCACCCTCTCGTGTCCCTGATAACCCTTAGTGGTCCTGGGCTTGTTGGTCTGTCACTCCTATTTTTCCTTGACCATCATACGGGCTTCTTATAAAGACACTATGCCTGGACCTGGGGTCAGCTCTCCTACCAAGGGTAACTGCACTACGATTTGACTACACCTTCACAGACCATTTCAAACAAAGGCATACTCTGAGGTTCAGATTGGACACAGATTTGGGGCCACTCTTCACCCCGGTGCAGCTGCCCACTGAAGTTGTCATGGCCATCTTCCCAACCCAGCACTTGTGTTCTCTGGGCTGCTGTGATGAGCCTGTGGCTGTGTCCAGGGATGTTCCCTCTATGCCACATGGAGGCCTGAACCTCTCTGTTTTCTCTGTTTACCCTGATGGGGACAGTCAGCAGAGGCTGAGCCTCTGTTGACCACTATTTAACTCCCAGCACAACAGAGCCTTCCGTACCGGGAGAGACATGGGGTGCAGTGCTTGTCTGTCTACGGTGGTTGCATGTCCTCTCTGCCATGTCCCCACGGAGACTTGTCCCCTATGCTCTCTGCCATGTCCTCACAGAGACTTGTCCCCTATGCTCCGTAATTATCACCCTGTGGACTTTGTTGTTTCACATGATGTTTGCAAACTGAGCATGTCTGTTAATGCCCATGTACCTATGTACATGTTCAAAGGTTTAAATGGTTAAACATCTAAAGCGATATGCTCTGCGAATGGAAATCAGACCTTAGTTTCCTTTAATTTCAGAGTTGTCTGTGGCAAGCTGACTTGAAAGATGTTGAAATTGGATAGGTAATTAATTCATACGCGTCTACAAGAGAAGGGAAAGAATGCACAAATTATTTGTAACATTTTGTAAGCACTGAAATTAATGTAGTGTGAATTTGTCATTTCTACCCCACGTTACAGATTTTCTATATTATAATTTAATCTTTTTAATGTAAAAAGAATAGGAATTTTGCCCTTTCTGGCCTCTCGGGGAACAAGAACTAGTGTATCTAATTATCAGAACACATAAGAACATAAAGGAATAGCAAGCAGCGAAATTATAAATGGGCCGGAACAGCTCCATGTTTTCTGATTAAAGTCTCTTTCTGGGCCCTTAGCAATCCTGTTGCCCGGATGTCCGTTGTAATTGCATGTGTCAAAGCTGAGGCTTTGTGTAACTGGGACCAGGAGACTTACAATTTTAATTTAGACGGAGATAACTGTGTGGTGCCTGCAGACGGCTGGCCGGCAGGTGGGGAGGCAGGCGGGATAGGAAGGCCCAGGCCCCAGGGCGCCAGGTTAATGGCAAGCCTCATCTAATCAGGGCACATCACAACAGTGGAATTTTTTAAGAAGAGAAATGCAATTTACCAACACAAAGCCCACCACCTGCTCTCTTCCCTCCTTGTCCATGTAAAGGAGGGTGTCTAATTTTCTCCATAGCTCAGGGGCAGCACATTTTAACAATGGATCTGTGTTGATCATCACAAGGGCAACACGCTTAAAATTAGATCTCTCCAACATGCGGGAATTTTAGAAACAAAGGAAATTCCGTTTTTAACTTTCAAAATGTTCACAAGAGTGGGGGAGTAGCCACCTTTCCCCTCAGGAATCTCAGGTTTTTTTTTTTTTTTTTTTTTTTTAATTAGAATCTCAGGTGACTTTGGTCTTTGAAGTTTTTTTCCACTGAAGGAGGCTTGATTGCTTTCCTGCAGGAAGTGCTGACTCAGCCATTAGAGGAGCTGACCCACAAAAGAAGCTTCTGGTCTCTCTCTTGGTAGGAGTGACAGCAGAGCCCCCAGTCAGAACTGCTGAAGGTCACAGACCCGCACTGCACCCGCACCGTGGTCCAAGCAGGGGACGTCCCACCCTGTGTGGATCAGCAGCCAGCTGGGCTCCTCTGGGCTCTGGGAGGCCTCCTTGGGAGGCTGAGGCTAACTGCAGAGCTGGTGGGCACAGGAAGCTCCACGTGGCCCTCTGCCCATGTCTTTCCCAGCTCTGTTCTCTCACTGGTCACTTTTTGACCCACAGGGATCCAGTGTTAACGGACCACGCCTGTTCAGACAGGGAGGTGAGGCAGAGCACAGGTGGCCTTTGGAGGACCTCAGACATGAGAACCAGCTCAGGCTGGGGCTGGCACGGGCAGACCCTCATTTACAAATGGTGCTTTCTTCTTGTGTTTACTGAGGGAGGAGACAGAACTCTCATGGATCTGGCTTTCAAAGGGCTTGAATTCTTCATGAAGGTCCCACCTTTGTGACCTGAGTTAACCACGCACACCTCCCAAAGCCTCCGATCCACTGGAGGAGTCAGCGTAGGACTTTTTTGGAGGTGGGGTCGGGGGAGGGGCACTATTCAGCATAGAGCAACTTCTCCACCTTCCTCTGTGCCCACAACCAGCCCATTCTTTGATCCTGGGACACAGGGTTTCCCTGTAGCAACTGACATGTAGCCTGTGATCAGGGACCTGCACAGTAAATCCCAAGACCTCCTACATGTAAGTCATTATCCACACCTTACAGAGAAAGAGACAGATGTGAATGGTACCCAGTGTGACTTGATCTAATTTTCCTCATGCTGACAAGGAGTTCAAGGAGAGGCTCTCTGCCATCTGGAAATCTCTCCGATAGCCAGACTTGAGAGGGACACCTCCACGCTTGTCTACCTTGCCCAGCATTGAAAATTCCTTTGAACTGTGATGGGGCTCCATTCACAGTGGCCCTCTGTGCCACCTGGACCATCCTTTGGAAGGGGCTGATGGGGCAGGCTGGCTTTGACTGTTTGTTCCTTTGGCATTAAGTGTGGTGCCCTACAGAGAAGGCAGGGATGGATGCACAGGCTGAGGTCCTCCCTGGACCCCATGCTGCCTGCACTTGTAGACCTTGTTCCTCTGAGCCCCTTGCTTTCAAATCCCCTGAAGTGGGGTAGGCTGGGGGCAGGGTGAGACTTTTCCTCAGGCCTCCAGTGCTCTTAAGGAGCTCTTACATGCGGGCTCTTCTCTGCCTCCATGGGTCATAGTCCTGCTTGAACTTCAGGGTATGAAATCCCCAAGTGCCCTTCGATTCCTGCAGTGTTGGCCTGATGGCAGGGCTCAGCACAGCAGTACATGCAGAGTGTAGGAGGATGTGATGCCCAGTGGCCCAGTGTCAGCCCCAGCTCCTCCAAGGATGTGACCACATCACCTGCCATTAGCCAGGGCCCCTGGGAGGGTCGGGGCAGCTCCTGGATGGAAAGTCCTAGGGAAGCTGTTAACAATGCGATTTGTAATTAGGTCAGTCCTGGGTTAGCTGTGGACAAAGAATGTAAGGCAACAGGCATTGTCTCTTCCTTCCCTTGTGATGCTGTTTGCCTAGGCCTGATGATGCTTTCCAAGGACAGTTAAAAAAACATCCTTTAAAAAAAAACACCTCTGCTTTGGAAAAGAGCCACCCAACCAAGAAGTATGGACGGTTAATAAGCACAAGCCCCTGCAAGACTGGCCCAGGACCTCTCTGCTGAGGGTGCATTGCCCCCGTAAAGATGGCTGCCCCATCTCTACGATCCCATGTGTAGGACCCACAGCCCAAATGGACACCTGCTCGTGTCTGAACCAACAGTGTGGGAAATGAGAGGCCAGAATGCATGCAATAAGTGATGCGTTTTACAGAGGAGGGTTTACAAAGAACGTTGTGCTTTTAATATATCTACTCCCAGCTAATTGCTAAATTACAATGGGTGACAAATTTGTGTAAAGAGAACTGGAGGTGCTTTGTCTTTGAGTTGGTCAGAACTGTTCTGGGTCATTCAACAGGTGGACATCGGCCCGTAGGTGTCGATGGGAGTGCCCTGTGCTCTGTCCACACCTCACGCACAGGGCCGTGTTCTCCTTGGACTCCAGTGGGTTCCTTTGTTCTGTTCATCTGGCCCTTGATGCTGTTCCCTTTGAGTTTGTTCAGATTCCAGATCTGGTGGCTCTGGCCTAGGAAACACATGCATGAATGGGAAAAACCTCTCCTCACCGGCAGTTTGTCTGTATTAGACTTTTCACCACTCTGAGAACAGGTTGAAGGAAGGATTTGCTTTTGGCTCAGGGTTTCAGAGGTCTGAGTGCATGGTGGCTTGGCCCCATTGCTGTGGGACTATAGTAAAGCAGAGTGCCATTAGGGGGAGTGTGGGGAGCAGAGCTGCTTACTTCATGGTGGTCAGGAAGCAGGAAGGAGGAACAGGAAGGGGTTAACCCTCCAAAGCCACATCCCCAGTGACCTACTTTCTCCAACCAGGTCCAACCTCCACAGTTCTTGCTTAGGTCTATATCTTGAGGTGTTTTCCTCTAGTAATTTTCTTTTGAGACGGGGTCTCCCTGTAGCCCCAGCTGGGTTGGCACTCTCTATATAGACCAGGCTGGCCTTGACCTCACAGAGATCCACCTGCCTCTGCCTCCCAAGTGTTGGGACTAAAGGCGTGTGCCACCACGCCTGGCTTTTCTTTTCCTTTAAAAAAAGATTTTATTTATTATTTTCATTTTTTGTGTATGAGTGTTTTGCCCTGCATGTGTGTAAGTGCACCTGTGTCGCGCAATGTCTGTAGAGGTCAGCAGACGGTGTTGGATGCCCTGGAACTGGAGTTACTGACTGTTGTTAACCACTGTGTGGGTGCTGGGAATTCAACCTGAGTCTTCGGCAGGAGGAGCCAGTGCTCTTAACTGCTGAGCCATCTCTCCAGCCCTGCTCCTCTAGTGATTTCTAAGTTTCAGGTCTTACATTAGAATTGACTTTTGTGCAGGGTGAGAGATGGGAACACAGTTTTATTTTTCGACAAGTGGATAGTCTGTTTTCCCAACACCATTTGTTGAAGAGACTGTCTTTTCTCTCGTGCGTGTTTTTGGCAGTACTGTCAAAAAAGTGGCTTTAGCTGTGTGGGTCAGTCTTTGGTCCTCTGTCTTACTATATTGACTTGCACGTCTGTCTTTGTGCAACATGCTGCTTTGTTACTTTGACTGTAATGTAATTTGAAATAAAATGTTTAAAAACCTTTGGCAAACCCCTGCTTAGGATTGCCTTGGCTCTGGGGATGTTTTGTGTTTACATATAAACTTTAGGACCTCCCCCGTTTGTGATTGGAATTCTGTTGGGGAGGGCTCTGAACTGGAAGCCGGCTTTTAGTAACACTTTTCTCATAGTTGTGACAAAATACTTGGCAATCTCAGTGTGCCAGTCCATGAGCATGGGAGGTCTCTTTGCCTTCTAGGGTCTTATTTATTTTCTTTCTTTGGTGTTCTCTAAAATTTTCCTTGTGGTCTTTCACCTCCATCATGAGGTTGATTCCTAGGTATTTATTTCTTGTTTAAAGATTTTATTTTACTTTTTGATCTACTTTTGATATGTCTGTGTGTGGAGATGTGGATATGAGTACAGGTGCCCATGGAGGCCAACAGGTGTCAGAGTCCCTGGAGTTGGGAGTTACAGGCAGTTGTGAGTCACCTAGTGCGACTGCTGGGAGTTGAATTCTTAACTATCAAGCCACCTCTCTGGCCCTGGTACTTTTTTTTTTTTTTTTACTGGAGGAGGGGAAGCTATTGTAAATGAGATTTTTTTTCCCAGATTCCTTTCCCAATGTGCTTGTTCTTGGCATAAAGACATTTGTATGCTGACTTTTTATCCTCATACTTACTGAACTTACGTCTATTAGGGGTGTGTGTGTGTGTGTGTGTGTGTGTGTGTGTGTGTGTGTGTGTGTGTGTGTGTGTATGTGTGTGTGTGTGATCTTTAGGGTATTTTAAGTATAGTATTATGTCAACTACAAATAAGGATAATCCGACTTCTTTTATTTTGATTTTTTTTTTGGTCTGGATGATCTATGTATTGATGAAGTGGGTTATTGAGTTATCCAGTATTATTATATCTGGACATACCCTAATCTTTATGTCCAGCAGTGTTTGTTTCATGAAACTGGGTGCACCGATGTTTGTGCACATATCACTGTCCTATCTTCTTGATCAACTGTCCCCTTTATTAGCTATAGTGACCCTCTTTATCTTTTATGATTAAACTTGGTTTTGTATCTATTTATACAAGGTAAGCCTGGCTATTCCTGCTTGTCTTCAGCTCCCTCTTCCTTGGAATATGGACCCCATCATTTTGCTTTTGGTCTTTATGTGTTTGTCAATGAGGTATGCTTCCTTTAGGCAACAGTTGATCTCGTTTTTAATCCAATCATACTCGACTTTTATCATTACTTATTTACTTATTTATTTATAGATTGACTTTATTTTTATTTATGTATATGTGTGTTTTTCTGCACAGAGGCCAGAGGAGGGCATCATATTACCTGGAGCAAGAGTTACAGGCAGTTATAAATCATCTCACGTGGATTCTGAGAACCAAACTCTGGTCCTCTGCAAAAGCAGCTTGGAACTGCTGAGCTGTCGCTCCATTCTCCTTGGAGAGTGAAGACTATTTGTTATACGTTTAAGGTTATTATTGAGAGGGCTTTTCCGGTTCCTGTAATTTTATTGACTCTGCAATATTATAGTAAATGTTCGCAACTTCATTGAGCCAGACGTGGTTTAATCTTTCTGACTTCCCCTTTGTTCATTGACTCTTTTCATGAAATCTGTTCCTTCTTGTCATGACTGGAACTTTCTTCCCTGTGTGTAGGATTCCTGTGAGTATCTTATCAGTGCTGCTGTGGTGGTCATTAATTGCTCTAGTCTGAAAAGATAACTCTGCTGGATATATTAATCTTAGCTGGTAGTTATTTACTTTGGATCTCGATATATGTTATTTCAAACATGGCTATTTTTTAGGGTTTATACTTAGAGATTGGATGTTACTGTATGAGTTTGCCTTTGTGAGTTTTTTTTTGTTCCTTGCAGCTTTTAACATTGTTTCTTTTTTTTGTAGTTGACTGTGATGTGTTGTGGAGAGATTGTCGCCTGGCTCACCTGTTTGGGCTTCTAAATGTCTCATGTTTGGATGCTAGTTACTTTCCCTATATTTGAGGGTTTTTTCTGTATAATTTCATTGAATAGATCTATTAAGGTTTTAGGGGTTTTCTGCATATGTCTGAGTATGTGGAATGAATATGCATGTGCATGTTTGCATGTGCATAGACATGCATGTATGGAAGTGTGTATGAACAAGTGCTTGCCTGTGGAGACCTGAGGTTGGAGTCGGTAGTGTTCCGCAGTCCCTTTCCACTATACAGCTCCACTGTATACACTTCGTACACTGTCTCTCAACTGAACCCAGAACTCGTGCACCTGAGTGGTCTAGCTAGTCCACTTGCTCCAGGGATCCCTGTCTCTGCCTCCAGAGTGCTAGAATTACTGGTGGGCCACCACACCCACATGACATTTATGTATGTTCTGGGGACCCAGACTCTGGTCCTCACCTTTGTGAAGTTAAAGTGCTTGTTGCATGAGCGGAGTTTCAAATCTCAGCTTCTTCTAGCCCAGGAGGTCTTAGATCTGGGATCTGGATCACAGCCAGGATTCCTGAAAGTCGTGGTCCTGCTTGCTTTTCTTTATTGATGTATGAATGTAGTTATTTCCTCAAACCATAATTATTGTCTGTCCCTGATCTGCTTGATCTAGTCTATTTGTAATGCTTCTACTGTGTTTTATTTGATTAATTAAATGTTTTATTTCTAACATTCTTGTTTGTTAGTTAAAAAAAAAAATTTTTTTTTTTTTGATACAGGATCTCCCTGTATCCCCAGTTGGCCTGGAACTTGCTGGCCTAGATCTCACAGAAATCCACCAGTCTCTGCCTCCTGAGTGCTGGGATTAAAAGTGTGTACCACCATATCTGGCTTAAAATTTTTAAATTAATTTATTTTTATATTATGTGCATGTTTGGCTACATGCATGTAAGTGTACTATGTGTGTGAAATGCCCACAGAGGCCAAAAGAGGGCATCGGATTCCTTGGAACTGGAGTGTGCTGGACGCTTTAGGTTGTCAATTTGACACACCTGGTAGAGGGAACCCCAATTGGGGAAATGCCTCCACTGGACTGGCCTGTAGTCATATCTGTGGGGCATTTTCTTGATTATTGAGTGATGTGTGAGGGTCTAGCCCACCATGGGTGGTAGCTTATGTCTTACCCACTTACTCTGGGCAGGTGGTCCTGTATTTGTATAAGAAAGCAGGCTGAGCAGGGGCCAGGGGAGCAAGCCAGTAAGCAGCGTTCCTCCATGGCCTGTGCTCCAGCTCCTGCCTCTAGGTTCCTGCCCTGAGTTCCTACCTTGGGCTCCCTGATGAACTGTGACCCAGGTCGGTACTGGTCAGAGTATTTTGTCACAGCAATTGAAGGCAAACCAGAACATGGAGTTATGGACAGTTATCTGCCACGTGGGTGCTGGGAATTGAACCTGGGTCCTCTGCAAGAGCAGCCAATACTCTTAACTACTGAGCCATTTCTTCAGCACCTGTTTGTTCGTTTTTAAAAATTCAGTTTCTGCTGAATTCTTTCACCATGTCGCTACTTCTCCCTTCTCTGACTTTATTGCCACCCTTCACCTGCCTGTGTGTTTGCTTCCTCTCTGACATCGGTGATCCATTTTACACAACGACTTTTAAGTTATTTGTGAGGCACTTCATTGTTTTGTACCTTTTGATTTGATAACTGAGGACCCCATGGAGGAGTCATGCTGCCTGGCGTCTTTGTGTTTCCTGTTCCTGTGCTGTGACTTGCACCTCTGTTGGTTTGGATATTTCTTTTGGTTTTATCTGAGAATCTCCTTACGGCAGTGGGCTCTATACCCACTACCACTCAGAGAGAGGAAAAGCCACCTTTAGACGAAGAGTCTGTTTCCCCTCTGCAGTGGGAGCCGTGTGCTGGCCACAGCCTACCACGGTGGTGTCCTCTTTCTCTAAACTTTTCAGCCATCGCGTCACTCAGTCTGTGATTGCTGATGCTCTTCCAGTCTTATGTTCTTTGGAAGAGTGTGTTTTCTGTTATCCTGACCCCTCTCGTTCACCGTGTCATGTGGGGGTGGCTTCTACCCACCACCTTCTGAATCTACACTCTTCCTCTTCTTATGCCATCCATGTCATCGTAGGGCACACGCTCAGGACCCCATACCCCATGTAATCCTAACCACCCCCCAAAGGCCCCACATCCAAATTCACCAATTCACTAACCTGCAGGTTTCATTTCCAACACGTGCTCTTTTGGAGACACATTCAAGCCACAGCAATCTCTGAGTCCAAACTCGCTATGGTGAATGGCCATCAGCTTGGAATCCAAGCTTAGAAATCAACATGGCCTGGGAGACGAGGGTGCGGTGGGGCTTACAGTGGGCGTGCTGTGTCACAGACATCTCTGCTTAATGTGCAGTCGTCTGTCTGTTGCCTCCGGAGTTCTTCCCCTCTTTGTAAAACATCTGCATAGGGAGCTCTGCATACAGATGTCAGTCTGTGCGGCTGGGCTGAGGTGCATTCTGAGCAGTGTATGTCCATCTGTCGCCCTCTGGCAAGTGCTAGTCAAGACTGTCAGCACAGTGTAAGTAACTGCTGATTCTGCCTCTGGATTTCGGAGACATATGTGGACAGGTTCTTCTCCTTTGCTTGAGTCTTCCTGGGTGGGGGCACAGGACACTTATCAGCTGAAATCTGAACCCTTGTTCCAGGCAAATTCTTAAGACCATGGCTTTCCTGGATTTACCTGTCACCTGACTGTAGTGCCACCTGATTCTGGTAGTGTGTGTCCACTGTAGAGAGCTGGGAGCTATTCAAGGGAATGAAACTCACTTGCAAGTTGATTGTCTAGAAACAATCCTGACCCTCTTGTCTGTCTCTCTGTTTCTCCCTCTTTGTCTCTCGTTGTCCCTCTTTCTGTGTTTGTGTCTGTCACCTCTCTGTCTCTGTTCCTACACCATGTGCACACACATCGTTGCTGACACGATGCCATCACAGAGATCTCAGAAACAATGTAGTTCTCAAAGCTCCACACGACAGTCTTTTATTATCCGTAATCTTCACAGCATCACTGTGAGCTGGTGGCCACGGTCTACTCTTACAGTTGAAGAAGGTGAGTGACTGGCTGTGTTCATTACTTTTCTCACCCCCATGACAAAACCTTCCCTGCTGGGGAGGGCAGTGCTGCATGGAGTCCATGCCTGGGGAGTCTCCTGCTCCTCCCCACCCCTTACCCTTGTCCATTACATGAGGCAGAATCTCAAGACTGTTGCTGGCACCTTGGGTGGGTCTGCCATTTGATTGGTCTCTCCCCTGCCACCAGCCAGTTGTCAGAATGTCCCAGTGGGAAGGGTATCTCCACCGAGGGGAGACTGGGGCTGGAAGCAGCATGGGGGTTCAGGGGGTTCATTCTTTGCTCTCCTCCCATGGTTCTCCTCTCTGCACCCACATCCTCAGCTGGCTTGGTTGGAGTTCCAGACACTCCCAGGGTTGGGTACAAAAGAGACAGGTAGGTGGGGACACATCGACATTTGTTTGCCCTAGTGTCTAGTGATCCAGAGTTTGTGAGGTCTAAGGGGCTCTATGTCTTCTGCCCACAAAGCCCAACCTCAGCTCTTGTGCTGAGCCCTTTGTTCTTGGAGACCGGTGCTCAGGACCTTCACCGACTCCCTTCTGGCAAACCTCAGGTGACTCTTGTCCCAAGGTCCCCAAACCCTCCTCCATACTCCACAGAGATGCCCTCTACCTTGCCCTGTGCCAACTCTCACCTCAGCCACCCCTCCCCCACCATCTCTGTTTAGTGTGGGCTGGACACAGAGCCTTTGAACACAGGGTCCCTCAGCCTGAGGAGCTCTGTTCTGTCCCCTCCAGTCTTTCCTTGGGTGGCCAAGATGTGACAATCTGGGAAAATCTCTCTCCTGGCCTCTCCAGCCAGGGCTGCTGCCTAACGCAGCACAGCAGGACTTGGGTGTGTCCACACACTCCAGAGGCTTCTGTGGTCCCGTAATCACTGCCTACAGTTAGTCTTCAGCTCTTTAGGCAGGATGGACACAGAAGACAAATGTAAGCAAAACATATTGGAAGTGAGACGTTACACAGATGCTGGACAGGCGTGTCCACAGTCTCGAGGCCTGAGGCACACAGTGAGTGTCACAAATTCAGGAGGGGTATTCATCTTGTGACTGATGAGTGCTCATACTCCATCAGTACTGGCTCTGCTAGGGACCAGTATCTCCAGTAAAGGACACATATGGCTCTGCCCCTGCAGTGCCCGGGACCCTGGCCCTGCCGCATGGCAAGAGGGGAGAAAATGAAGACAGAATAGACAGGGTGGATCAGGCTTGCTATCCTGTCCTGACCAGCCTAATTCTACATTCTATGTGTGCACAGATAGATCCCCTCAGTCTGTTCTGCAGGAGCCAGTGGTCCTCAGGACTCCTTTAGGGCAGATGTGCTCACCTTCATTCAGAAGAAACTGCTTTGACGACCAGAGCAAGCTGAGCTATGGCTCAGTGTCACTGGACTCCACCCTGCAGGGGGATCATGCTCATCTTCCTGGCCAGAGAGAGGCACAAGACAGCAGGCTTTGTCAGGCCAGGGTGCAGCTGAGGAGCTGGGTGTCCTCCAGGTCTAGGGCCGTGGTGTGTGGATGGGGGACCAATGCTTGGTGTGCCAGCATCCTAGGCAGTAGGGTACCAGCAGGCTGGTCCTGGGCTGGTGCTCTGGTAAGGAGACTGGTTTCTTCATTGCATTATACCAGTCACACAGCTGATGACACGTTCACACCGTGATGCACTGTGGTTTTTGTGTCATTCCTGATGTGCAGTGTTACTTGGTTACGCTGTGGCTCTTTCCATTGCACTGTTAGGTTCTATCACAGAGCATCACTTTTTGTCTGCTCTTACATCACCTCACTCGGCTGATAGGCTGAGATGCAGGATTACACTGAGACAGCCTCCAAGATCCTAAGACTTGACGGATTATGAATTCACAACTGATCTTGAAACACCATTTCAGCATTTCTGCAAGGAAGACAGACATGCAACTACTGATGGAGATCCTGACTGTGACTCTAGGCCCTCACTGACTCCCTTCCAGCAGACCTAGGGTGACTCCCTCTCCCGCAAGCCCATAGACCCTCCTGTTACCTGTGGCTGCCCAGTCTACGGTGCAGTCTCACAGTGCAAACTAGAGAGGATGGCTCCAATGTGAGTACAAACCCCTCTGCTCCACAGCTGATGGTCACTGATGCATTCCAGCTCTGTGAGACCACTGTGTCTTATTACAGATATTTCCTAAAGAGTGTCATGTTACAGTACGGTGCTGTTTTCACAGTTCTTTTTATTTTATTTTATTTTATTTATTTATTTATTATTTTTGGTCTTTTTGAGACAGGGTCTCCCTGTAGCCCCAGCTGGCCTGGAACTCACTATATAGACCAGGCTGGCCTTGAACTCAGAGATCCACCTGCCTCTGCCTCCCGAGTGCTGGGATTAAAGGCATGCACCACCACGCCCGGCTAATTCTATTATTTTTATTTTATGTGTATCTGTGTATTTGCCTGAGTGTAGGTAAGTGCACCTGCGTCATGCAATGCCTGCAGAGGACAGAAGAGGCTGTTGGATCCTCTGGAACTGGAATTACAGACAGTTGTTAGCTGCTATGTGGGTGCTGGGATTCTCCAGCCCCATTTTTCACAGTTCTTAAGAAAAATGTACTAAGTTTTTCAAAGTAAAAAGTAAGTAAATAGTGGTGTCATCCCCACCTAGGCAGATGATGAGGAACACGCTCAGTTGGCCACAGTGATGACACCGGGGGCTCTCGAGTCAGACAGGCTGGCTACTGAGGGTGGCTCTAGGGCTGCTCTGCCATGCTGCCTCAGTGGCAGTACTTACTCTTAAAGTCCCCTTTGAGAATACAAAGTCCCCAAGCCAGGGATTTCTTTGTCCTGTCTTACTGATGTTTCTACTGCCCACAGAGCGTCACATAATTCCTATTATGTGAAGGCCATGAGTGAATGGATGAATGGATAAATGGAGGTGGCTTTGCGTTGGACTTCAGTACAGCACTGAGTTGTACTGGCTTTCCATTAACCCATGTTGTGACTGGGCTGAGCCCTAGGGTCTGAGGGGGACCTAGGCTGGAGGCCTAGGCTGGCCTCCAGTCAGGGGAGCCTGGTTGGGCGGTCAGTGATTGGTGCAAGATCTGCTCCTTTACCCTCAGACATCCTTTGCCTATTGTTGATGGATTCTAAATTTTGAGCCTGTGTATAGGCCAGGTTAACCTTGAACTCTCGACCCTTCTGCTTGGCCTCTTGAGTGCTGGGCTTATAGATGTTTACCACTGTGCCTTACGGACTTTTCTGGATGTGCTCAGACTGGTAACTTCTGAGGTGGAGGGTCATCATGGGTACTTCTGCACACCCAGTGCCCCATCTTGACTGGCCCTGCACTGTGGGGAGCCCTCACTGTCACTGAGGAGGGAGTGTCAGGTGCCTACGGAGCAGCAGGACCAGGGTGAAGTCCAATGGGCACCTATGGTGGCCCGCTGATGGATGGAATGGGAATCTTTCCAAAGTGCCCCTGTCTTGCTGAAAGGTACAGGAACTTGGTGTAGAGCTAAGTGTCAGCCTGTGGATTCTGAGACAGGGGTGGGATGGGGACTGTGGAGGGCTTTTCTCACTCACACATACAAGGGGAATCTTAAACACAACTCTTCTCCACTTCCAGATGTTGTATACCAGCAACACAGGCCCATACAGGTGGTCACCGGGGACAATTGTGGTCAAACTTAGATGGACTCAGTCCAGTCTGCCTCTGAGACTCTGAACTGGACTGACTGAAAACTCAGGGCCAGAGTCATGGAGAAGAGATGCCCACTCGTTCTTTGGCCCATTCATTCATTCATTCATTCATTCATTCATTCATTCATGGATTCAGCCATTCCTGGAGCAGTGCTCATGGGCAGGTCTGGGAGTTTGTTGGCTGTCCAGAGAAGCTAAGGCTGGCTATGGTTGTCTGCCAGGTGGGGAGAGAAAGCTCAGAGTCTGAGAGGTCAGGTCCACCCCTGGGTGGAGAGGGGTCAGCAGAGGCTTCAGGAGGAAGTGGAAAGCAGAGACATGGTCCAGCATCAGGTGACAACCGGGAGGGGAGCAACATTCACAGAGGGACAGTCACATATAGTTGTCACATGCGGTCTCTCAGGCACCTAGGAGGAGGAAAGGGAGCAAAGCAGGTGGTGATGCAGACTCCAGGCAGAGGAGATGGCAGGGGAGCCTGAGGCAGTCTTGATGGAGGGATGTGCAAGGGGGATTGGCCACAGCAGCTGGTCCTGGGAGCCCATGAAACTGACAACAGTCCGGAGCACAGCAGTCACAGGATGCCCACTGCTGGCCTGGGACCTGCTGGGTCTGCAGCCAGAGGCCGGGCGCTCCAGGCCGGGCGGGGCCCTGGCAGCCGGAGCGGAGAACCTGCGGGCACGAGGCGGTGGGCCTGCAGAAATTCTGGGCAGCCCTTTGCTTCTGGTTCTCCGGGACCCTTTAGCCTCAGAGACTCCCCGAAGCTCAGGTGGGGCGCAGTCTTTTGCGGGCCTCATCCCAGTGCGCCCTGGTACTCTCCGTGGGCTTCGGTGGCCCGGGGGGGGGGGGCGAGGGAGCACCTGGCCCGCAGGTGATGGAGACAAGGACTGGAGGTTGGCAGAGACCCCACCCTGCTCCAGTTCTAATGCCGCTGTCCACGTTCCATCCACCGTGGTCCTCCCCATCCCCTCAGAGCGGACTGCGCCCGATGCAGGCCTCCCTCCTGCGTGGTCTCCAGCGGTGGGAGAAGAGGCCCGGTGGCCGTGTCGCCTTCCGCCGGCCCCGCCCAGGGCTACTGCGCAGCCCCCTCCACCGTTCGTGTCCTCCACGCCTCTGGGCCCCTTCCCCAGCCCCTCCACTCGCTATCCCGGCGCCCGCCGAGTGGTGGCGCCATTGCGCTGGGGACGCGCGACCCTGGGCCTGGCTCCAGCCCCCGGTGCAGAGAAGCCCAGCCCGCTCAGGTCCGCTGCAGGCGCCTTGTGGCTGAGGCCCAAGGGAGCCTGGGCTTGCAGAGCTTGACCGGATAATGCTTCAGTGCTGTGAGGAGCTGCCCCTCTGCGGACCGCTTTGAGAGCAGCAGGAGAGAGGAGAAACCCAGAAGAGGGGTGAGTCCCGTAGCCAACTTCTGTGGCCTGGTCACTCCTCCATTCTTAGCCTTGCTCAAGATTATCCGGGTGTGGGTGAAAGAGACTCTCACCGCAGCCCTAGGTCGTCAGCTCCTCACTGCCGTGTGCGTGTAACTGGGGTCTTCCTGGAGACAGACCATTCCAGAAGCTTCCCCTCCACTCTTACCCCACTTGGACCTTCAGACTTCCTGGTAAAGAGATCCAGGCTCTTACCTGAGCCCCAGGGTTCCCACCTGGAGCACATTTCTGCTTTAGTGCTCACCCGGCCCCTGCAGGCAAGCCCCTTCCACCCAGCAGCATAGCTAGAGTTCAGACCACAGAGGCTCACTGGGACCTGCCACTGAGGGCACCAACTTGCAGAGGTGGCTCTAGTTAAAGCCCTGGTTGTCCCTTGGACCTAGACTTCTGCCCCGCCTGCACGAGTCTTGCAGATAGAGTGGTTCAATGCCTGAGATTAAGGGCTGAGATTAAGTATGAACCCTGTGAGGCCTTGTCCATCAGCCACTCCCAGATGGAGAAGGTGACGGATGGACTCAGTCTCTGCTCATCCCAAACTCCAAGAAACCTTCTTGACTTGACCATCAAACCAGCACTGGCACCTCAGCTGTTTAAACCTCTCTGACACAGGGAAGAGGCTGAGAAGCCTGAGGTTGGACAGCCTGCATGGGTGGCGGCTGCGTAGAAATCTCCAACTAGTTTCTATCCATTGAGAATAAGGGTCGCTTTTCCCTCAGGACTAGAGTCACCTGGAAAATTCAAATGGAAAGGACAGCCAAGCATTAGGCATATACTTGTAACCCCACCTCTCAGGAGGCCGAGGCAGGAGGATGGCTGAAAGTTCCAGTTCCGACTGGTCTACATGGCAAGTTGCAGGCTAGCCAGGACTACGGAGTGAGACTGATTCAAACAGAACACAGTAAGGGTAGAAGACTGCATTTGGGAATTCTGTCACCACAACCCTCATCCAAACTCGGGAAGGCATGCTTGTGGCAGGCTCAGTCACAGAAGAAAGCGAAGGAAGAGTGGGGTGACAACCACTATGTGTAGATGTGGACAGAGGGCAGCCGAGCGCAGTCAGTCCCAGACTGCCTGGCTCACACTCACCTGCCCTCTCCTACCCTGGGCATCCGGAGTTCAGTCTACAGTGAAGTTTTATTTGAAGGAGAAGGAGACTCTGGTGATGGGGGATCCACTTAGAGCTGATGAAGCCCGTGTGACCCAGGGTTGAAACATTCATGACATGCTTCTCCATGTTTCCATATCCACTGGTGTCAGTTGTGTAATTAACGAGCATGTGGTTGACTGAGGAAGGGGCTTTGCCTGATGTGTTCGGAAGAAGCAGAACCCTCTGTAGGCGTGCCCTGGCTTGTCTGTTAAGGGCTCTTTTCCAAGTGCTGGGGGACTAGGCAGGCTATTTTTCAGATCTGGAAGAGTAGGACTTGATCCTGCCTGAATGTGTCCTAGTGATGACAGCATCTTCAGGGTCAGCAGACTGATTCCAAGAGACAGGGAGCAGTGGAACAAGGGCTGTGTGCAGGCCCGCACACGTGGGTGGAGTACTTGGCTCAGCTCCACACCCTAGCTTCGGTGTGTCTGGATCCAGGGGCCTTGTGCTGCGGTTCCAGGGTTGTCTTAGGTTGTGTAGTTAGAAGAGATAGGCAGCTTTGAGTTCCTGCTCATGCTGCTCATGAACACCCAACAGCTTCCCTAGTTCATGTCTGAGGGGGCACGTCCCACCCGTTCTCAGTGCCCAGAGTCCAAATAGCTCCCTCATTCACAGATCTTAGGCACCAGCATGAAGCTGGTGAGGCAGAGGGTGGTTGGCAAGTTGAACTGACTGAGACTCTCCCACAGAAATAGCTCTGTAGACAGGTGGATTCTGGACACTGGGCGTCCAGATCTTCCAGGACCGTGTCAAGGGCTCAGCACCAAGAGTTTTGGGTTACGAGCTGGGCGCCCTGCTTCAACGCCCGGTTCAAGCCTTAAGAATCCTTTAGGAACTAAGGCATATTATTGTCACTAAAAATGTTATAAGTACACTTTGCTCTATAGTTTAGTCTTATCTTTTCATTTGTCAACATCAGTCAAATATTGCCTCCTTATTTATTCATTTAATGAAGTCCAATTTGTGAAAACACATTGTTTCAGTTTACTGTGGGGAGGTTGAGGAAATATCTCTCAGCCACGTTTTGGCGGGGCTTGCTGGTGTCTCCACCTGGCACACAGGCCTCCTTAGTTCTGTGTGTGGGGGCAGATGAATGTGACTGTGGGCCCAAGATACTCACCTTTTCCTTCCTTTATGGTTTTGTGTTGAATTGCTTTTTCCTAAACATGGCTGATCTAGAAAATGTGGCTGGAACTGACCATGAATGTTCCTGGGGTTGGAGGGAGATAAAGTTGGATGTCCTGTGGTGAGCGAGGGGCCATGGCTGCCCTGTGCCCAGCAACACTGAACTCATCCTCCACTCATCCACTATCACCGAAAACAATTAACAACAAAATAAAGCAAAAAACCAGAGAACCACCAAGATGGTTCAGTGGGTAAAAGCATTTGCCGCACAAACTTGACAACCTGAACTCAATCCCTGGAAGGCAGAATGGAAGGAGAGTCTGACTCCTGAAAGTTCTTCCACATATGCAGCATGGGACAATACACTCTCACACATGCACGCACACACACACACACACGGAATAAAATAAAAAGTAAAAAAGACAAGCTAAACATGATGGACCCTAGAAGCCTGGTGTTTGGAGTCACATGCACCCAGACTCACATCTTAGTTGTGCTGTGTAATACTCCTGTGACCTAGTCACATGAGATGCCCAGGCTCCACGCCTCCACATTTTATGATGGGAATGTGCACAGATTCCTTGCTTGGGCTTACTGAGTGTGACACATTTGGAGAGAGACAATCTGGTTCCAAAATCTGCCTGCATTATGAAGACTTTGGTGCCTCGCCATGGATGTTACTCTGAGGACCCAGGAAGAATGACGCTTTGCTCTCCACTGACAGTCGTCTGTGAGAGGGATATGATGGGCACACAGTAAGGCTGCTCAGAATGGTGGGAGCTTGCTGGTGAGGTCACAGCAGGGGAGGGCATTGTATACCCAGAATGTTAAAGGTGAACTTTCATCTCCTAGTGAGGGAGGATAGTGCCTTGGCAAGGACCCTGAGGTTCATGGTCAGGGACATATTTGGGATTGGGGACATGTCTCATGTCAGGGACACCACTGGGGTTGAGGATATGTCTCACAGATGTGCACATGGAAACCCATTTTCAGGGACATGTTTGGGGTTAGGGATATGTCTCATGGATGGGCAGACAAAGCCCATTTTCTTCCTTTACATTTAGTACACAAGAGAAGGGAGTGTGGGTAAGGATCCTCACATTTCCCACATCCATGGCCTAAGGTGAGGAGTGGGCATCTTGTTCCTCTATGAGGCACTTCCGTCATTTGGGCTCCACGGCCTAAGGTGAGGAGTGGGCATCTTGTTCCTCTATGAGGCATTTCCGTCATTTGGCTCCACAGCTCACCTTGACATGGAGTCAGCAGCCAGTGGCGGCCGGTGAAGAGAAGACGAGGTTTTTCTAGGTCACTTTCCCTCAGTGATGTCGCGTGGTTCACCCATCTGTATCTTCAGTGTATGGTTGTTTCAGGCAGAGGCACGAGTGGGTTTCTCGTTCCCAGGCCCTGGTGTTCAACCCACTTGTCTTCATTTCTTTTACTCAGCCTTACCCAGTGCCTGGCACCCGCCCTAAGTTGCTCTTCTAAACACGGCCCAACACAGTGATGGCAGAACTGGGGGCCTCCTAGCTTCCCACTATAAGAATTTGGCAGCATGGCACTGGGTTCAAATCCAGTTCTTCCTCCAGGAAAGAGTCATCTCCAACTTATGAGGGACTTTTGTGGGAAATGTAAGTTTTAAAAAGACTGTATAGGCTTAAAACTTGCAGCATAAATATTAATTATTACTGATGTTATTTTAGGCTATACAAGCATGTTCAGGTATCTCCTCTCTATGCAGGATTTCTGAACCAGAGAGAGAAGTCCTGCCTCCATCTACCCTCAGGATTTTTTGTCCAGTGAGATGATGCAATCACACTTTAGTAGAAAATACCATTCACGCAGAAGCTTAAGTAGGAACTATAAAATGACAGATTAAGAATGGACTTGGCAATATTTGCAGGGATCAGAGAGATTTAAAAACTCTCATTGATAATTCATAAAATAAATTATTTAGAAAATTAAAAAAAAAAAACCAAACAAACCAAGGTTGGAGAAGGCGCAGCTGTTAAAGACTCAGGCTCATAACTAAAAACCATCTTTATTTATTTGTTTATTTGAGTTAGGACTCACTGTGTAGCCCTGGTGGCCTGGAACTCACAGTAAAGACCAGGTTGGCCTGGAACTCACAAAGATCTGCCTGCTTCTGCTTCTGGAGTGCTGGGATTAAAGGAGTGCACCCCGTGCCCTCTAAGAAACATCTTTAACATATGGGGATTATAGACAACGCAGCTGAGAAAAGAGTTAATGAATCATAAAACAGACCCAAATATTTTAGAAACAGAAAGATTAAAAAAGAAAGCTATACAAGAATAACTTCACAGGAGGACTTAGAAAATAACAGATTTGTTTAACCCATCTGAAGACAGAAAGTGCTAAGAGAAAATACATGAAGCAATAATGTGTAGGAATTTTCTAGAACTGTTTATGGACACCAATCTAGAAATGCAAGAATTGTAATGAGTCACAACGTTCAGCAAGCAGAATCCATACTTAGAAACACCATCTGAGTCTGTGAGACAACCTTAGAAGAGCTGGAAAAGCTGTGAGTCGTGGTCGTTTTCTCTGAGGCCTTGGCTGCGTCCACAGGAGCTTTTACAAGTGCATCCCCATAGTTACATCACCTTTGTCATTTTGAGATCTGTTGCCAAAGTGGATGTCCAAGTCCTTTTGAGCTGCTGTAGCATAATGCCTGAGGCCAGGTCATTTATAAAGTGCAGGAGTTCACTTCTCCAGAGCCCAAGTCCAAGACCAAGGTTGTGGTGCTTTGAGTGAGAAATGCTCCCCCCACAGGCTAGGTATTTGAATACTTGGTC
Organism: Nannospalax galili; assembly: GCF_000622305.1. Lineage (NCBI taxonomy): Eukaryota > Metazoa > Chordata > Mammalia > Rodentia > Spalacidae > Nannospalax > Nannospalax galili. The sequence goes on from NW_008355380.1 coordinate 1,256,217, forward strand.
CCCAGTTCGTGGTGCTATTTGGGGAGGTTCAGGAGCTGTGGCCTTGGTGGAGGAAGTATGTCACGGGGGTGGGGTGGGGTGGGGCTCTGTGTCCTACTTAGGTTTCTGTTGCTGAGATAAAGACTGACCAAAACCAACTCAGGGAAGAAAGGGTTTATTTCAGGGTACAGGTTACGGTCCATCATCAAGGGAAGCCAGGGCAGGAGCTCAAGCAGGAACCTGGCAAGAGCTGATGCAGAGACAGTGGCAGAATGCTCCTCACTGGTTCGCCTCCCCTGGCTTGCTCAGGTACTTTTCTTATACAGCGCAGGCCCAGTTGCCCAGGGATGGTACCACCCACAGTGGCCTGGGCCCTCTAACATCAATTAGAAATCTAGAAAATGCCCCGCAGGGCTGGAGAAATGGCTCTGCAGTTAGGAGCACTTGCTGCTTTTGCAGAGGATCCTGGGAATACTGGTTCAGTTCCAGCACCCACATGGTGGCCCACTACCGCCTGTAACTCCAATTCCAGGGAATCCAATACTGTTCAGGTCTCCTTGGGCGCTGCAGGTATGTGGCAGACACAGACACACAGAAATAACAATAAAAATTGTAGAAAATAAAAGAAGAAAATGCCCCACAGACATGACCACAGGACACATGATAAAGGAAATTCCTTACTGAGTTTCCTTCTTCCCAGATGATCCCGGTTTGTGTCAAGTTGAGAAAACTAAGCAGCGCAGCAGGCTTTGAGGGCCGCGGCCATACCACACTTCTATTCAGCTTCCTGTTTCCATTGACGATGTGGTCTCTCACCTTCCTGCTCCCATCACCATGCCTGCTGCTTGCTGCTGTGCCTCCTCACCATACGGACTCTCCCTTTTGAAACTGTAAGCAAAATAAGTGGTTTCTTCCATAAGTCGCTTTTGGCCATGGTGTTTTATCACAGCAACAGAAATGTAACTAATACAGAGACTGAAAGAGTTGGAGTCTGGGTAGGGCTGTTTTCCACTTCTAAGATGGTACGGGAGCTGTGTCCCCCTAAGGGAATGAACGTGGTTCTTGTATGGAAGAACATGGAGGTGGAAAAGGAAACGCTTCCCTGGTCAGGCATTTTGTGGGGGTGCCCAATCCCTGGGGCTCAGTCACCTAAGTGGACCTGTCTTTTGATACTGTGTTTTGGGGGGCTAAGTTCGGCAGAGTTTGGAAGGGGACAGAAGCATTCAAATATAGTCCAGTCTTGGTTCCCCCAAATGCATGTCCTACTCACATATGAAATGTGTTCATTCCATCCCAACATCTTCCAAAGCCTTACTTCATTTTAGCTCCAACTCAAAAGTCCAAAGCCTGGAGGTCCTATATAGACTAGTGACGGGGAAGCTCTTCAAGATTCTCATCTCTGTCCTTCGCAGATAGGTGGCTTCCAAATCTTTACGGTCTGCTTACCTTTTAGCTGTACATTCCACTTAGGTAACTTCTCTCCTCTTGTACTTTACTGTCAGCAGCTAAGGGAGGTTTGTTGCAGCTGAACTACAGTGTTTGGAGAATGTTTTCTTTCACATGTCTGACTTCATCACTCTTAAGGTCTGTTCTACTCAGAGTCTTAGGATGTGGGCATAATGTACAATTAAAGATTAAACAACTAGGTCCAAAGAGTTAAAGAAACTTCAGATATGACTGGAGAAGAAATAGTAAAAACTACTTGATTCATGGTCTAAATCTGGAAAATCGCAGCACAGGTGGTGAGCATTCACTTGCTGGGCTTATGAGGAGCTGAAGAAATGAAGAGGAGATTGGTGTAGCAGCTCTGATCTCAGCAGACCACCAGAGAGTGTGGAGCTCTGGCCTCCATCGGGCATCTCTCTGGCAGAGGGCCTGAGAATGCGTGGGACTGCCTGAGAGCCCCCGGATCCTGCCTCCACGTGGGGTGAGCTTCCCCTAATGGGGTCATACCCATCCCCCTACCTGGAATTTCATGAGGCCCCTGCCAAAGCCCCAGGGCAGATCTGGCTTTGGTAGGCTAAAGCTGAGATCCTAGCAGACAGTGTGAGAGGGCAGGTTTCAACCTCCATAGGTGTAGCAGTTCTGATCTCAGCAGACCGCCAGAGAGTGTCCAGTTCTGGCCTCCCTCTGGCTTTCCTCATGTGGTGAAGGAAGCCTGAGTGTACCTGACTGGAACCTGAATCGGGCTTCTGTGGGTACCCCTGAATAGCTGATCTGAAGCCATCAGTTCCCTCTAAATTAAACGTGAGAGAACCTGAACCCTGTACCAACCAGCTTTACATAACCAATAAAGAAAGGATCTAGGCACCCTGATAATACAAACAGAAGCATACTTCAAATTAATCCTTATATCAGAATCATAAACAACAAAAGAAATTCACAAGCCAAAATCACAATGAAAGAATACTAAAATGGAAAGCCAAAACACTATGTCCTCAGTCCTCACCACAAATCCTGTAGAAGAGTTCTACAAGGAGAACCCCTTAGAGGTAACCCAGGACACTGAATTTAAAGGAACAATCATAAACATGATCAAGGAATTCAATGAATTTAAAGAACAGATGAACACACAAATCAAAGAGTTAAAGGAAGATAGGTACTGAATTCACAAAAGAAATAGAAACATTGAAGAAAACAGGCAGAAATGAAGAAGGAAGTGCAAAACTCAATAAGCCAACTTGAAACAACAGGGGAAAGCTTCCTATAATGAATGAAATGGAAAACAGAATATCAACACTGAAGGATGAAGTTGAAGAATTAGACCACTCAAGCAAAGATTATGGAGAATTTAAAAAACACAGGAATAGAATATGTATGAAATGTAGGACACCAGGAAAAGACCAAATTGATGGATCATAGGGATAAAGGAAGGAGAGGAATTTCAGGTTAATGGTGTTGAGCAGATCTTAAACAAGATTGTAGAAGAGAATTTCCTAAAATTAAGGAAAGACATCCCCATATAAATACAGGAAGCACATAGAACACCAAATAGACAGGATCAGAAAAGAAACTCCTCACAACATATCATAGTAAAAACAGTAAATGCACAGAACAAAGAGAGAACACTGAAAGCAGCAAAAGAAAACCAAGTTACGTACAAAGGAAAGCCCATCAGATTTACAGCTGACTTATCAATGCAAACTATGAAAGCCAGAAGAGGCTGGACCAAGGTATTTCCAGTTCTACATGACAGTAGATGCCAGTCCAGAATACTATACCAGCAAAAATGTCTATTATAGTTGAGAGAGAAAGAGAACTCTTCCATGACATGAATAGCCTGAAATAATACATGTCTACAAAAGCAGCCCTTCAAAGAAGACTTGAAGCAACACAGAGAGTAGAATGAGAAACAACTCTACCCCAGGAGCAATGAAAAAAATAAATAAAGGTATACTCAAGGAAACACAAAATTAGACAGAGAACACAAACAGCAATCAAAATGACAGCAACCAATACACATCTTTCAATAATAACCTTAAATATCAATGGACTGAACTCTCCAGTCAAAAGACACAGGCTAAGTGAATGGATTAAGAAACAAAATCCATCTCTTTGCTGTCTGCAAGAAACCCATCTCACCTTAAAGGACAGGCACTACCTTAAGGTAAAAGGATGGAAAAGAATATTCCAAGAAAATGGCACTAAGAAACAAGCAGGGGTTGCAATTCTAATATCTGACAAAATAGACTTCAAAGTAAAACTAATCAGAAGAGATAAGGAGGGTCACTTCATTCTGATCAAAGGAACAATTAACCAAGAAGATATTACAATCCTTAACATATACACCAAACTATGGTGCATCCAAATTCATAAAAACAACACTACAGGAATTTAAAGCACAAATTAACCCCAACTCACTCCTAAAAAATGAGTGGGTCAAAGGAGAAATTAAGAAAGAAATAAAAGAATTCCTGGAATTCAACAAAAAGGACAATACAACACAACACAACCTCTGGGACACTTTAAAAGCAGTCCTAAGAGGGAAGTTTATAGCTCTAAGTGCCTACATTAAAAAATCAGAAAGAGCCCAAATAAATGACCTAACATTGCAACTCAAGACACTGGAAAGGCAAGAACAAATGAAACCCAAACCCAGCAGAAGAGAAGAAATAACAAAAATCAGAGCAGAAATTAATGAAATAGAAACAAAGAAAACAATACAAAGAATCAATGAATCTAAGAGCTGGTTCTTTGAAAAGCTAACCAAGATAGACAGACCCTTAGCCCAGTTAACCAAAAGAAAGAAAGAGCAAATCCAAATCAACAAAATCAGAGATGAAAGGGGAAACATCACAACAGACACCCAAAAGATCCAGACCATTATAAGGAAATATTTTAAAAACTTATACACTCCTAAATTTGAAAATCTAAAAGAAATGGATGGATATCTAAGATCGTGGGAACCACCAAAGTTAAACCAAGAAGAGATCAACAGTTTAAACAAACCCATAACATATGAGGAAATTGAAACAGTAATACAAAGCCTCCCAACTAAAAAATCCCCGGGGCCAAGATGGATTTACAGCAGAATTCTACCAGACTTTTAAAGAAGATCTCCAACCAATACTACTTAAATTATTCAAAATGATAGAAACAGAGGGAGAACTCCCAAATTCCTCTATGAAGCCAGCATCATTCTAATACCCAAACCAGGTAAAGATACAACCAAAAAAGAAAACTATAGACCCATATCCTTAATGAACATAGATGAAAAAATTCTCAACAAAATACTTGCAAACCACATACAGACACACATCAAAAACATTCACCATGATTAAGTAGGATTTATCCCAGAGATGCACAGATGGTTCAATATACACAAGTCAACGTATGTCATTAATCCTATAAATGGACTCAAAGACAAAAACCACATCATCATCTCAATAGATACAGAAAAGGCTTTTGACAAAATTCAGCATGCATTTATGTTCAAAGTCCTAGAGGGAATTGGACTGGAGGGAACATACCTCAACATAATTAAAGCTATATATAACAAACCCACAGCCAACATCATTCTAAATGGAGAAAAACTGGAAGCATTCCCATTAAAATCAGGAACCAGACAAGGATGTCCACTATCTCCACTCCTTTTCAACATAGTGATTGAAACTCTTGCTAGAGCAATAAGACAGGAGAAGGAAATTAAAGGAGTAATAATCAGAAAAGAAGAGATCAAATTATCCCTTTTTGCAGATGATACTATACCTAAGAGATCCCAAAAGTTCCACCAGAAAACTCCTAAAACTGATCAACACTTTCAGTATAGTAGGAGGTTATAAGATCAATCTATAAAAATCAGTAGCCTTTCTATATACCAATAACAAGCAATTGGAGAACGAGTACAGGGAAATGCTCCCATTCACAATTGCTGCAAAAAAATATCTTGGAATAAATCTGACCAAAGACAACAGAGATCTCTACCATGAAATTAAAAAAAATTATTTATTTAATAACTATATGATTAGAAGAAGCATTTTGTTACAGCTTTAATATATTTAACAACAATTTCCAGAACAAAGATACATCTCTTTCAAAAGTGGCTGTAAATTTTTAGGTTCACAGTTGAAATATTACAGTTATACAATATTGAACTCAGTATAAACCCTATAAGATATAAAATTGAATAAGGTTTTAACCTTTAAAAAAGATCTTCATTTCATTTTAAAATATACTGTTTCCTACAGAAAGACTCATTGTTAATACTACTAATGCTTAGGTGTTTGCACATGCATCTCTAATCTCTATGTATCTGACTATTACTAGTCACAGTCGGTTACACTCGGATCCTTGGCACCTGAGTATGGATATAAAGTCATCAGGTAAATTTTACTGGTAATGTTTATCACCTCTAGTAATTAACATGAAGTAAATTTTTATGCTTCCTCTTCAAATATGTCTTTTTAAAAATTGTTGATTTTTGTGTGTGTATATCATACAGAACATCCCACACAATCTTATTCATCTATATACCCACTTCCCAAATGGTGCCCTCCCATAGCCTCCCCCCACACTGGAGCCCATACACTCTGTCATCCCTGTTACTGTCCACTGTGTTGTCAGCATCCCCAGCCATTCCCCAGTGCTTGTCCATCTGGTGAATCTATTCAGCCTGTCTAGAGAGCCTTGTTTTAGGAAGATCAGCTGTTCCTCATCTAGTAGCAATCAGTTGTCAATACTCCTTTAGATAAGATTGGGGTCTGCTGTTCATTTTCCCGGTTCTATGCTGGGTTACTGTCTGGGAGTCTTTTGGAACCTGGCCAATAACTCAAAGGAAGGTATTTCCTGTCTGGCATTGTTGCTTGTTATGTAGCCTTTAGCTATACACATGGACTATTAAAATATTATATTGACCCCTTTAATCTTTGGTTATACTTTCCTTTTGGGTGTTTAAGGCCATACAGTTGGCCCAGATAAGTCAGTTTATTTTTATACTTAAGGCTGTTTGAGGATCTGTTCCTCAGGGGTCACATGGGCTTGGGAGGAGCCCCTGGCTCCTTTCTTTTACCGGTTCCAACTATGTGAAGATAAGTCAAAGGTCCTGCTTGACCATGGCTGTCTTCACTTTGAAGCATGGAGGAAATATTACCTCTGTGTCGATGCTTCTCTTTGCAGACTGGACACTGGTTCAAGTCCATTTGATGGGGTCACCATGGCCTCCTTGATCAAGATGAGAGGCGACTCACCACAGTTACAGACATTTTGAGAAATGCTCATATTCCCGGAATTTAGTCGACCTAAGAGGGCAAGGAGCAAAAACTGTCCTTTGTGTCCCTCTGACTAAATTAGTATGAGCCTCAAAGTATGGCTGCTAAACATCCAAGAAGGTTGGTTCCACCAGTCTGGTACTTTTAATTACCATGTGCCATGTAGATAGAACTTGAACAAAGACCAACCATTCTCAGATAAACCTTGCCTAGACCTATATTATATTCCTTGATCTGGTTGTATGTATAATTTGTCAGTAGGTTGTTGGACTAATATAGTTCCTGCTGTTTTTTTAAAAACTAGCTAGGCATTATTTATCTCTCACATTGTCTAACCCCTCCATCATGGCTTCCCCATTTAAAGTGCCCCAATTCCCCCCCTTTCTCCTTTAATAATACCCTTCTCCTATGGTCCCACCTCCCTTGAGCTCCTTCTTTCCCTTTATCCCCTAGGTTCCTTGTATAACCTCCCCTCCCCCCTCCCTTAAACTAACCCATTTTTATCCATATCGCCCTTATTTACGCCTGTTTCCTACTGTTCTTCTCTTTCAGGTTTTTTCTTTTCCTTTACCTCCCTGTTTCCTTTCCATTATCCTGGTTCCTGTAGCTATGTCTGGATACATACTCACTTATCAGGATTTGGTGCTAGGATCCACATATGAAAGAGAACATACATAAATTTTTTTTTCTGAGTCTGTGTTACTTCACTTAGTATAACAGTTTCTAGT
>NW_008355380.1:1264146-1265878 GCF_000622305.1 Nannospalax galili
CGATGTTCTGGATCTTTTTGGTGTCTGTTGTGATATTTCCCCTTTCATCTCTGATTTTGTTGATTTGGAGGTGCTCTTTCTTTCTTTTGGTTTACTAGACTAGCAGTCTGTCAATCTTGTTTATCTTCTCAAAGAACCAGCTCTTGGAATTGTTGATTCTTTGTATTGTTTTCTTTGTTTCTATTTAATTAATTTCTGCTCTGATTTTTGTTGTTTCTTCTTGTCTGCTGGGTTTGGGTTTCATTTGTTGTTGCTTTTCAAGTGTCTTGAGTTGCAATGTTAAGTCATTTATTTGTGTTCTCTCTGATTCTTTAATGTAGGCACTTAGAGCTCTAAACTTCCCTCTAAGGATGGCTTTCAGTGTGTCCCAGAGGTTTTGTTGTGTTGTATTGTCCTTTTCATTTACTTCCAGGAATACTTTTATTTCTTTCTTAATTTCTCTTTTGACCCATTCATCATTCAGGAGTGTGTTGTTTAATCTCCATGTGTTCATGTGGTGATTAGGGCTTCTTCCAGTGTTGATTTTAAGCTTTATTGCATTGTGGTCTGATAGAATGCATGGAATCATTTCAATATTTTTGTATTTGTTGAGGTTGTTTTGTGCCCCAGTATATGGTTAATTTTGGAGAAGATTCCATGGGGTGCTTGAATAGAAAGTATTTCCTTTGTTGCTTGGGTGCAATACTCGGTAGATGTCTGTTAAGTCCCTTTGATATATGATATTGTTTAATTCAGATGTCTCTCTGTTAACTCTCTGCCCTGTTGACCTATCTAATGGAGACAATGGAGTATTGAAGTCCCCTACTATTAATGAGTTTGGATTAATCTGGGTCCTAAAGTCCTGTAGTACTATTTTCATGAAGTTGGGTTCACCAGAGTTTGGTGAATATATGTTCATGATTGTAATATCTTCTTGGTCAATTGTTCCTTTGATCAGAATGAAGTGGCCCTCTTTATTTCTTCTGATTAGTTTTAGTTTAAAGTCTATTTTATCAGATGTTAGAATTGCAATGCATGCTTTTTTCTTAGTAGCATTTGCTTGGTATATATTTTTTTTCCATCCTTTCACCTTAAGGTAGTGCCTTTCCTTGAAAGTGACTTCAGTTGAGCCTGATTACTAAACATCGTCACAATTGGGCTTGTTGTTGGTTGTGCTCCTTCATTAAAGGAGGGGCAAGCAGGGTCATTGGACCCTTACCAGATTATCCAGCCACTCTTCCCAGCCAACTGTATATATTTTGACCCTAATCACACATGGCCTCCTGGATTTGGGGAGGGCTAAAGTATATAGTCTGGGGAAGGCTAGGAAGAGAAGGCATGACCCATGCTGGGTAAACACTTTCCAGTGTGCATACCTTCAGGTCATACATACACCTCAGCAGCCCTTCAGTTATCTCGGTAAGTAAGCTCAATAAATTCATTGGTTCCCCAGTAAAACTTTAATCAAACATTGGCTTGACACTAGACCCTTAAAAGGGAATAAGCATTGCTTAGCATCCCCAGGAAAAGAAGTCTCACAACAGATGGAAAATTTATTGTTAATGCTGTTATGTCTCATAATTATTTAAAAAAAGGAAAGTGAGAATGTAAAAGATGTTAAAAGGATATGGGAATGGAGATGTTTTAAAAAATAGAAAAGATGAAAAAGCCCAAGCAAGTGATGAAAGTCTCTGTGTTTGTTATGATATATAAAGGATGAAACAAAAATAATATACACATAATCTTAAAATGT
>NW_008355380.1:1266174-1272149 GCF_000622305.1 Nannospalax galili
CATAAAGAAGATGAAATAATGAAATTTGCAGGTAAATGGATGGATCTAGAAACTGTCATACTAAGTGAAGTAACACAGACTAAAAAAAACAAACGATGTATGTTCTCCCTCATATGTGGCTCTTAGCACCAAATCCTTTAAAATTCCAGGTCCTTTTAATAAGATAATGCTATACAGCAGTCCCTTCTGCATGAAATAACTACCATCATCATGACTTCAGCTGATCCTGATCACTAAACATGGTCACAATTGGGCTTGATGACAGTTGTGCTCATTCATTAAAGGAGGGCCAAGCAGGGTCATTGGACCTCACTGCATTATCCAGTCCCTCTTCCCAACCAACTGATTGAAATTTGACCCTAATCATGCATGGCCTCCTGGATTTGGGGAGGGCTCAAGTATACAACGTGGGGAAGGCTATGAAGAGAAGGCAGGACCCATGCTGGGTAAAGGCTTTCCAGTGTGCATACCCTCAGGTCGTACGTATACCTCAGCAACCCCTCCGTTATCTCGAAGCCTTTGAAAGGGAACTGACATTGATTCTAACTACTCCAACAGATATCAAAATACCTGAAAGCAAATCCTGAATCCATCTCTCTCCAGTCCAGCCTTGGAAGACAAAAGAAAAGTGAGGAGGAACCCAATAGAGGGATGCTTCTGGAAGGCCTTGTCAAGACATTCTAATGGACTCTCATAATATGAACATTTGAAAATTGCCCTGTTCTGACTTTTTTCTAGTTCCCTGTCTAGAACTTGTAATGCTAATTACTCTTGCCTTTACTTCTCCTTCACATGCCCTAGTCATGATTCAAGGACTTTCTTTTCCCCCTAGAGGTAGGAGTTATGCAATTTGGGAGTCTTTTAGATAGATCCACTAAAGGGGTACTCCAATTGCCTCACCCTGCGTCCCTGTTCAACATGGAAGAAGCCAGAGCAGTCTGTGTCCCAATTCCCTACTGGCAATTTGGGTAACCTCTTCAGAGGTGTTTGTGATAAGAATAGGAGGTAGGAATTGTCTAGGCAGTTAGGGTAAAAAGACCCCAAAGGAAAGTAGCCAGTTTCTTGACTAAAACTCACAATGTCCATGGGCCTCTTAGCAACATACTCCATTCCAAAAGCCAAAAATGTCAAAAATATTTGGGAGTGTTTATCTAATCCTTAAGAGATTTTAGGGTTACCTTTTCAGAGGGGGGAATGTTAGAGTAGTCAAAAGCCCCATAAAAAAACAAATCAAAGAAAAAGAAAGAGTACATGAAGTTATTAGAAAAAAGTGATGGGGAGATATGGGAGGAGTTGGAGGGGAGGGAGTGGGCATGGATTCGATCAAAACACCTTATACGCATGTATGAAGTTCTCAATAAATGATTTATTTTTTTAAAAAAGATGCCTGCGATCCCAGCATCTGGGGGGCCCAGGCTGGGTGTGGTGGTGCAGGCCTGCAATCCCAGCATCTGGGGGGCCCAGGCTGGGTGTGGTGGTGCAGGCCTGCAATCCCAGCATCTGGGGGGCCCAGGCAGGATTGCCATGAGTGCAAAGCCAGCCGGATCTACACAGATAGACTTTACCTTAAAAAACAACAACAACAGAAATGTCTGAACAAAGGAGCAGGTCTTCTTGTTCTGGGGGCTGCTATGAAGAAGCCTCTCCCATGCCCTGCTAGAAAACCAGGAAAGGGGGGTGACCAAAGGGAAGGGTAACGGCGGAAGTTTCTCCAGACTTGAAAAATAAAAATGCACAGATGAAGAAACTGGAAGAACCTGACTCCCAGGGACATTTTAATCCAATTTCTATAAAGAGAAAACCATAAAGAAAATCTTAAGAAAGTGGTTTGGTGGGTAATGTATTCCATCTAGAGCCAAGAAGTCAACTGAGACAGCCCACTTCTCAGAACTGACAGAGGACAATGGAATTCTAACTCCCAAGGGCTGATTTCTTTCCACCAAGCCAATCCTGAATACTATGCTCAGTTAGACATCCCCTGTGGAAATGACGTAAACAAAGCCAGCTCAGCTGAGATCTGCTTTATCACCAGAAGATCTGACGGTTTAAAAAATCATCAGTTAAGATACAGACAAACAACAGATTGATGCACAATCTATACAAAGAAGACTAAGAGCAGATGTGATGTGCGAATAAACAATATTTTAAAATTTCAATTTATTTGATAATTATTGATAAAGCAGAAATAATGAAATGTGATATATAGTGTGTGTGGAAGAAAAATCACAGCAGAGTGAGTCCAAAGGGTAGCAGGGGAAAGTGGAAGTGTATCACCACAACATTTTTACGTGTGGGGTTTATAATGAAGGGAGACTGAATCAAAAAGACGGCGAAACCGCAAGCAGTGTAATAGTAATGAAACGTAATGACTGTGTGTCAACGGAAGGCAGACTGAAGTGCAGGAAACCAGTCTTTAGGAACGCAGGACAGCAGGATCAGGGGCTGGGTCTTCTCTCTAAATAATAACAAGCGGAAGGACTTACATTCAAAATATGAATAATTAGTTCAACTAAATTGAACCCATGAAATGTACCTTTAAATGTGGGTATTATCAAATGTGATACAATCATGTCACCTATAACAGACACTTGAACATAAAATTAAAAATGATAAACATGTTAATTTTTTGTTTTTTCTTTTTTTGTTTGTTTTTATGTCTTTTGGGGACAGGGTCTCCCTGTAGCCCCAGCTGGCCTGGAATTCACTATGTAGATCAGGCTGGCCTTGAACTCACAGAGATCCGCCTGCTGGGATTAAAGGCATACACCATGCCTTTATATTATATTTATAATATGAAATGTTATATTACCCAAGTACTGGTTAATATTAACATCAGGATGAGGGGTAATCTCAAAACTCGACTGCTATCAATGTGAACCCCTGTAACTGGGTCTAAAATACACAGAACAGAAACTGGCAGAAACTTGAGGAGAAGTAGACGTGTAAGGCGAAGTGGAGACCGATGGTGCTCCCTTGATAGCTGATGAAGTGGGCCAAGAATCCACAGCCATGCAGACCGGTCTACCAGCCCGCTCCATCTAATTACCATGCCTAGACACTAACCCAACATGGGCAGAAGTCATTCACTTCAATGTCACATGGCACATTTGCCAAAACAGTGTGTAGGTGAGACAGGCTCCTCACATTTAAACGGGCTGGAATTGTACAGTACGTGTCTGACTGATAAAGACATAAAGTAGAAATCTTCAAGAGATAGATACGGGGAAATCCCAAAGCACATGAAGTTTAATACAGCACATTTCTAAGTAATTGTTGCAAGAAATCATAAATCTATGAAGAAATCATAAAAGACATTGGGAAATATCTTAAACTTCTTGATAATGAGAAGACATGTCAGATTTATGTCTACAACAAAAGTGTTTACAGCAAAAATGTAGAATTAAATTCTTAGGTTAGCAGGAAAGAAAAAGTAGAAACCAGCTTCTGTACTTCCAGATGAAGAGCCAGGCATAGAAAATTCAACAGGGCCGGAGGCAGGTGGAAGGAAGCCTTCTGTTCTGTAATTGACACCCAGGTTTCGGCCCATGGAATCTGGCTGCATCGCTTCTGGGCCTTTGGTGAAGCAGAGCATGTGGCAGAGGACGGCTGCTTACCTCATGGTAGAGAGGAGGGGAAGAGAGGAGAAAGAGGAGGGGAGGGGAGGGAGGATGGAGAGAGGGGAGGGGAGGGGACACCTTCAAATCATTCCTTCAGCAATGTTCCTTCAACCAGACCTCCCACCCTAGTTTCCAGCCTGCCCAGTAGGCCACATTCAACAGCTGTGATCCATTAGTCTACTGATGAGGTCAGAGCCCTTGAGTCAGTCATTCTCCAAAGGCTCCAGGGCTGCCTTGGGGGCCAAAGTTTTCACGCTTGAGCTTTGGGGGGATGTTCCATATCCAAACCATAACACAAATAAAAATTTTAAAAATCAGTATCAGGAAACAGAAAATTGGAAATAAAATTTGGTTCTTTAAAAAAAATTTTCTTGGTTCTTTGAGAATTACATGCAATAAATTTCAATCATATTCACACCCGCCCCCCCTTCTCCACCCCGCTGCCCCCTGACTTCATGTCCTCTGTTACTATTTTTTAAATATTTTTTTAAAATTTATTTTTATTTTATGTGTTTGTGTGTATTGCCTGCATGGATGTGAGTGCACCGTGTCGTGCAATGTTGTGGAGGTCAGAGGAGGAGACTTGGAGTCCCCTGGAACTGGAGTTAAGGACAGTTCGTAGCCACCATGTGGGTGCTGGGAATTGAACCCGGGTCCTTTGCAAGGGTAAAGGAGGTCGGTGCTCTTAACTGCTGAGCCACTTGAGATCCTGAGAGGCTTAAGAACTCTCTAAGCTGCCCCCAGTAATGTGCTTCCTCCAGCATGGCCACACTTTCTAAGACCCCCCCCCCCCACAAAACAGCACCACCAACTGGGGATAAAATGTCCAAATACTTGGAGCCGATGGGGGACATTATCATTCAAACCATCACAAATATCTATGTAAATTGATCAAGGAGAAAACAGTTACCAATCTCAGGACTGAAGTGGGGAGATCACTACGGATTTATAGACATTAAAGTCAGTTGAGCAACGATGACAATAAATTCTACAGCAGAAGAAGCAGATGAATTCGGTGCAGGGCACAAATTACCAAAGATGGCTCAAGGGTAATCCAAGCACACCTATAGCCATTGAAAAGAAGAAAAGGATGGGCTGCGATGCAGCTCAGTGGCAGAGTGCTGGCCTAGTGTAAGGCCTTGAGTTCTAGTCTAAGTACTAAAACAAAAATAAAAAGAAATTTAAAAGAAGCATATATCATGTGCACTTTCTAAGGTGTTTTATTGCTACCTATGATTTTTATTTCTCAATAAGGGAATAAGTAGCCTCATATGATTTTTTTTTGCATATGTTTAAGATCAGAAGCAAATTGTCTTATGTCATATTTTCCAATTTGTGATGGCTCATCTTGGTTGTCAACTTGACCCACTTGGGAAGACAGAACCTCAATTGAGGAATTTTCTCCATCAGACTGGCCTGTGGGCATGTCCGTGGGGCATTTTCTTGGTTGCTAACTGATGTAGGAGGGCCCAGCCCACTGTGGGTGGTGCCATCCCTAGGTAGGTGTCCTGGACTGTATAAGAAAGGTAGCTGAGCTGACCTCCCTCTGCTTCCCTGGGCCTGCACGACCCACAGGCCTCTCTCCGAGGTAAGTCGATCCCACCCTCCATGCCTTGACTCCCCCAGCCTCATTCACCCTCCCATCTCCCCCACAGGTCTCTCCTCTTAGCCTGGGTCCTGTCCCGTTCCTTGTCTTGGTGACCCAGATACCAGGGGAACCACTACTGCTACCTGATCCTTTGCATCCAGACAAACTCAGTGCCTCTTCGGCTCCCCAGGAGCACTCTGGGCCTGGCCCTGCCCTCACCTCCCTCTGCCTCCCTGGGCCTGCACAACCTGCCAACCCCTTTCCTGGACTCCGTGGCGGACCTTTCCTCTTTCTGATCCTTTGCATCCAGACCAACCCAGCTCCTCAGTGCAGTCCCTAGGAGCCCTTGGGGACACTTCCTGCCCCCATCTTCCTTTGCATCTCTGGGTGGCATGGCCACCAGCTGCCCTAGACCAGCATCTTTCCTGGGCCTGGCTCCCGGGCCAGTCCAACCCCCGAATTCCTGAGGCCAAAATCTTTCCTGGAGGGATCCAGACCTTAGGAGAAAGCCTGAGAGCATCTGATCCTCATCTGACTTGGGCCACTGTGGGAACTCCTGAAGACAAAAGCAATCTGGCCACTCCAATATAAAATCAAGAGAGAGAACTGGAAGCTTAGATGAATCAGCTTTTCATGCCCAAAAAGTAAACCACAAAGACACATAAAGTTCACAAAAAGAAGCAGAGCTAAACTTGAAGGCCTGAGTCTCACACAAGAATCAGAAACTACAAAAGAAATTCACATGTCAAAATCACAGAGAAAAAATAATA
>NW_008355380.1:1272262-1274498 GCF_000622305.1 Nannospalax galili
TCAGAAAAGGGCTGGAAATATTGAAGAATCCTCAGGCTGAAATGAAGAAGGAAGTGAAGCACTCAGTAAGCTAATTAAAACAGACCAGAGAAAGTCTCACCAATAGGATGAATGAAATGGAAAACAGAGTATCAAGACTGGAAGATAAAGTGGATGAACTAGACCACACAAGTAAAGATTATGAAAAATTTAAGAAATCACAAGAACGGAATATGCAGGAATTGTGTGACACCATAAAAAGACGAAACTTATGAATCATAGGCATATAGGAAGGAGAAGAATCCCAAGATAATGATATGGACCAGATCTTCAACAGAATTGTGGAAGAAAATTCCCCCAAATTAAAGAAATACATGCCCACAAAAACACAAGAAGCATATAGAACAACAAACAGACAGGACCAGAAAAGAAACTCTTCAAGGAACATCATAGTAAAAACACTACACATAAAAAACAAAGAGACAATCCTAAAAGTTGCAAAAGAGAAACAACAAGTCACATATGAAGGAAAAACCCTTAGGATTACAGCTGACTTTTCAGTGCAAACTATGAAAGCCAGAAGAGTGCCAAGTCTGACAACTCGAGTTCAATTCCCAGGTAGAAGGAGAACTGATTCCCACAAGTTGTCTTATAACCTCCACACATGCACGCACACACAGAAATGTGTGGCATGGCATAGGCTCAAAGCCAATCCTCCCCAATAAATAAATGTAATTTAAATTTTTTAAAAGGACGAGAGAGCTGAAGAAAGGAATGACTATACCCAAGGGGTTGCAGGAAGAAATTCAGTGAAGGTATAACTGTGGTAAAGTACAGCTATATCAAGAATGTAAACAGAAATAAAAATGACAGGGTTCAATACTCATCATTCATTAATAACTTAAATATTAATGGACTGAACTCCCCAGTCAAAAGACACAGACTAGGTGAATGGATTAAGAAACAAAATCCATCTTTTTGTTGTCTGCAAGAAACTCATCTCACTTTCAAGGACAGACACTATCTTAAAGTGAAAGGATGGAAAAAAAATATACCAAGCAAATGTACTAAGGAAAAAGCAGGTGTAGCAGTTCTAATATCTGACAAAATAAACTTTAAACTAAAACTAATAAGAAGAGACAAAGAGGGCCACTTCATTCTGATCAAAGGAACAATAAATCAAGAATATATTACAGTCATGAACATATATTCACCAAACTTTGGTGCACCAAACTTCATAAAAATAGTACTGCAAGACTTTAAGACCCAGATTAATACCAACTCTTTAATAGTAGGGGACTTCAATGCCCCACTGTCTCCATTAGATAGATCAACAGGGCAGGGAGTTAACAGAGAGACATCTGAATTAAACAATACCTTATATCAAATGGACTTAACAGACATCTACTGAGTATTCCACCCAAGCACCTAAGGGCATACTTTCTACTCAGTAACCCATGGAACCTTCTCCAAAATCGACCATATACAGGGCCACAAAACAAACTTCAACAAATACAAAAAGATTGAAATAATTCCATGCATTCTATCAGACCACAGTGCAATAAAGCTTACAATCAACACCGGAAGAACCCTAATCACCACATGAACACATGGAGATTAAACAACACATTTCTGAATGATGAATGAGCCAAAGAAGAAATTAAGAAAGAAGTAAAAGTATTTCTGGAACTAAATGAAAAGGACAATACAACACAACAAAACCTCTGGGACACGCTTAAAGTGGTCCTTAGAAGGAAGTTTATAGCTCTAAGTGCCTACATCAAAAAATAGGAAAGAACACAAATAAATGACTTAATGTTGCAACTCAACACACTTGAAAAGCAAAAACAAATGAAACCTGAACCCAGCAGCCAAGAAGAAATAACAAAAATCAGGGCAGAAATAATGAAATAGAAACAAATAAAACAATACAAAGAATCAACAAATCCAAGAACTGTTTCTTTGAAAAGATAAACAAGATTGACAGAAAGCTAGCCCAGTTAGAAAGAAAGAAAGAGCACCTCCACATCAACAAAATCAGAGATGAAAGGGGAAACATCACAACAGACACCAGAAAGATACAGAACATTATAAAGGAATACTTTAAAAACCTATATGCTACTAAATTTGAAAACCTAAAAGAAATGGACAGATATCTAAAGGCATGGGAACCACCAAAACTAAACCAAGAAGAGATTAACAGCTTAAACAGACCCATAACACAAAAAGAAATTGAAACAGTAATACAAAACCTCCC
>NW_008355380.1:1275243-1278964 GCF_000622305.1 Nannospalax galili
ATAAATGACCTAACACTGCAACTCAAGGCACTCGAAAGGCAAGAACAAATGAAACCTGTTAAGGTTCAGATAGCCCTGCCCCCTCACTAACAGTGTCTCAAGGACTTCTCAAGCTCCTGAGAAAAGGGAACCAAGCTGATATGCTCCCTTGTCTTTGAAGTCAAGAGAAGCAGACTTTTCTCCACTGTTTGGCCAACACAGCAGGCTTCGCCTTTGATCTCTAAAGAGGACAGGTTTAACAATCCTGCTCTCCCACTCTGCCCCCCCTTTAAAAAAATGCATCTTCCTGCCTTCTGCAGGTAGCAGAAGACTCCCTTTTTAAAAGACCCCAGCTCACGACCTGGACAGACATTTTCCCTGCCCAGAAGGAAATCTATCCCATGTGTTCCTTTGCTAATAAACTCTGCTTTCTCCTGATCAACCCTATTCATCATACGGCTACTTTTTATCTATCAAATCCCAAACCCAGCATAAGAGAAGAAATAAAATCAGAGCAGAAATTAATGAAATAGAAACAAAGAAAACAATACAAAGAATCAATGAATCTAAGAGCTGGTTCTTGAAAAAATAAACAAGATAGACAGACCTGTAGCCCAGTTAACCAAAAGAAAGAAAGAGCAAATCCAAATCAACAAAATCAGAGACAAAATGGTTGAAACATCACAACAGACACCCAAAAGATCCAGACCATTATAAGGGAATATTTTAAAAACCTATACACTACTAAATCTGAAAGTCTAAAAGAAATGGATGGATATCTGAAATCATGGGAACCTACAAAGTTGAACCAAGAAGAGATCAACAGTTTAAACAGACCCATAACATATAAAGAAATTGAAATAGTAATACAAAGCCTCCCAAATAAAAAAAGCCCAGGCCCAGATGACAGTGGTTTAACATCCAGAATATATAAAAGACTCAAAAAACAAAGAATTGAGAAACCAAATGGCCCAATGAAAAGATGTGCTAAAGATCTAAACAGAGAGTTCTCAAAGGAAGAAACAAAGATGGCTAAGAAACGTCTCAAAAAGTGTTCAACATCACTAATAATTAGGGAAATGTAAATTAAAACCACTTTAAGAGAGTATCAGTATAAGTGGGGGGAGGGAGGCTATGGGAGGGTGCTACCTGGGAAGTGGGTGTATAAGTAAATTAAAAAAGAAGAAAAAATTCTTCAAAGCATAAGAATTTGCTCCTCAATAATTAGTAGATGTGAAAAACATTACCACTGAAATCCACCTGATGCTTTATGTCCCTGCTCAGGTGCCAAGGATCTCAGAAAGTAACCGACTGTGACTAGTAATAATCAGATACATAGAGATTAGAAACGCATGTGCATTTTAGTGTCAATTGTATAAAAAATTAATTTTTCTGTATGAAACTGTATTTTAATAATGAAATGGAGGTCTTTTTTAAAGGTTAAAACCTCATTTAATTTTATGTCTTATAGGGTTTATACGGAGTACAATATTGTAGAACTGTATTAATTCAACTGTAAACCTAAAAATTTACAGCCAATTTTGAAAGAGATGCATCTTAGCTCTGGAAATTGTTATTGAATATGTCAATGCTGTTGTAATGAAATGCTTCTTCTAATTATATGGTTATTAAATAAATAATTAAAAAAATTATTTCATCTTACCCCAGTCACACTGGCTAAGATCAAGAGAACAAATGATACCAAATGTTGGAGAGGGTGTGGGGAAAGGGGAACACTTGTCCGCTGCTGGTTGGGCTGTAAACTGGTTCAACCCCTATGGAAAGCAGTGTGGAGAACCCTTAACAAACTACAAATGAACCTCCCATATGACCCAGTTATACCACTCCTTGGCATATACCCAAAGAACTCATCCTATTGCAGAGACACTTGTACATCCATGTTTGGTGCTGTTCTTTTCACAGTAGCTAAGGGATGGAAGCAACCCAAGTGTCCCTCAACTGACAAGTGGATAATGAAAATGTAGTTCATTTATAGGATGGAGTTTTACTCAGCAGTAAAGAAAGATGAAATCATGAAATTTGCAGGTAAATGGATGGAACTAGAAACTGTTATACGAAGTGAAGTAACACAATCTCAGAAAAAAAAATCGACATATGTTCTCCCTCATATGTGGATCCTAGGATCAGACTCTGATAAATAAGTACATATGTGGTCCTAGAAGCAGACTCTGATAAATAAGTATGCAACCAGACATAACTACAGGAACCAGGATAATGGAAAGAAAACAGGGAGGTTAAGGAAAAGAAATAACCTGAAAGAAAAGAACAGTAGGAAACAGGCCTTAATAAGGGAGGTATGGATAAAAATTGGGTTACTTTAAGGGAGGAGGAGGGAAGGGTATACAACAAACCTTGGGATAAAAAGAAAGAAGGAGCTCAAGAGAGGTAGGACCATAGGAGAAGGGTATTATTAAGGGAGAAATGGGAAAATTGGGGGCACTTTAAATGGGGAAACCATGGAGGATGGGCTAGACAATGCGAGAGATAAATAACGCCTAGCTAGTTTTAAAAAACACCAGAGGGAACCATATTACTCCAACCACCTACTGACAAAGTATAAATACATCTTACACAAGGAACATAATATATGCCTAGGCAAGGTTTATCTAGGAACCTTTGTTCTTTGCCTAAGCTTTATCTGTAGATAAATTAAAAATATCAGACTGGTGGAACTAACCTGCTTGGGTGTTTAACAGACATACTTTGAGGCCTATAATAATTTGTTCAGAGAGACATAAAAGACAGTTTTTGCTTTTTGCCCTCCTAGGTTGACTAGTTCCAGGGGACTATGAGCATCTCTCAAAATGTCCTGTAATTGTGGTGGGTCACCTGTCCTCTTGATCAAGGAGGCCGAGGAGACACCACCAGATGGACATGAACCAATGTCCAGTCTACAAAGAACATGGTCAACACAGAGGAAACATTTCTTCCATGTTTCCAAGTGAAGCCAGCCATGATCGAGTAGGACAACCTTTGACTTATCTTCACATAGGTGGAACTGGTAAAAGAAAGGAGCCAGGGGCTCCTCCCAAGCCCCTGTGATCCCTGAGGAACAGACCCTCAAATGACCTTGAGAGTAAAAATAAATTGGTTCATCTGGGCCAACTGTATGGCCTTAAACACCCAAAAGGAAATTATAACCAAAGATTAAAGGGGCCAATATAATTTCTTAAGAGTCCATATGAATAGCTAAAGGCTACACAACAAGCAACAATGCCAGGCAGGTGATACCTTCTTTTGAGTTGTTCACCAGGGTGACCAAAGGGACTCCCAGATAGTAACCCAGCATAGAACTGGGAAAATGAACAGCACACCCCAATCTTATCTAAAGGACTATTGACAACTGATTACTGCTAGATGAGGAACAGCTGACCCTCCTAATACAAAGACCTCTAGATAGGCTGACTAGATTCACCAGAAGGTGAACACAGCAGACAGTAGCAGGGATATCAGAGTATAAGGGCTCTAGTTGGGGGGAGGGAGGCTATGGGAGGTGCCATCTGGGAAGTGATTTGGGATGTTCTGTGTGATACACACACACACACACACATACACACACACACACACACATACAAAATCAACAAATTTAAAAAAATGTATTATATTTGAGAAGGAAGCATGGAAATTTACATCATGCTAATTAGTAGATGTGAAAAACATTACCATTGAAATCTACCTGATGACTTTTTATCCATGCTCAAATGCCACAGAGCTCAGAAAG
>NW_008355380.1:1279044-1359579 GCF_000622305.1 Nannospalax galili
CTTGTACCCACTTGTGAAAGAGATGTACTCTTGCTCTGGAGTGTGTTACTGAATATGTTAAAGCTCTAGTGACATGCTTCTTCTAATCATGTAGTTACTAAAAATTAAAAAAATAATGATAAAAAAATAATTCTTCAAAGCATAAAAATTTGCTCCTTAGTATTGTATAACTGTATCAATTCAACTGTGAACCTAGAAACTTGTACCCACTTGTGAAAGAGATGTACTCTTGCTCTGGAGTGTGTTACTGAATATGTTAAAGCTCTAGTGACATGCTTCTTCTAATCATGTAGTTACTAAAAATTAAAAAAATAATGATAAAAAAATAATTCTTCAAAGCATAAAAATTTGCTCCTTAATAATTAGTAGATGTGAAAAACATTATCACTGAAATCTACCTGACAACTTTATATCCATGCTCAGATGCCAAGGAGCTCAGAAAGTAACCGACTGTGACTAGTAATAATCAGATATACAGAGATTAGATATGCATGTGCAATCATCTTAATGTCAATTGCATTAAAAATGAATTTTTCTGTATGAAGCTGTGTATTTTAATGATGAAATGGAGATCTTTTGTAAAGGTTAAAACTTCATTTAATTTTATGTCTTATAGGGTTTACACTGAGTATAATATAGTATAACTGTTTTAATTCAACTGTAAACCTAAAAATTTACAGCCAATTTTGAAAGAGATGCATCTTAGCTCTGGAAATTGCTATTGAATATGTCAATGCTGTTGTAATGAAATGCTTCTTCTAATATGTGGTTATTAAATACATAATTAAAAAAAAGAAAGGTAGCTGAGCATGAGCGAGCAGGCCAGTAAGCGTTGCCCCGTGTTTTGTGCTTGGAGCTCCTGGCTTGAGTCCCTGCCTTGACTCCCCTCACTGATGGACTGTAGCCTGTAAGCTGAAATAAGCCCTTTCCTCCTGGAATTGCTTTTGGTCGTGGTGTTTATCACAACCATAGAAAGCAAACTAGAATACTGTCCGTCTGAATCCTTATCGAGACCTGCGCTGTTTTGCTTTATTGTCCACAGTGAACGTTCCTGTCACCTATTAGATGGAGGCTTTCCCACAACTTTAAACAAAAAGCTTTGCTTTCTGTCTTCCCAGTACTTAATATTAGAGATCTCAAAAAGTGTCCAGGTAAGCCCAACTTAACCAGTCTTCATCCCTAAGAGTCAGACTGCTGAACAGAGAGCATCTGGCTGAGACAGCCAAGGAGAGGCAGCAGAGTCCTGTTAGTCTAGAGATTTATTTGCCACAAGTTCTTACAGCCTGACAGATGAAGGAGCAGAGCAAGAGCAATGGAGTGACATCCCTTATTCAGAACATCAAAAGGGAAAAAATGAAGCTCACCTTCACAGGCAGTTAGCCAGGTCTGTAGAGCCCAGGTGCAAACGCAGTGACGCTCCCCAGTGGCCCTGGAAGGCGCCGTCCTCTCACAGGGGGTACCTGGGGACAGATCCCATCTGACCTCGTATTGTGACGCTCCCCAGTGGCCCTGGAAGGCGCCGTCCTCTCACAGGGGGTACCTGGGGACAGATCCCATCTGACCTCGTATTGTGACGCTCCCCAGTGGCCCTGGAAGGCGCCGTCCTCTCACAGGGGGTACCTGGGGACAGATCCCATCTGACCTCGTATTGTGACGCTCCCCAGTGGCCCTGGAAGGCGCCGTCCTCTCACAGGGGGTACCTGGGGACAGATCCCATCTGACCTCGTATTGTGACGCTCCCCAGTGGCCCTGGAAGGCACCGTCCTCTCACAGGGGGTACCTGGGGACAGATCCCATCTGACCTCGTATTGTGACGCTCCCCAGTGGCCCTGGAAGGCGCCGTCCTCTCACAGGGGGTACCTGGGGACAGATCCCATCTGACCTCGTATTGTGACGCTCCCCAGTGGCCCTGGAAGGCACCGTCCTCTCACAGGGGGTACCTGGGGACAGATCCCATCTGACCTCGTATTGTGACGCTCCCCAGTGGCCCTGGAAGGCGCCGTCCTCTCACAGGGGGTACCTGGGGACAGATCCCGTCCGACCTCGTATTTTACTTTACACTTTCTTTCTCTTTGTTTGATCACTTACAAAGGTGTTTTCAGTCGGTTTTGTGAGCTGTGAAGAGGGTTGTATTGCAGCCTACTTGGGGACAGTACGCCTGCACAGCACCTTCTTAGGGCCATCCATGGAAAGGTGAAGCTGTCAGTCTTCACCTTTGCCTCCCTTACACTCGACGTGCACCCTGGGCCTCTTGGCCTGACAAGCTTTGCTGGAGCTGGCTCTGTGCTGCGGCACATCAACTCCTCAAAGTCTGTTTTGTTGTAGCGCTGCACACAGCAACTAAGTTAAGAAAATTTCCAACGGGAAGAGAGATAGGCTGCAATAACTAGAACATCTTAGGGCATACTCAGCTCTAGCACCCTCTAAGTGTCTGCTTGAGTCATTGTGCGTGTATGCATGCGTGCACGTATGTGTGTGTGTGTGTGTGTGTGTGTGTGTGTGTGTGTGTGAGTGCACTCACCTATGGGTGTGGTGCACACATGTAAGCCTCAGTACACAGCTAGAAATAAGTAATTTAAGTAAATTATTTTCTCCATAGTAAAAATGATAGATTCTGACAAACCCACGACGCAGTGGCGGGTCTTAGGGAACATCACAGTTGTCATGCTGAGCCCTTCTTTCTGTCCTCTGTATAGAGAAGCCTCCAGACTTCGGTGGTGACAGTGAAGTGTACTCTGAAAAGCTATGTTAGTCCACATGGTGTGACTTCCTAGAAAGCGTGCCCACCTTTGGGAGGAGGTGGCTTCTCACTGGCCTTTAACTAAGTCCGCCCGCTCTTTCAGGCCCTGAGGCAGGAGCAAAACACTGATCAGGAAAACTTGCTGGCAGCAGGGCTTCCCCTGATCTGTTGAGGGGTGCTTGGACAGGAGGGCAGCTCTGAGCAGCCAGGCAGGCACCAGGAAAGCTCCCAGGGGCTATGGCCTTCTGCTTCCTACTCCCCAGTCTCAGGGAGACGAAAGAAGGTTCTCCCCTTGAGGGAGAGAGGACCATGTGTCATTCCCTTGGTGAAGGCTGTGGACTGTGGCCACTTGGACAGAGGCCGTGAGAAGGAAGGAGGGGACATCCTTGCTGGGGAGCTACCCCAAAGAAGGATATGACCAGTCATGTGACTTTCCCACTCTGTTTTGTCCGGGTTGCGGTGCCATAGGGCTGGCAGGTCTCTGGTTGGTGTTAAGGCAAAATTCAGCTGGTTGTGCTGCCCTCCTCTGTGAGTCCATGCTCTGGCAACAGCTGTGCTCTGCTTCCAAGGTGGAACCTGGTCACTTTCTCCCTCCCCTGGCTCCAGAGCACTCTAACTGGTCAATCGATACACACTGAGGGCACTCACCTGGGTCTGAAAGCCAAGCACTGGATGTAGGACACTACGACCCAGTGAGCATCTCCAGGCTGTGCTGCCCTCGGGGGAGACCTTCACTGAGGATGGCGTTCTCCTGCCAGGCTGACTTGAGCATCTTATAAATAATCCACGGCCACCTCTTCTGCTCCAGCACCCCAGCCCAGCCAGGAGAGGAGAGCAGGAGGAAGTTTCCCCTGGTAGAGGTTCTGGCCACTAAGGACTGGGTGGACTGGGACCTGTGTCCCCACAGGGTCTCCAGAGGGTGCTGCCCCTGGCCACATTCACAGCCCAGCATTGTCCTGAGCTGCAGCCAACTTCTTGCATACCTGACCAGTACGGCTATTTCAACTCCTCCTCACTTGGTTCAGAAGGATTTGGTGGCTCTTGTATGTTTGCTGAGATCCAGGAAGGTCTCCTCACCTCCTGGAGCACACCTCACTGCCTGCTTTGAGGCTGTTTCCTAGAAAAGGAGCTCAAGATTTTTTTTGAAATTTGCTAGTAAGAGAAGGTGAAACAGAGCTCTGGCCAGGTTTAGGATCTCAAGTGCCAGTATATTAGGAGCTATGCTGTTGTTTAAGTGCTATCAGGGGCTGTGACTGCTAATCTCATGTCCACTGTCATCTATGCTGAGTCTCCTGCATTACCAAGTAAGACACGATGGCTTCCAGGGTCAGTGGGTAAAGCTCCCAGTGCAGAACTGCAAACTTCTCCCGGCCCAGAGCTGAGAGGCAGCAGGATGAGGTTGTGCCTGGTGGGTGCTCTGTCCTGTCCTTTTGTGTGTCCTTGTGACTTTTTACCAACCTGTATAGGACCCCAGTGTGAGCACGAAGTGGGTCATGGAATGTGGGCCTCAGTGGCTCTGATGTCCGTGGAGACCTCAGGCTTCCGATGGTGGCTCTTTCTTAGGAACTGTGGAAGGGTGGAATCCCCAACATCAGGTTTACCTGCAGTGTCACAGTCTTTAGACAGTGATACCGTCTTACTCTCCATGACTCTAACCCAGATGTGGGACTGGGTGTGACTCTCCATCCTGACTATGTCTGTTTACCATGCTGAAGGAAGGAGAGGGAACTGTGTTCCCTCACTGCTGGTGGAGTTGCTAGGCAACTAATCAAGGTCAAAGTTCAAACTTTGAGCTTCCTCATCGAATGGCTCCTTCCAAAGCCTGTTCCCAAGCCTTATAGGCATAATTTTCAAGGCTTTATCTTAAAGATGGCCCTGTATGACCCCCAGGCCCAGAAATACTTGGACTGACCCCAAGGTCTAGGTTTGGAAGTCCTTATTTCAGAGATGCTGGGGCCTCACCCCGTGAGTGTCTCTGTGAGCTGTGCTCTACTTCTGGTCTCTAACCCTGACCATCACCTGCGAGGTGCAGGCTCTGGGGGTGCTGCAGAGCTCATGCGAGTTGAATATCCTCTGCTGACACTAAACGCACCTTGGTCCTGGCCGCTCCTTCCCTTTATAAATTCTCTCCAGAGTCATGGACGACCCATGAGTGTACATCTCCAGCCCACATCTGTATCACCAACCCCCAGCCCATCTTGTATCTGACCATTCAGCACAAAGTTCAGAGATTCTAAAAATTAGCACATTCTAAATGCAAGGAAGGAGTGTGTGAGCCAGTTTTTCTCTGAGAATCTTAGTCAGAGAAGCTATTTTAGGTGTTCATCAGCCTAGTGTTCAATTTATAGGTCAGTGGCCTGTGAGCCCAGTGAGGAGCTGTGGGGAAGAAGCAAAGGCCGTGACTGATGGGAACAAAGGGGAGGCGCAGGTCACCACCCGAAACCAGCTGGCATCACTGCAGGCTATACAGGGATCGCCAGGGCAGCGAGGGGCCACGGTGGATGACTGTGTTCCCAAATCTCAGTGTGCTGTTGGCGGCTCATACGTCTTTGTGCAAACCTGAATCAGTCGCTGTGGCTTCACAATGAGCCTCCCAATCTGCAGTTGAAGAGCTCCAGGGTTTGGTCCGTGTCGATTTTGAGGCCCTTCACCACCTCGATTACAGGGCCAGCATGCCGGTCTCCACGGTGTGACCGAAATGTCGTTAAATCTAGAGAGAATTTCAAGGAAAATGAACACCTTAACTTCTTTTGTTTCCAATCCATGAATGTGTTACATGGCTCCGTTTGATAGGTCTTTAATATCCCTTAGCAGTGCTTGTTACTTTAAACGTGTGGACTTTGCACACAGGCCATATATTTGGATGCTATTGGTATTGTTTTAGTTTCACTTTTCAATTATTTCGTTGCTTGCAAAGAGAAATATCAATTGAACATAGTACAGTGGCCTTATACATTTATTAATTCTGGAAATTTAAAGACTATTTTAGATTTTACATTAATAAATTACACGTGACTATGTGGCAGTTTTACTTACTTTCAGACTTCACATGATTTACATATGGATTTCTTTATTAAGTTTGTGTTTTGCCCTGAGCAGGGCCTGTAGAGTGATTTTTAATGAATGTGGAGGAAGCAGGCGCCCTGGCCTTACTCTGACCCAGGGGAAGAAGTTCAATATTTCTCTGATGTCAGCTGTTCTACCTAGACCTAGTTTGCTGGGGTTTCAACATGCGCTGTCACTGGATTTTATCTCTGTGCAGCTGTTGGGGTGACTCTGCGGTTTTCTGCCTATGCTCGTTCACGTGAAGAGCTTTGGTTTCTATGCCCACCATTCTGTAGTGAAAATGATCAAGCGCAGAAAAGAAACAAGAAGGGGAGAGCACTGTTCTGTGAGCAAATCGCTGCTCAGTGCCGGACCGGGGTGCGCACATCTGTCTCTCCATCAAGGTGGTGAAGAATCCGTTCACTTCATTTTTTTTTTTTTCTTTTTGAGACAGGGTCTCTCTGTAGCCCTAGCTGTCCTGGAGCTCACTATGTAGACCAGGTTGGCCTTGTCACAGAGATCCACCTGCCTCTGCCTCCTGAGAGCTGGGACTAAAGGTGCGCGCCACCACGCCCAGCCTGATGCAACTGTTTTATTTTAAATAAAGTACAAATATCTTTTTTCCGTGTGCATGCATGTACAGTTTCACGTGTGTGTAATCACGTGTGTGAAGGCACGTGTACACGACTGTATCATGCATGTGGAGGCCAGAGGACAGCTTTTGATGCTGTTCCTCAGGTATAGTCCACTTTGCTCTTTGAGACAGGGTCTCTCACTGGCCTGGAGCTCATCAGTTAGGCTAGGCGGACTGGCCAGCGTGAGCCCCAGGGATCCTCCTGTCTCCACCTCCCAAGCGCCGGGTTTACAAGCCCATGCCACCATACCTGACTTTTGATATGGGTTCTGGGTATTGAACTGAGGTCCTTGTGCTTGCAAAGCAAGCATGCTAACTGAGCTATCTCCCTGGCCCACAAATGTATGCATTTTAAGCACACAATCTTAGCGAATTCATCTGTGTAAGAGAACACTATGGGGGAAGGGGACTATTAGCCCCTGCAGGAGAGTCCTCAGTTCCTCCCAGTCTATGTCTGCTTCTAGGTGACAAGTGCTTGGTTCATTTCCTCCACAGAGCCTGCTCTAGCCCTCAGCTCAGTAGCACGGCCTGTATCCAGGGTCTGGCTGTTCTCACTGCACAGTGTGGATTTGAGGCTTTCCTTTTGTATTATGTAATTTATTACTTTTGTTGCTGAAAATTCTCCATTTTCTGAATTGTTGATCTCCTTGTTGGTTCCCCCGCCTACGCACCGGGGATTTCTAAACTTTTGCCAGAGTCTATGAACCCTCTCTGACATAGCTTTCTGTGAACACATGCTCCCATGGCACAGTGGCTGTGAAGGAGAGGAACTCCTAGGTCGGGGCAATTGCATGCTTGTTTTTATAAGAGAAATCTGACCATTCTAACGTGGTATGATTTAAACCTACCTTCATCATCAAGGACAGGTGGTGTTGACAATCATATTTGCTGATCCATTCTGTGGAGTGAGAGGTTATGGTGTGAGTTAATTTTCTGTGGTGTAACAACAGAACTGTTCCATGTGCTCATCACCCATTGCTATGTTCTCTACTGAAATGCGTGCTCAATAGTTTGCCGATTTTTATCGGAGCCTCCCTTTTTCAGTACTAATAATTGAATTCAACGCCAGGCCATTATTGAACTCTTTTCGTTGCGATTATTGTTATAGAAGTTCAATTTTTATATGTTCTGAATATCAGTTCTTTGCCAAATATGTATTTCTTAAACATTTTCTCCCCAAATATAGTTTGATCCTTCAGTTAAAAGTCTTTCCCATAGGGTTGGGGATGTGACAAACGGCAGAGTACTTACCGTGCACAAGGCCCTGTTTCAATCCCGAAAGAAAACACAAGTTTTTCTGGCTGTTGTGTAGTAATAGTTTTGAGTGGTTGTTTCTATGCTGTGTGTCAGAAAACTGTGTCTACTCCAAGAGGCAAAACTGTTTTCCTGGGCTTTGTTCTAGAAGTTCTGGGGTCTCCATTTTCTCACTGGCAACTAAGATCCATCTCAGACAGACCTTTGTGTGTAATGTGAGGCTGGGCTCTGGGTCACTGGGTTGGTGTATGGTTCAGCCCTTTGTTGAAAACTGGATGCGTGCACATGTGGGTCCATTGCTAGGCCCTCCTCTCTGTTGACTGAGGCTGGTCCTGCTCAGTTTTAGCCTCCCCAGTCCAAGGGGGCTGAGTGTGTCTGAGCTTGGAGGATACCGTCCAGCTGTGCTCTGCACTTCCCGGCTGGCTTTGACTGCTCCGGGACTCTTGCTTTCTACATGTATGCTGCAGTTTCTACATCACAAAACCAGAAATCTCATGCATAGAAGAAACATCCAGAGGATTTCCATCTGTTCTGATGCCATCATAAGTGGAAACATTTTAATTTTATTTTCTAGTTGTTTGCTGCTGAGACTTAAAAACATAGATGAGCTTAACATGGTGGTGCACACCTGCAATCTCAGAATTTGGGAAGCTGAGGCAGGAGGATTGTGAGTTCAAGGCCTGTGTGGGCTGTGTGGGAAGATCCTGTCTTGGGCTGGAGAGATGGCTCAGCAGTTAAGAGCACTTACCACTCTTGCAGAGCACCCAGGTTCCGTTTCCAGAACCCGCATGGTGGCTCACAACCACCTGTAACGTAACTCGAGTTCCAGGGGTTCCAAAGCCCTCTGCTGGTCTCCATGGGCTCCTGCATACACGTGACACACAGAAACCCACACAGGCTTAGATTAAAGGAAAAAAGACCCTATCTTTTAATTTATTATTATTTTGTGTGTATGAGTGTATTGTCTGCATGTACCTGTGTTGTGCAATGCCCACAGAAGTCAAAAGAGGACATTGGATTCCCTGGAACTGGAGTTATGGATGGTTGTTAGTCACCATGTGGGTGCTGGGAGTCAAACCTGGGTCCCCTGCGAGAGCAGCCAGTGCTCTTAACCGCTGAGCCATCTCTCCAGCCCCAAAGACTCTATGTTAAAGCAAAAACAAATGAAATAAATCAAGTGAACTTTAAAAACATAACCATGTATCCTACAAACTTAATGAGTTTACTCATAATTTCTAGTGTTAACTTAAAGACACATACACACACAGACACAGACATACACACACACACACACACACACACACACACACACACACTGCGCGCATACCTGCCCTGTGTACATAATATGATATTCTTGTCTTATGTGAATTGAGACTGCCTCCTTTCTTCCCTTCTGCCTGTTTGTGATATATTCTTTTCTCACGTTCGTGGTTCTGCCAGAGACTTCCATACCGAGTGGAAGTGGAGGAAGCTGGTGACTGTCCTTGCCTCATTCTTGACTTTAGTGGCGAATGCTTGCCTTTTCACCGTTAAGCTTAATGTTAGTCTGACTCTTGACAGGGAGACGTCATCAGATTAGGAAGGACCCCGTCTGTTTCCCCCTCCCTCCCTCCCTCCCCTCCTCCCTGCCTTACTCTCCCTCTCCCCCTTTCTTCTCTTTTCCCAAGTAATGTCTAGAAATTTGAGGGGTTATACCAAAGTATCCTAATTTAAAAATGATCAAGCCTTGTTGCCCAGGTAGAGTGAAGAACCACGGAGGTGGAGCGGAGCCACTGCAGAGCCTTGTCTCTATGGTAATGCTCACCAGGGCCATACATCACGGTCATGAGAGGGCCTGCTCCCCCCAAATCCCAGAATCCTGGAGCCACCAGCATGTATTGGTGTGCTAGGAGAGTCACAGGCACCTTCCTGCAGCACCTGAGAACTGCAGTGAAGCCCAGTGAGCTTGTGAAGATGGAGCTATCAGGGGACTTTGGGGCCTAACATTACCCAGGGTACTCGGACTCAGAGATTATGCTCGAAGGCTGGGGAGATGGATGAGTCTGTAAAGTACCTGTCACACAGACATGAGGATGTGACTTTAGATGCCCAGTAACTGGTAATAAAAATCAAAAACTGAAAAAATGGTCAAGATTGATTACTTATGCTTTTCTGAAGACAAACACTATTTCCTCTGCAACAAGTTAAAGTCTAGGTGCTCGTCATCTATAGAAATATGCTAATCTGACAGTTTCAGCTGATTGCATCTGCGTGGTGGCCGTTCTCAAGTGGGCTGGGCTGGAGCAAGCAGAGCCCGGACAGAGGGACTCATGAAGCTCTCTTCCTCAGACCCTGTCCTGTCACAGTCCACCTGCTGTGGCACCATGGTCCATGTCCTACATGCAGCAAGGCTGTCCTCCACCCAAGTCTTAACTACACAAAGTAGCAATGACTCTGGCTGGTCCTCAGTGAAGAGAGAACGCAGGAACGGACCCCGAGCCATTCTCTCCTTCCGACTTCACCCTCATGATGCCTCCCTGCTCTTTGCTGCTGTTTTGCAAACTGGTGGCTCCCTCGATGTTTTCCTGAGTTTAGGGTTATCATCTGCATTTCTACTCTAAGAAGTTGAGTCTTATTCTCAGAAGCCATAGGTGATGTTTTTGTTTTGCTCTTTTAAATGCAAAACAAACTGTACTTGTTCATGAGCTAGAGTCCTGTCAACGTGGCTGGATTTTACCTGCTGCTTTGCTGGGTATCTTCAGTTGTCAACTTGATACACCTGGGTGGGCGGAACTATAATTGCGGAATTATCTCCTTTGGATTGGTCTGTGGCCGTGTCTGTGGGGCGTTTTCCTGATTGTTGAGGGCCTCCTCCTATGGGAGGGCCTAGCCCGTGTGGGCACTGCCACTCCTGGGCAGGTGGTTCTGTGGTATGTAAAAAAGCAGGCTGAGTGCTAGCCAGGGCAGCAAGTCAGTACGCAGTGTTCTTCCTTTTCTTTTTCAATCCCTGCCTTCAGGTTCCTGCCCTGAGCTCCTGCCTTGATTTCACTTCAAGATGATGAACTGTGAACTGTAATCCAAACAAGCCATTCCCTTCCCAAGTTGATTTGCGCAGTGTTTCCATCACAGCAATAGAAAGCTGGGTAGGTATTGCTGTGATGGACCTGACAATATGTGTTTGGGAGGATTGTGGAGGTTTTTGGGTAAATGCCATGCTGATATGTTTCTTACTTTTGTCTTTATAGAAATATCCCAAGATCATTCTAAGTGGTCAGTATCCTCAAACTTGCCCAAAGGTCCCCTTTCCCACTGATGCCCACGTCCCTGCTAACCACCCAGGACCAACACACACATCCCAGCGCCTTCACGCTTAGGACTGATACGCATCTCCTCAGCTCGTCTCTTCCCATGGTGCCTCCATGACTTGGGGTGCATCTTGTCAGCTGTAGGGCCCCAGGCTGGTGGGCTTTCCTGTGACCCCCATAATTTCTGTTGAAAGCTGTTATCACTCTTTTTTCTTTTTCTCCTTTGAAGTTCACATGAGATTTTTCTCCAGCTAATTTTACATTTTTCTTTGTCTTTGTTCTGTTCTTGAATCTGTGCATTGATGTCATTAGGTCTTGGAAATCTCCTAACCGGTCTTTCCCCAGTCACAGCTCCACTGTGTCCTTTTCTCCTGTGGGTAGAGTTGCTTCGGATCTGGCCTTTCTGGGCACCTTCTCGGGTCCTTACACTCTGTCCACTTTCTTCATCTCTGTTTTCTCTGGACTCCAGTTAAGGTATTTTTTTCAATGTATATTTTTAACTGAATTTTTGTGGATTTCATAATATACATCTTAATCATATTTAGGCCCCCTCTTCCCTATCTGAGCCCCTACCCCATGGCCTGCCCACCAAATTTCATGCATTCTGTCATATATGTTAAGGCCTATTGAGTTGAGTCAAGTCTGTGTACCCAGCTGTCTCCGGGTGTGTGTTCATCCACTGGAGCCGATTCAGCCTGTCCAGTCACTCTGGTTAGGGTGCTTTAAATTGACTTTTCAGTTTATGAATCTCATCCTCACTTAAATTCACTTTTTATTCTTTTATTTTTTTTCAGACAGGGTCTCTCTGTAGCCCCAGCTAGCCTGGGACTCATTATGTGGACCAGGCTGACCTTGATCTCACAGAGGTCTGTGTGCCCCTGCCTCCTGAGTGCTGGGATTAAAGGCGTGTGCCACCACACAGGGTTTCACCTAAATTCACTTTATTGGTGAGTTTACCCAGTGGATTATTAAATTCAAATAGATTCTTTTTAAAAATATTTTATTTTTTATTTTATGGTATGAGTGTTATGCCTGCATGTAAGTAACTGCACTTATGTCGCACAATGCCGGTGGAGGATAGAAGAGGCTGTCGGATCCCCTGGAACTGGAGTTATGGACAGTTGTTAGCTGCCATGTGGGTGCTGGGAATTGAACTCCGGTCCTCTGCAAGAGCAGTCAGTGCTCTCAACTGCTGAGCCATTTCTCCAGCCCCATAGATTCTTATTGGTAGAATGCCTCCTGGATTCTTTTCTATAAGGTCATATTCTCTACTGAAATTTTAATCTTTATTATGTAATTCACATTAATTTTTTTATATTAAGGGAGATATTTTAAAGTTCTTACTTAATAATCCCCAAATCCATATAATAAATGGATCTGTCTTTATTTTCTTTCTGTTATCTAATCTTACTTATCAAAAATTTTCACTGGGTGTGGTGATGCATACCACCACACAGCTGCCAAGCCTAGCAATATCGCTAGCTCATCCTATGCTGGCACATCCTGTCTCTCCTGATAGGTAGATGGACCGCAATGCCAGTGAGGAACAGAGTGGCTCTGAGTTGGGTTGTCATTGCAGCCAGACTCAGCTGGCTTGAGTCATCCTTGGTCCTTGGACATCACCTCCTGAGATCTTAACTGAGGCATCTATTCAGTTTTAGAGTCTAGAATCAGTTTCGGTTGTCAGGAGGGCCCTGCTGCCTAGCTGGATGCCACGGCACTACTATTCTCTCTCTTCTGGCTTGACTCTGAAGGTTCGGGTCACCTTGTTGGCTTTGGTTTCACTGTCCTCTAGTCTTTGAAGTCATCATTTTTGTCGTCTGTTGTACCATTTTTCTGTGATATTTTCATTGTGATCCATGCTCTGCTGAGATCCATGACATCTTACTTGGAAATAAAAGTCCCACTGGTTTTTAAGACTGTACCTTTGTTATAAGAGATGTCCCGTGATGAATCCAGTTATTTGAAAAGTTTAAGAAGTAAAGCCTTGGTATTCACAGGAGGCATTAGACTCTGATGGAAACTGCACAGTAAAGACACAAATGCGGGAGAGAGAGAAACAGTGCAAAGGTCCCACGCACCTCTCCAGTAACAAACCACAGAAATGATCCCTGAAAATGTATCCCAGTAGTTGACTCTCCACAGCACTCAGATCCACCCTGTTCCAGGGAACTTGAACACATTCAGCCATGGGTACAAACTGCCTGGAGGTGTCAGATGGAAGCTCTGAGGGGGAGGACAGGCTCGTTGGCTCGGGGGTCGGGGAGGACGGGGGTACGAAGGCCTCTGTGGAACATTTCCACTGAGCCCTTGACCCAGGATTAGTTTCCAAAGAGAACCAGCATGGGCTTCCACCCTCTCCTGCTTCCATTCTTCCAGCTGCCGTGTGCAGGGTGACACTGGTCGTACCCCTCCTTCCCTGAAGCCCTGCACCCCTCTTGTGTTCAGGGTGTGGCCCACGCAGCACCCTTGCAATGCTAGGGTCTTCGGTTGGGCTGGCTCACTGTGCGGCATCTGCTCCAGATGTTGTGCACCAGCCGTGCCTGAGAAGACAAAGGGAGGCCTCAGTTTGCCTGTGAACTTGGCAGCAGTGTGGCCGGCCCCTCCTTGTTATCATCTACCCAGGGAGAGCCCCTGGAAGGAGGGAATGTGAGCCATCAATCTCCCTGTGCATGCTGCTTCTCTGGTTAATAGCTGATAGAGTGGCTCCAAAGGGCTGTTTTTGCTCTTTGTTTAAAATGACATATAATGGGCCTGGACTTATCAGTGTCTCTAAATGCGTTTTCTGTGCTCAGTCCCCACAAGGGGGTGGGGTATCCCGTCCATTCTAATGAATTAATGAATATGTGCAGGATTGACTTTGAACTTGATATAATTTAATCCATCAATTTAACTTTCAATGAATATGCAAAGAAAGCGTCTCACGGATGAAAAGCAGAACGAGACAGTCTTACTAATTTGAAATGGACTTGAGGGATGGTAGCAGTCTGTGCCGTAGCATCTGCCGCAGCGGTGCCTGGCCTCCAGGAAGGTTCTAGAGTTCTGAAGCAGCTGAAAGCAGTCTGAAGCTATTCTGCAGCCCTGCAGCAGCTCCTGAGAATGGGAAAAGTTGGCCAACTGGCCCAACGAGCTAGCCTGATCTCGCCTGGTCAAGGCACCCTGGTTCTGAACTCTGAGTCAGAAGACCAAACCCCACAGGGAGTCCAGGAACCAGCAGCCAAGCCCTCAAAGTGACACCAGGTATCTAGGGCTAGACAGCAAAGTCTTTGAGTCTGGGCTTCTTCGATCCTTTAGAGCCTTTGGAGAGGAGGCTGTTGAACAAAGGTGTGGTAGACAGAGGCCTCTTGAGGTCTTGCAGCAGCTGGGAAAATGTGGGGGACCCTTCCATTTCCACAGGGAGGTCAGAAAGAACAGGAGGGCTGGGTTTGCAGGCAGAGGCCCCTTTGTAGAGTGGCTGGAAGTGTGCTGTGTGTAGACCCTACGAAGTTATTTCTCGTTAAGAGGGCACTGCTGTTGTGTGGGAAGCAGGGCTCTCCGTTTGTTTTCCCGCTGTTTGCTTTTCACGTGGAACCCTTTATTGGTTCCTGTTCCCTCGGTGCTGGTGGGGGAGGGGCAGGTGCTTTGCCATTTGGGAACTGGAAAGTACATAGGCCCAAGTGGCCTCGCACCCAGGCCTTGTCAGTTCTCCTATGTGCACATCAAAGAGTTGGTTCTTTGATTCCGAGGTGACCAGAGGGCATGATTTAGAAACCCAGCTTCCTTTAGGATCCGAGCTTGCAGTGGTGGCTGTTGACCCACACATGCAGTGCTGTTTGGATGCACTGAACAGGATGCAGGGAAAGACCAGCTTTACACTTGAACTAGGAAGGAAGAGGGACCAACAAATGCATTTTAGGATTCATTAGTTTCGTCAGACATGAACTCAGCTCTGCAGCAGTGACAGTGGTGACACATGTGGATTGTTTTGCAGTTCTTAGCAACACTTGGCCTGAGACCTGCTATTTTCAGAGTAAACCAACTTCCTGGTTTTCTGTCTTAGCTCTGACAATACCCCCAAGGGATGTGGGGCAGGGTTAGTGCTCATCATACAGGACATCTCATTTCCTTCCTTCTAGGCCACCAAAACTGGAAGGAGAATTCTTTTAAAGACACCTCTGCTTCTGCAGAAGGACCAGATGAGAGCTTAGGTCAGCAGCCTCTTTCTTTGTGTCGCAGGCTGGCCCAGCACTCATGATCTTCTTGCTTCAGCCTCCTGGGAACACAGGGGTATAGCAACATGTCCAGTGTATCAGAACTTTTAAATTCCCATACCAAAAATAAAAAAATAAAGTGAGAAAATGCCTTTGATATTCTGATGGAAATTCTGTACCCAACCAAACTATCATGTTGGTAAAAGGAAGAAGTAAAGATGTTTCCATATTTCCATTAGGCATGGTTTCAAAACTATAGCTCTTTATTAAGTACCTGCTTCAGGGTAAGTACCAAGAAAAAGAAACGGTAGTCTCGTAGACAAGAGGCCCAGCAAGGAGAGGGACGGGGTCTCAGCCTAGAGAAGGTGAGGGCTGAACCTGTGTAAATCCATTCAGGTGGGAAAAGATGGCTCAGGGAAGGACCACTGAGGACTTCATTGATACTGGAAAACGTCCTGAGAGCAGCAGGCTCAGCAGAGCCAGTGTGCATACTGTGAAGCTGTCCTCAAGCCCTCCTGGACGAGGGGGAAACACTCATGCCACCACCCACAGAGCCTTGGAGAGGCACACAGGAGGCCCAAGGGAACACTGGTTCACTGTGTCTTGGCTTACACATCAGACCCATTGGGTGTTTGTCTAACTTACAAATTCCACACAAGTTGTTTTGAAATCACCTATAAACCCCAAGCTTTACTCCCCTAGATCTGCAGAGGTAAACTGAGCTAGGAGAAGCCTCTCACTTGCTGGTGGGAATCTGAGGGCAGTCACTACGTGGTCTCGCTTACTTTCTGTTGCTGCGAAAGATGCCAAGACCAAAAGCAACTTGGGGAAGAAAAGGTTCATTTTATCTCACAGCCTACGGTCCATCACTGGTCTCGCTTACTTTCTGTTGCTGCAAAAGATGCCATGACCAAAAGCAACTTGGGGAAGAAAAGGTTTATTTTATCTCACAGCCTACGGTCCATCACTAAGGGAAAACAAGGCAGAAGCTCAAGGAAGGAGCTTGGCTACGATAGTACAAAAGGTTCAGTGCCCAACATCTGGGACCCACTTGTGATCTACTGGGTTCCAGAGACCATGGCACTTCCACTTCTCTGGCTCTGCCATGATGCCAACTTGTCTTGCAGGCTCAGGCCTGCTCCCCTCTATGCCTGCCACTGTTCTTAGGGGTCATCCCTCGGTTCTGGAATCTCCGGTATCCTGAGGTCTCCACTGCAACTGAGCTGCACCTTCACCAGTGGCCTCTCCTGGCCTCTGTTCAAGGATGTGCCCTGCCATACTGTGACAGGCTTCAACTGCTCTCCACAACTGCCTCAATCTCACATCTTTCATGCCTTCAAGATCAGTACCACGTGGGAGTCT
The DNA here is from genome assembly GCF_000622305.1 of Nannospalax galili. Classification (NCBI taxonomy): domain Eukaryota; kingdom Metazoa; phylum Chordata; class Mammalia; order Rodentia; family Spalacidae; genus Nannospalax; species Nannospalax galili. The sequence continues at coordinate 1,295,554 of NW_008355380.1, forward strand.
CTTACAGCTTGCTAAAGTCAGTTGCCAGCTTGAGATGCGGTCTTGGCCCTCCTAGACCATGGCTTCTGTATACTGACCCTGAGGAAATACTTCCCAGAAGACAGTGCCTCAATGAAGCTGCTCTAATATCCCAGCTAACTTTTCATCCATTGTTCCAGTAAAACAAAGTTTTTACTTCCACAGATTCCTAATCCTAAGTATCACACGACAGCCCTGACGGAGTGTCTGCTTCCCTCTGACCGCACAAGCTGTGCCTCCACCATCTGCATTCCTTTCAGCTCCCTTACCTGCCAAGCTCCCACAGAGAAGCACGTTATGCTCCAAGTAGTGGGTTTTGTTTTTGTTTTGTTTTGTTTTTGTCTTTTTGTATGAGACAGGGTCTCCCTGTAGCCCCAGCTGGCCTGGGACTTGCTAGGAACTTACTGTGTAGACCAGGCCAGCCTTTAACTCATAGAGATCCACCTACCTTTGCCTTCTGAGTGTTAGGATTAAAGGCGTGCGCCGCCAAGCCCAGAGAGTAGTGGTTTTCTAAGCTCAAAGATCCAAAATCCTCCACAGTCCCCTCCAGCAATGTCACTGGCCCATCACAGCAACAGCCCCTCTCTTCTGGTACCAATTTCTGTTCTAATTTGCTTTCTGATGCTGTGATAAATAACTTGGCCAAAAGCAACTTGGGAAGAAAAGATTTATTTTAGCTTGCAGATTACAGTTCATCATCAAGGCATGCCAGGGCAGGAACTCAAGGGAAAACTGGAAGCAGAAACCAAAGGAGGGATCCTGCTTACTGCTCCTCCCTGGTTCAAGTTCAGCTACCTTTCTGATTTATCACAGGCCCCTGCCTAGGGGTGATAACACCTGCAGTGGGCTGGACCCTCCTACATCAATCAGCAATCAAGAAAATGCCCCACAGACATGTCCACAGGCCAGTGTGATGGGGAAAATCCCTCAACTGAGGTTCCCCCTTCCCAGGTGTGTCAGGTTGACAACCAGGATTAGCCCAAGGGAGGAAGGCCAGTCTCCTAGAGGACCCCAGAGCTCAGCACATGTGCCAAGATTCTTCCATGGGAGCCTTTGCTAGATCAAGAACTGTCCCTGCGTCTCCCCTGCTTTGTGGCGATTATATGACACTGGGAAAGGTGTCTTTGGTCTTTCCAGAGACGTTGCAGGCATCTCCTGGCCAGGGATTTGATCCACGTCTTGGGTCATGTTTAATTTACTTGCTCCATGAACACTTCTGGCAGTTTCCATGACCCGTTCCTGTCCCTGACTTCACAAGGATGCGTAGTTGTTCCCTTCACACTTTTGCAAGCTGTGTTGCAGAGCTAGCCGCGTTTTTAATCTTAGCACATAGCACTAGCTACAAGTAACCAAAGACAAGTTGACTAAGCTCTTCAACCGTTGTCAGTAAAGCGTCCTTCCCCAAGAGTAAGACCAGGAAATGGCTTTGCTGGGGCCGACTCTGCTTCCGTGTCACTATGGATCCTCTTTCTGAAGTGGAGTGGTCCCCGGTAGGTGATACTCACCCTTGCACCCGAAGGCGGACGTCTGCAAAATCGAATGTTGCCTTGTCAATTGAGGCGCAGAACAGAAGACTGCAAGGAATATGGCTGGGGAACGGTGGTGTGCAGGTGGGCAACGCAGGACTTTCTTGTAGCATCTGTGAGACATGAGGCTGCAGAGAGCTGCCCGACTGATGTGTGCATGATTGTGGGCCTTGGTATCAGTTGGGTGACCACGCACTCAGAAAAGCATATATCACAGTGCTCTGGGAGGGAGGCATGGGACCTCTTCCATAGGGAGGTATGGACCTCTTCCATAGGGGGGTTCTGTAGAGTCCTGAGGTCCAGGCGCACTTCCGTCTCCCAGTCTTATAGGTGCTGGGCATTCATGGGTCCATTAATTGAGTGGTGAGGTTCAGCAGAACAGCCTACCTGTCTGGCCTGACATGCCTCCACGTGCAGGTGTGGTGGCCTGAAGCTTGAGGTGTTTTCAAGCCCTCCACTCTCCACTGGGACGGTGGCATGTGGCTCATCCTATCATCGGGCTACAGCTCACCAAATGAAGTTCAGAGTCCTGTTGGCGTCTGCAATGTCTTAAGACCACCAGAGGATGCTGGGCCCGTCTGGCACTCTGGGTGATGTCGAGTTGGAGGGATACCAGCCTTTTTTGAGTTGGGCTCCTCAGCGCCTCAGCCCGAGGTGATGGGTCTGAATCACCAAAATCATGCTGGCTGAGGGCACAGAAGGAACACTGATTAGCAATGTGGACAGACAGGCTAGATGAGGCAGCCCCTGAGGGGCCTCTGTGACCCCATGGGGAGTGCTGCGTTCCAAGAGACTATGCTAGCCCAGTATGCAGGCACAGGAGGCCTGCTCCTGGGAGCCAGTGCTCAGCCTGTGTAGAAAGCTGTTCACCTAGGGTGCAGGGGTGAAGGACAGGAGCAGTGGCACTGGAGAAGCTACAATTCTCCCTTTACAAGGAAAAAACACTGAGTAGAGAGACACTGTGGGGTATAACTTCAGAAGGTAAACGTATTCAAGAACTCACAGTGCTTGCAGCAAGCTTCCTAGGCACCATGTTTGAGCTCTTTACGGCCATCTTTCTATTTCCTGCTCATGGGGTAGAGGTGTCGGTGGGCATGTGTGTGTATGGTATGGTGAATGTGGTGTGTACATATGCATGTACCAGATGCATGTGTTATGTGTGAGATGCTTATGTGTCTCTGTGGGGTGACTGCCAAGGGCACATGATATGCCAGTGTGTTTCATGCCTGTGTCTGTGTATGTGTGCGTGTGCGTGCACGTGTGTGTGGCTAGTCACTCTTGTGTGTGCTGTGTATGCTACACACATGTTGTGTTTGTGTGTGGAGGTGGGAGGGGATGAGTCAGGGGAACCTCACCACTCAATCACAAGCGACAACTAAACTTCGGCCCCCAGGGAAGATGGATTTGTACATGCCTGGCTGGGTTTCTGTCCAGGTCCTAACCACCTGGAGAGCTGAAGTGCAGTGTGATTGATGACAAGGGACGAACGGGTTCCTGCTGGGCACCTCAGGCGTGAAATTCAAACTCAGTAGAAGGTGCATCCCCAGTCCCAGCCCCCTTTGCTCTTCTGTCTTCTCTCTTGTCTGTTCTCCCCAGGAGATCTGAACTCAAGCCCATCACTTGAGCTTTTTCCATGAGGAGGAAGTGAACACCAAGCCAGGCACAATGGCTGTAGTCTGGCCCCAGTGTCCCTCTCACAGCCAGGTGAGTGGCCAGCATCCATGTCCTCATCCTGGTACCCACAAGGGAAGACAGAAGGGGTTTCTTCTCTGCACACGGAACTCTCAGGAGCAGCCTAGGCCAGGGCACTCCCACTTCTAGAATATTTCCTTGAAGCTTTTCCCTGCTCCCTATGGGAGCTTGTCCACAATTGCTGGCAAGATGCACATAGCTTTCCTCTGAGATGCCCATCTAGAACTCCTCATGGAGTGGCTACAAGGACTTTGGTGTGCTGGTGAGCTGTGGGTGTTCCCTGAGGACCTGAGGACAGACACAGTAGGTAGCTTGCAAGGCCCATCTCTCAGAAAGCTTCATGGAGAATTTCACACACCCTGGTAGCTTAGATCTGCTTAAATACGCCACGTTTACATTATTGTCAGCTGGTCTGGGACAAGAATGCCCTGTTGCTGATTGACAGGTGAGAGGGAGTCCTAAAAATGGCTGTCAAAACTTGCAGTGCCTAAAAGAGTTACATGCCCGAAAGAGGGTAAAGTATGATCAGGTTACTGCACAGGCAACTTGTGACTAGACCTTGCTGTCTGAACTGGGACATTCCTGGGAATTTGGATCCAGAGGCTTATATCCATGTCTGTGCTCTGAAGGGTGAAACCTGGGGATGCTAAGCGGTCTCAGTTTGTGCCTGCTGGAGACAAAGAGGACTACTGAGGGAAAAACCTTCATTCACTTCTCAGAGAAGTTTCTAGAAGATCTGTCCATCATTAGATAGTATATAGCCAGGAACACTCAAGAAAATGGGGCGCTGTCTTCAGGAGACAGTGATGAGATGAGCAAGCGAGTTCAGACATTGGACCTGCCAGGCAGAGTATGCAAGTCTAATATGTAGAAATACAAGAGAACTTGCAAACGCTGAAGGCAGTGAGCAACCATAAAATCGGGTTCGTCATCAACAGGTAGCCACTACCAGTTATGGAGTAAAAAGCTAGATGTGCTCTCGCCTGCAGAACCCACAAAACCTGCCAAGGCAAATAAAATACAATGGTTTCCAGACACAGACCTCAGGGCACATAGGGCAGTGACCCACGACAATACGATGAACCTGGAATTGCTTCCGCTTGCTGCCTTTAAGAGCAGTTTGAGGTCGAATGAAGGGGGAGTGAAGGCTGCTGGCTGGCAGTGTCAGGAGCTGGGCTGAGCGTCTGTGCAGATGAAGGCGACTAAGGCTGCAGGATGGTGCACTGGGGAGGGAGGGACACACAGTGCGAGGACTTCCGAGATTCACCGGAGGCCTCAGAGTGCCCCACAGAACGAGGATGGGCACGTCTGTGGGGAAACTGACCCCAGGAGAGCTTAGGACACAGCCAAAATGTCTGATGCTGTCTCGGGGCTGAGGGTACTGCCTGCTCCCCCTAGGCAGAGCTGAGTACCCTGAGGTTTACGGAGCTCTGGGAGAGTGCATGGAAGTGTTTCCTCAGTCAGCACTGCACAAATTGTGCCTAACATATCTTTACTTACTTAAAAACATATTCTTTGATAATTCATGCATGTGTATAATATCTTTCAATCATATACACCCCGTTAACTCTCTTATCTCCCTCTCAAGCCCTTTGTTTGTCTCAACAAGTCCCCCCCTAGTATCCTATAGTTTTATGACTTGCTGAGTTTAATTAGGGTTGCTCGTGTAAGCACGGGCGTGGGACTATTTAATGGAGCATGGGCAACTTACCAGTGTCTACACTTCTGAAAAAACTGATCTCCCCTCCCTTAGCAGTCACCAGCTGCCAATGGCTCATCAGCTGGGACTGGGGTCTCATGAGTTCCTCTCCCAGCACACTGGAATGTTGAGTGGATGGATCTTATACAGGTCTTGACCACAGCTGCTGTGAGTTCACGAATGCAATGGCCATGTCATGTTCAGAATATACACATATGATATATCATTAGGGCTGAGCGTTCAGCACACACTTATTCTCAGCACTTTACCAGTTATGAGTCTCTGCCATAACTGATGTCTACTCAAAAAGAAGCTTCTCTGCCTATGTCTGTGAGCTGCAATGACCTATGAGAGTAAACGTGAATGTCAGTTTGACAACATGGTCAATTAACAACGGATTGGTAGTGGAATCTCCCCTAGGTCCTATGACCTCCCTAGCCATGGGTTTTGGACCAGGTTTATAATACTAGGTATGAGTTTCCTCCCGTGAAGAAGGCCTAAGATCTAAGCAGAATGCAGTTGGCTATACCCATGGCAGTTGTGCCACCATTACAACAGTGGGCACATCTTGCCTGGCAGGTCTGCAACATACCTAACACATCTTAAAAGAAAGCCTCAAAAGAATCAGTCCTCCCTCAGAGAAACCTGATTTTGCCCTTGAACAGCTCAAAACGTATAGAAATATAAAACTGCCCATCACTCGGCAAGCAAGCCTCTCAATACCTGGCATCATTCTTTTGATGAGTGAAATTGAACCTCCAAGACTTGCATGGTGAGGTTGCATGGTTTGTCTTCTTGGCTAAGAAGGTGGGACATTGCTGGGTCTTAATGGTGAACTGACCTCGTCACACCAGCATGAGCGTAGTCATGATATAGTATTCTTTTTCTGTATAGCTGGATTCAATTTGTTAGAAACCTCTTATAATTTCTATCCATGTTGGTGATAAGAATTTGCTCCTGTCTTTTTCTTTTTTTCTTATGGTTTTGGTCTCAGAGTGATGCTGACATTTTAAAATGAATTTAACTAAAAATTTTCTCCTATTTGGCTTTACGGAAGCGTCTATGGAAATAGCACAATTTCTTCCTCAAAAGATTGTGTTGACTTAATCGTTGTGTAATTTTTGAAAAAGAAATTTAGCACATATCATGTATGACCCAAACGTTCTGCTCCTGGCCTATACTGTGGGAAATCAAAGGCACGTGGCCACACAAAACTTGTATTCAATGTCCACGGCAACTTTACTGACAGCCGCAAAGTACAAAACAAATTCCATCAACACGTAGGCGGACAATTTTCGTCACTGGAAGGAAAGTAATACAGGAGCACGGTGCCAGAGCGCGGTTGCCTCTGTGATAGACATACCACACTGAGGTAGCATGATCATGGACTCACGGTTGCGTATTTGTTAAAACACGTCATACTGTTGAATGTAAATATTTTCAGTCTGTTGTGTGCCAATTATGCCCTCAAGAAAGCTGTTAAAAAAAAAACCACCTCAGCAGCTTGTACAAGTTAATGTCCTCGATATGACAAAATTCCTGAGAAAGCCACTCCAGGAAGGAGGTGTTTATTTTGGCTCATAGGGTACATACACATTGCTACCAGACAGATGTTAGGGGATGGTGGAGTTAATGAGTATTTTTCCGTGATTACACTGACGTGATGAAGCTGCCAGACCGTGCAGCCAGATATGGAGGGCTCAGCAGACTTTGCCTGGGGAGTAAAGGTGCCTGGGCTGTGAGGGCTGCAGAAAACTTGGGGGCCTCAGTCACGCTCAAGCAGGTGAGGCTGCTGCGGGCCCTTCTGCGGCAGGCCTCTGGGCAGGAATCCCCCTGGAGCTGCTGGCATGCTTCCTGGTGCGCTCAGTGGCCACCAGGTCTCTACCCAATGTGTGTCAGGATGGTGGTGGCAGCTGCAAGTCTGAATCCTTCCAGCCCATTGCTCTCTGGTCAGTGGGTCACCCAAAGCACACCAGTGTCATGTGACTCCAGGTCTCACAGCCCCCCCTGGGGGGGGGCAGCAGTGCGGCCATATCAGTCCCCACTTTCACAAGTGCCTCTGTTAGGCCACACTCACTCTGCCCCTCAGGTCCACATACCTCTGCTCCGCTGACACGCCCCCGGGCTGCCTCTACCCTTCATTCCTTCTCTCTCTCTCTTTTTGTTTTTTGACAAGATGTTCCTAGCTCCAGCCTACTTGGAACTTACTATGTAGACCAGGCTAGCCTTGCTCTCACAGAGATCTGCCTGCCTCTGCCTCCTGAGTGCTGGGATTAAAGGTGTATGTAACCATGTCTGGTGTCATGTACCCTTTCTTGGAGGTCACTCTGAATCCCAAATTGGGAGGTCCAAACTAAACGTGATCTACAGGTTCTTTAGCTGTGGCCCGTTTACCTCTGGAAGTATCCAGGTAGACAGCAGGTACCAGTGTTCACCATGCTCGAGAAAGGGTTTCTTCTCCCTCGTAGAAGCTTCTAGTATTGAGATTCTGGATTCCGGTTGCTTCTGGAAGTTAGTTAGCTCAACCAAATGTGTTTAACTAGTCAGCCCTTGTTGACTGTTCCTGCCCCATCTCTGTCACTGGCCCGGCATTCTGTTTGTGCCTTTATCACTGCCCACTGTCTAGCCACGTGGAGCCCAACGATGCTGAGGGACGGGATGGGCTTTCATGGTCCTCTTTGTGTGTTCCCCTGCCTACCTCTGAGCATGCATAGTGAAGTCCCTTCGTGGATGTTCAGGACCTGTGGGAGGGGAACTACAGGGAGTAGGGGAGGAGGAGCAAGAGGCCGAGTCCGTCAGCCAAGCCTGAGGCGGCCGGGGGAGCTGCTGCCTTCTGGTCCTCTGCACCCCTTTCTGGAGGCAGGTGCTCAAGGCAGTGGTAGGAAACTTGGATCCCTTCTCCATTACCTTCCTTCCATTCCTAATCAGCTGTATTTTAATTTAAAACAGCAATTTGCAGTGCAATTCATTTACAGCAACACAATCCATCGTGATCACAGTGCCATAAATTTGTTTTAAGTAATTTTTAATGCTTGTAACAGCTGGGTTTCTGAAGTGTGGAAATAGCTAACGTTTTTCACCTTGTGCAGCCAAGGAAAGAAATCTCTGCTCTTTAATTACATAACCACCAAAGACAGCATATGCTGCGCAGAGCACTTATAATTGCACAGTAAGAAATGATTTGCCTAAGAAGATAACAAAGCTTTCCGTGGAAACATGGAAACGCCAGGGTCTCACGGGGGAGGCCTGGAGCAGAAATGTACAGACTGCAGGTCAAACCAGAGATTAAAAGGAAGACGGGATTCCAGAAGGAGTGGAAGCAGGTCCCTCTGTCAGAAAAAGCCACTTTCAAAGGGGAAGATTTGTCTCTGCTGGTAAGTGTAGAAAATACCTGTGTGTCCTGCGCCCAGCCTAGCTCACGTCCAGCTGCAGCAACCCAGGGGAGGCCACAGTGGTCCCGTAGCCTTCCCTCCTTGCCCCCTGCAGTATGGACCGTTTTCTCCCTGAATGAGGCTCTGAGAGGTTGGGCCACCTGTGCCTAGGCAGCTGCCTCCTGTCATCATGTGACAGAATGACTTTATTTTTTTCACAGTGTCTGTATATACATATATATGTATGTATATATAGTTGGATTTCTGTGCATTTCATACAATACATCTTAATCATATTTAGACCCCCTCCCGAGACAGCATGGCTTTCATCAGGATCCCTCACACTTGTCAGCAGAGCAGCGGGGCCTGGGAGCACAGCTTCTTAAACTGGAGTCATGAAACTGAATGTGGACTTGTGAAAATCCTGTAAAGTTTTCTGAATCTGCAACCAAATGTTAATTCACAGCCGGCAGTACAGTGAATCCACAGTTGTTCCAACAGTGTTCTCCCGTGTTGTATCCTGTGACTTCACTGCAGCCTGGTTCTGAACACACAATGTGTGCACTGTGCATGCTGTCACACCACATAGCACAGGCAAACACTGCCTGACGTACCTTGGCTCAGAGTTCAGACTATTCTGTTATGAACTATAGTGATTTTACTGTGCATATGAAGTTTCCTGTTCTTACAGAAACATAATGGTTTAATCACAGAAAACAAAGACCTTTAATAGTTTTAACACCCCCTTCCCTCCTCATCATGTAAGTATCAACTTTGAACATCTTTGGACTGGACTGGGTTAGAATGTTTGATTTTGAAAACTGCTACTTGAGTTGATGCTTTGCTTTATAAAAAAAATCATTAAATGAATTTTGGCTTGAGATTAGGACAGAACTTTCAAAAATTTCTAAAATGTATCTAAATGTGCTTCTGCCATTTTTGTACTACACATTTATGTGACGTTGCGTTCTCAGCACTGACAGCCATAAAATCAAAATCCAGTCAACTCTGGGAAAATGTTGAAGATGCCCTGTGGCCTGCAGTACCAAATACTGAGCCCAGATGTAATTATTTATATAAAATTAAAGAAGAAATCTATCTTATTAGTATGCAAATTTGCTTTCGTCTTTAATAAATTGTAAAATTATGTATACCAAATAATTGTTTTAAAATAAATTTCTTTATGATTTATGATCAGCAAATGTTTGATTTGTACGGCTAGTTCATATACCCATATATAAGAAGTTGTGCCTGGAGGGGCTGACCTGTCATGGGGCTTGCTCCCAGAGACCTGCGCAGCACCTGTGACCCAGCTGAACACAGCCTACTATGAACTACTAAATGTGATGACCTGGCCCTTCCCCCAATCACATGTTGAAGTTCTGATCCCCAGGACCTCAGAATTTGGCTGGACTTGAACAAGGACTTTAGAAAGGTGATTGGATTAAATGAGGCTGCTGGGGGGCGGTGGCGGGAGGCTGGTGGTGTTGCTGTTCAGCTCCAACTCTGGTTCTTAGGAGAAGAGGAGGTTGGGACACAGGCACAAAGAGAGGGCAGTCATGTGAGGATGCGGGAAGGTGGGTCTGTGAGCTGAGGAGGGAGGCCTGGGAGGAGCCAGCTGTCACACCTGGGTATCAGATCCCAGTACTGTGAGGATAAAAGTTTGTCATTTAAGCTTCATAGACTGTCATGTCACACTTTGCTATGGTGGCCCCAGCAGACCAGCGTAAGAATGAGTCAGTGAGTGAGTTTGCAGAGACCAAGTGTGTGAGCACTGAGTTCCTGTGGGAGGCAGCATGAAGGTCAGGACACTGGAATTCTCTAGACACCTAGGCTAGATGTGGCTTCGGAGTAGTTGATGCTAAGGACCCCTGCGTCCCTTCTGGTTTTCCCCCAGGGCCTATGGCAGGGGAACTGGTATGCCTTGGACATTGGGAGGAGACAAATGGGAGATGAGAGGCCTTGGCCTCCTGCGTGGGGCCTGGCCAAACCTCCATCCTGGGAGAGGTTCCCCTCCAGTCTGAGGGAGATGCAGAGAGGTTAGATGCTCTGACTAGATCTGGTAGGGCGCTACGGGGTGGCCGAGATTCGGGGGGATTCTTCTGTGAGTCACGGGTGTCTTTTGACCTGAGGGCTTTGGGATGCTGACACCTGCCCTGTGTCTCAGTGCCTCAGTGGTCCTTCTGTGTCAGGGACTTTACGGTGTCAGGAAATAGCTGGACTTTTGTGCAGAAAAAGCTACAAAGGTTAGGTTAAGAACGAGGGAAAAAGCCACTCAGAAGGCAGTGTGAGCTATGTTACCTGTGTGAGGACTTAACACTGAGTGCTGGGCCATTTAGTAGGTTCATTTACAACCAGGGTACCAGCAGTTGGCAAAGACACTGATGTTGGTGCCAATCTCCAGTGCAGCAAGTGCCCAAATCGGAGGCAGCCACGACCGCACAAGTGCCCCTCACCTTGGCCGGTCCTCTCCCAGGTCCTGAACTCCCTCTGCTCTGCTGTAAGAAAAGGCTGAGTTTGCCGTGGACCCCCAGATTTCCCTGTGCCATGACAGGCAGGCTCTGAGGCCAACCTGTAACTTTCCCCCAGTATACCCAAGGACCCGATTCCATCTTCTATTGTGCGGTCTCAGTGCAGTGCCAAGGCTGTGTCAGGGTTTGAAGGGAGGAGAACATGCCCTGTGCATCTGCAGCTGAGTAAGACCCTCTTCCATCCCAGAATCCTTCAGCCAAGTGAGCTGGGTACCGTCCCCTGGGTGCTTATACCTCGGTGCGAACACGCTGTGGGCACGGAGACCCAAAGTAAGTGATCCACTTTAGGGTGTTGCCATTCTTCCTCCAGTGCAGGATGAGAGCTTGATGCTCTTGCTGTCACATTCATTCCCACCTGCTTCCTGAGCCTTGCTTTGTGAGTACGCAGCCTGGTTAACAGGGTGATTGAGCTGTACTGGAAGGGGGAGTCCCAAAGCCCTCAGTACAATCTGTCAGAACCACAGAGGCCCAGAACCACCAGTGATGGTGCTAGAGGCAGCCGTATTTATGACTCTACTTGGTTCATGGAAATCCCACCAGAAGCATAGATATTCTAGAAGGGCCACCTGGCTTGTTAACCCAGCGCTTGCATATAACAATGTTGGGCAGATCTGTCTCGGTCTCAGTGGAACAACTATTGCTTTACTGGAAAAGTAGCAGTAAGTGATTCTTAGAGCATCTTTGTTTTAATAAAAGAATCCTGGTGGACTGACACACCCTCGGCAATGAAGGGTTGTTCCAGGCTACTACTGGCCACTCGATCCTTCCATTTGTCATTGATATATGTAGTGTGAAAATAAAGAATGCATACATAACATAAAGGCTGAGGCAATGTGCGCCAGCGAGAAGCGGCCTGTGCAGGACGCCCCCTTATCTGCGTGTGCAGGTCGGCCAGATCCATCAATGCAGGCAGGCAAGTCTGAGTTCAGACTGCAGGCTGCTGGAGACTGAAGGAGAGGTGGGTGGGCAGAGGATGCCGTGGATTTTGTAGTAAAATGTAGCCATGTTCCATTTAAATTTTTCCATTAGGGGCAGGGGCAAAGGCTCTGTAATAATTTTAAGGACATTGCCCAAATGTTTATTTAGATAAAAGATGGATAACGGCAAGACTCCAGAACCCATGGCCCGATAACTAGGTTTTATTAATGACCTGCCATATGCCAGGGCTGGATAATTAAAGTTTTCCCCCCAAAGGAGGAGAGCGGACAAATTTATTTGATGCTTTGATAACCAGGGACACTGGTTGAAAACTATTGATATAATCGGAGCTCATTCGATTCGCTCAGGACAGCTGTTCCTATCAGCTAATTTCACCTGTGAATAGTTAATTGTCCTCCGAATGCATATGGGTGAGCCATTAATAAAATTTGACTATGTCATAGTTTCTTTGTCACACACGTGCTTTTTATCTCCTGGATCTCCTTGGTCTTTCTTCCTTTAAAAAAATTCATTCTTGTTCTTTAAAAATGATGCTACGGAAGACAGATGTGGACTGTGGGATCCTGCCTTTGGCTGTGTTGCCCAGCTCCCAGGCCTGGGTACAGAATAGCCCAGAATAAGCCCAGGACAGGTGGGGATGCTGAGGAGACACTGTCCGGTCTCTGAGAGGTAGCTGCCCCAACACCATACCTGTGTGCCTGTGGGCTGGTGGTCACATGAGTATCAGAGGCAGCGGACACCTGCGGTCCAGAAACTGGGTACTGACGTAGCCCAAGGGGGTGCATTATCACCTGTGAACACACTTCAGCGTAGTGGAACCCAGTTCTGTTCCCACAAAGTTCCACACCCTGAGCAAGTCAATAATTCCCCGATTTGCATTCTCGCAGCCATAGAAGTGGTGTTGACACCCACTCTAGAGAAGGGGTGAGCTTTAAAAGCAATGGCTGTAGAACGCCCTTGGGAGACTTCCTAGGACGAGGAGGCACCCCAAGGTGCAGAAGCTGCCCTGTTGTCTCCCAGCCCACGTAGTGGTGGTGGGCCCATGCCACACACTGCAGAATGGGAACAGCTTGCTGTTCACCCTCACATTGCATTTGGGGGCCTGTGTGTCCTCTGAGATCATGGCTGTCCTGGGGTCTGGACATACATACAGCCTCCCTGCAGTCCCAGTCATGTGGGCAGGGTTAGATGGGGCACAGCCAGATAAGAAGGATAGATGTCCAGGCAAAAAGGCCAAAACCATGTGCAGGCGACACTGTCCTCTGGAATGTGGAGGACCCTGAGCCTGTGGGCCTGTGCAGCCAGGAGGAGGCTCCACAGAGACTGCGCTTCCCCAAAGGTACTGAAACAGAAGGGCTCTTATGTTCTAGAGAGAGGTCAGATCCCAGGGCTCTTAGAGTGAAATCCGGGATGCTCACACCAGCTTACCCAGTCTCTAGGCCTCCAGGCCCCGGACGTGACTCCTAGGCCTACGTCCTCTTCTTTCTGTACCCTGTCCATAGTCCCAAGGCAACCTCAGGATTTTTTACTTGAGTGTGGCCCAGGGTGCGCACCCTGCCCAGAAGTGTGGACAGACCTTCTTGGCAGGTCTTTGTGGCGTGAACCAGTCCCTCATCACTCTCCACCACAGTGCTGTGTTTCCCCAGGGACTTCTCACAGCTGTACTGTATGGGCAGGACTTACAATCTTGTTCACTTCTGTGCTCTCAGGGAAGGTACATGTCGGGCACCTGCTAAGGGACAGATACTCTCTTCTGGGGTTTCAGTTGAGACCCAGAGGTAGAGCATGCACTGCCCAAGCCTGAGTGAAATTGTCTTAGAATCCCGAGGCTCTCCTGCCACCGCAGCACCTGCTCTGTCTTCTCCCCTGAGCTGCAGCTGGAAACCACACACATAGCTCTGAGTGGGGCTTTCTGAGGACTAAGTTGTGCAGAGAGGGTGCTAGATGCAGGATGTACTGGCTGGGCTGACCCCATGTTAGACAAACTCTCAGGGACAAGATGTCTCCCCCGGGTAACAGCCTTCCTGGAAGACAATGCTCTTAGCCTGGAGCTTAGAGGTACTGCTACTAGCTACACCTTGGCTATTGGGTAGGCAGGGTCCTTAGGAGTATGTTTATGTATGCATGTGTGTGTGTGTGTGTGTGTGTGTGTGTGTGTGTGTGTGTAAGGGCAGTGATGGGCTTGGAAGGACTTCAGAAATGTATGTATGTGAGGGCATGGGGGACCTCAGGAGTGTGAGGAGAGGGCAGCGGTGTGGACTGGGGATGGAGGGAAGGTAGAGGTGGGGGCAGGGGAGGGAGCTGACTGCAGGGCATGGCTGATGGGGCCTTGTGCTGCTTGAGGGTCAGGATAGGTCAGGATGTCATTAGTCACTAGTCCCTGTGGCAGAGGTGGGAAGTTATTTTCCTCATAATTGGGAGGTGGTAGAGTCTTTGCTTTGGTGGGAGGATTGTCTGGATTCTCATTGGATAACACAGACTTGTCCTGGCTGAGTGGAGTGACTGGTTCTCACTTTAGCCCCTGGTCTGGAACCCAGGAACCAGAAATGCAAGTGGGGTCGTGGGCTTCTTGGAGACGCTGTGTTGGGATTGGGCATGCTCCCAGGGGTCCCTGCAGGTCCCTTTGTAGTGAATGGCATACTTGGGATGTCATGTCAGAGACAGTGCTACAGCATCCCACAGTGTGGCAGGGGTGAGAAGGAATCAGCACTCATAATGCTTGACAGATGTGGGCCAGGCTGGCAGGACCAGGGCCTGAAGCCACAAGCTCAGGCTGGACTGTCCCAGGCTGGCCTACTCCAAGGAGGGCACCCAATGAGGGTGGCCCTTGTCTTCTGGGTTTCAGTGGAAAAAGGTCCAAGAGAGCAGGGCTTAGCCCTCAAGGGCAGGCTGTGGGACAGAAGGAAGGATACAGGACCTGCGAATCCAGGATGGCGTCTCAAGGCCTGGGCATAGGTGGGTGCCAGGTCCCACATCCTGTGTACCAGGAGAAAGCGCTGACGTTCACTGAAGAGACTCGTGGGGGGATGAGGCAAAGAAGTCCCGCCCCATAGGACCCATGGTACAGCTTTGAACGACCTATCCTCACTGTCACCATGTGAATGGACGGCAGGCTCAGCTCGGAGGCTGGAGTCACGCCCAGTGCAGGTGTGGGTGTAGGTATGTGCCTGCGTGCCACTTATGATTCCTGTGTGCACACTTGTGCTGTCTGGGGCAAGTGTGGGTTTGGTTGGGTCTCCTGAGGTCAAACACCAGCTATGTTAAGATGGTAGGATTCGAAGATGAACAAAAACCAGGGAAGAACTGATTCCTAGTTGTAAGACACATCCATCACTAATGCTAGAAACAAACATCCCATAGCTCATGTACTGAGCCCCAAGCATTCATCCAGGTCATGTGGTCTGGCAAGGCTAGTGTTGGTCCTCAGGCTACTCGAGCCTCAGGTAGGAAGGCACTGTGACCGCCAGGCCCCAAGATCCGTTCTAGCAAGTGTGTCCCTGGTGAAGCCAGTCTAGTCAAGAAACCAGCCTGAGTAGCAGTTGCTGGAAGCCACGGGAGACAGAGCCCACAAATAGTTGTGTCCAAGTGGCTCTGTGTATACCATGCCTCTGTGGGGGTACCGAGAAAGGGAGCCCATCTGTGAAGGTTCCCCAGGGCGTGGTGCTATGAGGACAGGAGTCTGTGAGTCTTTCAAGAGACAGAGGTTAGGGACATCCAGGTCCATGAGAAAATGGCTGAGGTTGGAGGAAGGATGTGTATGCTGCCGCTGCAGGGGCAAGTGTCTTAGTGTGCTGAATCCAGGCCCCAGAAGAGACCAGCCAATCCCTCTGTTGTTCTGGCCTCATATTCTCAACGTCCCTGTGTTTACAGTTGAGCACCAGGTGGACATGGTGACCTGCTTCCGGAGCAAAGCAGGAGTGAATGTGTGTGGCTTCCAGAGCCAGGACACGGCCTGTGTCTTCCTCCTGATTGCTCTGGGATCACTCCCCAAGGGCAGTGGCTGCCACACTCTAAGGTCCCTGAGGCTGTGGAGATCTCACAAGGCAGAGGATGAATTCCTGTAGGTGGGGAACCTGGGGTGGGCCTGCACCCACCCAGGCTTCTGATGGACTGCAGACTTCCTATCTGCTCCTCATGAGGGATCCTGAGGCAGATCTGGCCAGCTGCAGAACCCAAACCTGACCCACAGAAATGGTGTAAGATCTGTGTTTTGGGAATACACATCTGGAATAACTTGGTTTTAAATTTTGTCCAAAGATTCATTTCATTTAATTTTTAAAATTTGTGTGTGTGTGTGTGTGTGTGTGTGTGTGTGTGTGTGCCACATGTGTGCAGGTGCCCATGGAGGTCAGATAGTGTTCTGATCCCCTAGAACTGGAGTGAGCTGGATGTGAGCCTCCGTGGGTGTTAGGAACCAAATTCATACCCTCTGAAGAGCGGCAAGCACTCTTTAGTGCTGAGCGACCTCTCCAGCCCCTTGTTTGCTTTTAATTAATAAATCAGTTAATCGATGGATTAAGTTTGTGGATGTGTGTGAGTGTGGGTGTACGTGAGTGCTTACCATGATGTACATGTGGAGGTCAGAGGAAAACTTTGGGGAGCTGGTTCTCTTCTGCCTTCTGTGGGATCGGGTGATCAAACTTAGGTCCCCAGGTTTGCACATAAGCACTTTTACCCACTGAGGGGTAACTTGTATTACAAAGATACTGGACACATCTGGGTGCCATGGGCACAGATCCCACTCAAACACCCACGTGCCATGGTGGATACCCTCTGGACCACCCATACATCAAAGGTGCATACGTCCCTGGAACATGTTTGCACCATGGCACCACTTTCGAATCACAGCTTGGCCCCTTTGCATCCCTGAGCTCTGTCCTAGGTTATCAAAGTCAAGGAGGTAAGATCTATTTTGTGCTCTGGGTTGGAGTCCTAGGAGAGCTGAGCATGCTTTGGTAAGTCATGGTCCTTCCTCCTGCCCCTCCCTGCAGGACAGCACAGGCCTATCAGGAAGGGCCAGAGCCCAGGCAAGTAAGGATGGTCAGGTGCTTGTGACAGGCAGGTCACACCCACTTTGGTAGTTCCTCTGAGTCATGGCTGTCCTAGGTAAGGGCATGAGGCCAGGAGTGTCACAGGCCATCTTCATTTCTCTTCAGCTTTCTAGGCCAGATCCATGGTTGTCAGGTAAAATACAAGATATGCCGGGAAATCCGAATTTCAGTTATGTGAGGCATGACATTTTTAACTATGCCCCACGTGATATTTGGGACATATTTAAAATTCAGAATTTTTGTTGTTGATCTGAATTTCAAATTCATCTAGGATTCTTGCCTCTTCTTGGTTCCTACCTGCATGTTTTTACTGCCTAGTCACCTGACTCAAATCACCATGGGGACTAGGCCTCCACCTCGAAGGCTGTCCTTCAAGCTTCAGGAATCCTCCACCTGTGAATCTGTGCCAAGTGTGCGGGGACACATGAACATCATTCGTAACATGTGACTGGCATTCTGTGACTGCTTTGAGAAGGCCAGGGTCCTATTTAGACAGCAAGGGGATGGGCCCGATGCAGCCCTGGGGCCCCTGGGTTCCGAGGTTCCATCTTTGGCCGACATTTGACCTCTGGGGCAGTGGAACAGTAGAGCCCTCACCCTGGGTGCTCACGTTCACTCTGACCCTCCTTGGCCTCCAGTCTCACCAGAGAGGGAGAAGAGTGGGACGGGGCGATCGCTCACATTCCTTTTGTTACGAATCTGTGTACTTTGCTTTGCTTTGGAAGCGCTTCTTCGCAGCGTGCCCACAACTTGATTTCCTCTTATTTTATCTTTCGTGTGAACAAATGGGGCTTCTGATGACTTGAGTGTCTGTCATGGTGTTGTTACTGCTGTGTAGTACCCTGTCCTGCTGTGTTCTCTGCGGGGCTACATGCTGAACCAGGTGGAGTCCTCTCCTCCTCCTCTCTCTCTAACCCCTCCTCTTCTTCCTTTTCTCTTTTGCCTCTTCCTCCCCCTCCCCTCCTTCTGCCCCTCCTCCTCCTCCTCTTCCTCCTCCTCCTCTCCCTCTTCCTCCTCTCCCTCCTCCCCCTTACCTCTCCTGTCACGTGGCAGATGCCCCAAATAGTTCAATAGGACTCCAATTTTGCTCAAAAAAGCTTCCAAATTGACAAGATCTTTCCTACAAGGGGCATTATTGTTAGATTATGGGCCTGTCCCTTTAAGACAAAGGTTATTCTATAAAGTCAGACCACATAGCATGAAAAAAATCAAGTCATGTTTCCTCGTAGATATGACAGGCCCCTTCTGTGAGGATCAAAATACACAGATCTCTTCAGATCCCCCTCCTCCTCCACATGCTTCCTGCCAGCTGGGCTTCCCCCTTCTCTGATGGATATGAGGTCTCAGGGCATAAATCTCAGCTCTGTGTCTAGAGTACCAGGCTCCTTGGGAAGCAGGCATGAACTATGCACCCCTGTTTTCTAGCAAGGAGAATGTCTGCTGAGCTCTGAAGTCTGCTGCTTCTGTTTCACTCTCTGTGATCCTGACTGTCCCAGTAGTAAATGTGTCTCCTAGGGACCAGCAGGTGCCTCCCTCTGCCTTCCTCCTCCTCTGTCTTACAAGTCCCTGACAAAGAGGTGTTTTTGAGTATGAGAGTCTGTAGCAACAGCAAAGGGTGAACCTGGGGTGTGCCAAGGCCAGGGAACGAGAATTGAGGCATAGAACTGCAGGCCTGGCTGGCCCTGGGGTTTGTGGACTTTGGTGCTAGTTCTGACCAGGCGGTGGCTCCGTCACACCCCCTTCTCTAAACTCCACTGGGATCAGAGGGCCATCTGAACACACACACCTGAGTGAGGATCCCCTGGGACTCAATGGTACATTTTTGTTAGGGCTTACTCTGTGGTGGAGCTCCCTTTATGTTAAGGTGACATCTACATTAGGGTTCACTGTTTGGGTTTACTCTATTTTAGGGTTCACTTTATCTTCGGGTTCATTCTTGGTGCTGGACATCTGTGGTTCTGTGCAGACTCCCAAAGAGGTGCAGTCACCATTTTCATATCACAGAGTGAGTTGACCTTGACCCTTCCTCCCTCCAGGGTCTGGCAATTCCTTTGTTGTCTCCCTTCCTGGTGATCTACCCAGAGCCTTGCACACAGAGACAAGTGCTCCGTTGCTGAACTACATTCCCTCCCTTGATTACTGGTTTTTCCACTGTTTTTGTAGTCAGCCTTTTCCAGAAAGTCATAGAGTTGGAATCATACAGTAGGTAGGCTTTTTGGATTGGATTTTTTCTGTTAATAACAATGTGCATATTTCCTCTATGTCTTCCTATAGCACTATTTTTCAGCTCTGAATAATAGAGCATCATCTGTCTGGAACATGGTGTGCTGGTTAGTTTTTATCCACGACACAAACTAGAGAAACCTGGGGAAAGGGAATTACCTGAGCAATTTCCTCCATCCGATAGGTAGGCCTGCCACCTGGTCTATGGGGCATTTTCTTAATTGGTAAGTGATGTGGGAGGGCCCAGCCCGCTGTGAGCGGTGTCATCTTTAGGCAGGTGTACCTGGGGTAACTGAGCAAGCCAGTAAGTAGCCCTCCTCCTTGGGTCTCTGAGT
This sequence comes from Nannospalax galili, assembly GCF_000622305.1. Lineage (NCBI taxonomy): Eukaryota > Metazoa > Chordata > Mammalia > Rodentia > Spalacidae > Nannospalax > Nannospalax galili. Next base: position 1,314,939 of record NW_008355380.1, read on the forward strand.
TCCTGCCCTGTCGTCTCTCAATGATGGACTGATCAGGATGTGAGCCAAATACTCTTTCCTCCCCAACTGCCTTTGGTCATAGTGTTTGTCCAAACAACAGAAACCATACTAGAACACATGGTTCATCATTTCAGCTTATTTAGCACAGATAGTTTGTTGAGGGATATCTTCCTGGTTTTGCAGTTGTGAATAAAGCCCCACGAGCAGCTGTGTACGTGTTTATCATGGACAGCTGTTTTCGAACGCTCTGTCTGAATAACCCTGAGGACAGTTGCTGGATCTGAGGCTCAGTGTGTGCTTAGCTTAGTTAGAAAGCACCTGGAGCCTTCCCAGGTGGGTAGCCATTTTGAATTCCCACCAGCACGTGCAAACATTCCTGCTGCTCGAATCTTTGCCCCAAACACGCCGTCAGTGGTCTGGGTGTGCCGTGGCATCTTATGGTTCAGTTTGATTTTCCTGAAGTTGACCTGTGGAGAAGCCTCACATTCTTTTGCCATCCTTGCAACAAAGGTTGGGTCTTTTCCTCATTCGAATCCACTTGTTCCCCCCTCTCTTTTTTTTTTTTCAACAGACCAAAAGGTCCGACTTTTTACTGAGCATGTTAACAAAAGGTTTAGTCAAAAAGACGAAGCCTGTGTCATCATCAGACTCCTCTGATTCTTTCTTTGCGTCCGCTTTCTTGTCCTCAGCCAGGGCAGTGGCAGCAGAGGGGCAGGACCACCTCCCAGAGCGGCACCAGCTGCAGGAGCAGGTCCACCAGCCCCTACATTGCAGATGAGGCTCCAGTGTTGACACTGGCCAGGGCCTTTGCAAACAAGCCAGGCCAAAAAGGTTCAACATTGACGCCAGCTGCTTTAGTGAGAGCATTGATCTTATCCTCCATCACTGCGACCTCGTCGTCGTGCAGGATGAGGGCAGAGTAGATGCAGGCGAGCTCAGACACCGAGACCATGCTGCATCGGCGGATGAAGTGAGGGCCTCACCCCTTTCGTTCTCTATATTTTAAAAAAGGTTTTATTCATAATTTTTATTTTATGTGTATGAGTGTTTTGCCTGCATGTATGTAAGTGCACCCGTGTCATGCAGTGCCTGTGGAGGTCAGAAAAGGGCATTGGATCCCCTGGAACTGGAGTTATAGTTGGTTGTTAGCCGTCATGTGGGTGCTGGAAATCAAAGCTGGATCCTCTAAGAGCAGTCAATGCTCTTAACCTCTGAGCCATGTCTCCAGCCCCTCTATCTTATTTTTTAAAACAGGATCTCTCTGTGAAATCTGGAGCTCACTGATTGGCTAGATTGATTGGCCAGAGCTCTTCTTGTCTTTGTCTCTCAGAGTTGGAAATACAGACACATGCTGCCCTGGTTGCTGACATTTACTCCGCTGCTGGGGATCCAAACGCCCGTTCTCGAGGTTGCTCAGCGAGCACTTACTCACTGAGCCATCTACACAGTCCCAACTCCTATTTTTATTGAGTTTACAACTGGTCAACGTACAGAGAATAAGAGACTGCGTAGTCCTCAGCCCTAAATGGGACCCTCCGTCACACCCTCAAGACCCAGGGATCATTGTGGAAAAGGGACAGAGGGTTGTAAGAGCCAGAGATTGTGAATGAATACCAGGCAACTGTGGTGTGCGGACACACAAGGCACTTGCACATTAGAATCCCCAGTGCTTGTGACCGCATGTACCAGACTTGCACAAGCCCGAGCCAGACAAAACCCAGCATGCAGAGGGGAGGTGGGCAGGAAGCCCCAGCCCTAGCTTAGGAACTATTGGCAGGTAGTAGCTACCAGAGAGGAAGCGTCAGTTTTCTTTAACCGCTTGATGCTAGATGGGTTGACCACACTAAAAAGTATTTGGAGACTACAAATTAAACTTAATAAGCCTTAACAAATGATAGAAGAAATAAGTGGGGTGGGGTATGGGCACAGGGATGGATCTGAGAGGAGATGTGGGTGGGGGTACATTGTACGAAATTCAATATCAAGAATGAAATCGATTCAAGAATCAATACAAATATTTTTAAAAGAGCTGTTTGCATATTTTGGGCTCTAGCCCTTCATCATGGTGTGTGCTGAGAATGTCTCCTAGTCCGTGGCTTGCTGCGTACTCACTGCTGTGCTTTGTAGAGAAAATCCACCTTATCAGCTAAAAATCCACCTTATCATTTATTTCTTTCATTTCTCGGGCCCCTAGTCACCTATCCAGTCATTGACACGTCCAAGGGCACCTAGATGTCCCTCCAGGTTGTCATTTGGGAGATTTTTGGCTCTTCCTTCTAGGTACGTGCAGCATTTTTCGTTGGTTTTGTGGAGTGTGTAATGTCTGCGTTGAGACTGTTTGTGCCTGTGGAGAGCTAGCTGCTCCAGCAGTCTGAGAAGGCCACCTTTCCTCCACTGGGTTGCCTTTGCTTCTCTGTTAAAGGCCAGTAGACTAAGTTTTTGTGGGTGTGTTTCTGGGCCCTCTGCTTCCACAAGTTTATGGTAACTTGGTCCTTTGATGTTTTTCTTTCAATACGCAGTTGCTCATTCTGGGACTTTAGCCCCTCCGTACAAACTTAAGGATCAAATTACTGATAGACACAAAATAATTTGTTGGAGTTTTGAATGCGATTTCTTTGATTGCATAGAGCAAGTTTGGAAGAAATGACACATTAACAACACTGAGATGTCTAATCCACGAACGTGGGCTATCCATTTGTTTAGTTCTTTGATGCCTCAGTGAAATTAGCGTGTAACTGAGGACATTCAGAGCTCCAGCTTGGTGGGGCCTGGGTATCTACTCATGCAGAGGTGGGACTGGAGTAAAGTCAGGGTGAGATGGAGTAGCTGGTGTTTTATACTGTGCAGGGAAGGTGACGGGACACAGTCTACCTTGGAGAACGTTCCCTGTGAGTTTGAGGTGATAGTGTGTTCCATTTGGGAAGTGGCCCTTAGGAGCCCACTAGACACAGGTTAACTTGTGGTGCAGCTGAGTCCTTACAGATTTTCTGCCTGCAAGGCCTGCATGTTTTAGTGCTGGTGTTTAAGGTGTTCACATTAAATATCAGAATGTATTAGTAACATTGTCTTAATGTCCATCTAATAACATTCTTTGTTCTAAAGTCTGCTCAGTCAGAAATTAATACGGGGACTCCAACTTTTAAATTTAAAAAATTTTTATTTTATGTATTTGAGTGTTACGTTTACATGTAGGTAGGTGTGCCCATGTCATGCAACGCTGGCAGAGGTCAGAAGAGGGCATCGGATACCCTGGAACTAGAGTTATGGATGGCTGTTAGCCACCATGTGGGTGTTGGGAATTGAACCTGGGTCCTCTGCAAGAGCAGTCAGTGCTCTTAACCGCTGAGCCATCTCTCCAGCCAAGACTCCAAATTCTTGTTGGGGTTAGCATGGTGTATTTTCCATGTTTCTGCTTTTAGTCTGTGTTTCTTTATATAAGGCGGGTTTTGTAGATGACGTGTACAATTGGGTCTCATTTTTGATTCATGCTCAGATCTTCCATCTTCTTTCGCTCTGCTTTTCAGTCTGGGAAGTTCCCACTGCCGCACCCTCCAGCTCAGACATCCTTTCTTCAGTGGTGACCAGTCTCCTGAGGACTCGTCCTATTAGAAAGATCCCATTGCTGCCTCTCTGCTGTTACTTACCTGGTTTTTACATGAAAGCTGCTGGTGTATTGACCGTATTGGTCCCTCCAGCAGCCGTGCTGTAGCTGACATTCTGGTATGTGCACAGTCTCTTCACGCTGTGCATTTTGTCTTTCACTGTGTGTGTAATTCCTTGTTGGGAGGTGAATGTGATGTGCTGGTGATGTGGGGGCCAGGTGCATGGAAGGGGAAATGCTCTGTGACCTGAGCCTGCAAGCTGAGCACTGGACAGTGGCCCTCACTGCCTTGGGCAGATATCACTCCGTTAGGTGGGACAGGGTGGCTGGAATGGGCTGGGTTTGGAACTTCCCACCCTTGAGGCAGGCAAGGTTCCAGGAAAGCTCTGGCAGGCAGAGCTCTGGTTGACCAGGGCAGAAAATGTGGACAGCAGAGATCTCTAGCTGTGCCAAGATGGCAGCTTTCCTTCCTGCTGACAGAACATGTGTGAGTTTCTGGTCTTCACTGTGAGGACCTAGTGGGTCCCACAGGTAGAACTTGCAACAGTGTCCTCTTGTGACCAAGCCCTTCGGTGTTTTTTTTCTCTCAGACTTTTGTCATGTTCAGCTCGGGTTTTCCTGCCCCAGCACTGGTTCCCATGGGGTGGGGGTGGGGGGCTGCTCATGGACTTTTGCTCAGGTAAGTTGAGACTCTGTATTCAGTTTGGGGACAGTGGTTTGCCCTGTGATCTCACTTTTCTGATGGACCTAAGAAGAGTGGTTACATTTTCAGTTTGCTCGGCATTTCACTATCTTAGCCAGGACTGGGTGGTGGCTCTGATGCTCCTCACACAGGACCTCTTTATTGGTTACGTTCCTTATCGCTGTGACAAACTGATAAGAAGCAATTAAGGGGTCTGGCGAGATGGTCCATTGGTTAAGATCATCTACTGTTCTTCCAAGGATTCAGGTTTGGTTCTCAGCACCCACATCAGGTGGTTTACATCTGCCTGTAACTCCAGTTCCATGATCTGATCTCTACTGACCTCTACAGGCAGCTACAAACATGTGCTGCACAGAAACTCATGCAGGCACATACACATAAATAAAGCTTTTTAATAAGGACAATGATGTCAATACTGTATTGAGACTCACACCTGGATGGCCTCATCTTAGTTCATCATACCTGCAGTGATTCTGTCTCCAAATATAGTCGCCCTCTGAGGGGTGGAGCTGAGGACCAGGTCAGAAGCATTAAGAGACAGTGGCTCTCAGCTTCCTAAACTGCTCCACTCGGCAGAGCTGTGGCTCCAGGGAAGAGGTAATGGCCATGCTTCTGTGACACTCTGCTGTCTTCAAGGGACATTTGGAGGAACCTCCTCTATGCTCCTCGGAGCTGTCTTCTGAGCAGGGGCACCTCAGGTGGCAGGCACAAAGTCCTGTCTTCTCTTGGCTCTTCAACCAAGGATAACCTCAAGGTCATTGACTTCCTTATGGAAGGAACCTTGGTGACTTTCCTCAGCCCTAAGCTCTCTCACGCCATGTGCACAACCAGCCATGATTGTGCATTAGCTGTTAGCAGCTCAGTAAATATTCACTGGTTGAGATAACAAATCAGTTTCTGAGTCATGGGTCATTTTACTATATCTAGCATTGAAGATTTGAACTAAGACTCCAACCCACCACTATGAGAATAGTGGATATGGGGAAAGTGTCAGGAGACTGTGATGGTTAATGTTGTCAACAGTCGATTGCCAGGATCCAGAACCACACAGGAAACGAATCTCTGGGCTTACCCGTGAGGGATCATCTAGATTAGGTCCACTGAGGTAGAAGACCCACTGTAAAGGTGGGAGGCCTCATTCCATGAGCTGGGGTCACAGACTTCATAAAAAGGGGGAAGTGGGGCTGGAGAGATGGCTCAGCGGTCAAGAACACTGACTGTTCTTGCAGAAGACCCAGGTTCGCATCCCAGCATCCACATGGCAGCTAGCAACCGTAACTCCAGTTCCAGGGGATCCGACAGCCTCTTCTGTCCTCTGCAGGCATTGTACAGCACGGGTGCACTTACCTATATGCAGACAATACACGCATACACATAAAAAAGAAAAATAATAAATAAAACGGGGAAAGTGAGCTAAGTACCCCCACATTCATGGCTGTCTTTCTAGTTTAGGGTGCAGCGTGAGCAGCTGCCTTATGGTCTTCTACCACGGCTTCCTTGCAATGAAGATTTCTATATCCCCTCAAAATGGAGGCTGAAAGAAATCCTTTCCCTTAAATTGCTTCTTTTATTTATTTTTAAATATTTGTTTATGTCTTATGTTTTATGAGTGTTTTGTGTGCGTGTATGTAAGTGCACCCATGCATGCAATACCAGTGATCCGAAGAGGGTGTCAGATTCCCTGAACCTGGTATTATAGACGGTTGTTAGCTGCCATGAAGGTACTGGGAACCAAACCTGGGTCCTCTGAAAGAGCAGCAAGTACTCTTAACTGCTGAGTCACCTCTTCAGTACATTAAATTGCCTCTTTATGAAAGGGGAAATTTGGATATACACAGAGCAGAACAGCCAGGAGTCTCAAAGACGGCTAGCCACTACGGGATGAGGCAGGAAGGGTAGCTTCTTCCCGGAGGCCTGGAGAGGAGCCAGTACCCACTGCTTGCTCTGAGTCTCCAGCCTCTAAGCACAAGGCAAGGACGCCCAGGCTGTAAAGTTTGTTCCATGGGCCCCAGGATATGAGTGGAGTGAGAGTCTTGACAAAGCACACGTTCCTGATGAAGGTCCTTTTGCCATCAACCAACAGCATCAGACGTGACGTTTGAAACTCATTGTGAGTGAGCTGATCTTTTGGAAATAGCTAACAGTGGACAGGGTTTCTGTAGGAATGACTTTTATAAAATAGACGAATCTGAACTAATGACTTAATTAACCTTGGAAACCTCATGTTGGTACTGTATCCAAAAAGATAATGAAGGAATGTGGGTGTGCTTGAGAATTAAGAAAGACAGCACCCCATTTTCATTAAATACAGTAAAGACTGGGAAAGAAGCTTGACCTTGGGTGCTTGAGATATTCTAGAACTAGGGATGAAAAGCAAGACTATCTGTTAAGATAAAGGTGGATTCTAGCTTGTACTTCCCCAGTTGAAACTGGAGAACTGGTTTGAATAAAACCATCTGTGGGGCCTGAGTCAGAACATAGTTCCAGAGCACAGCGGTTCCAAGAGACGTCTAGGAGAATGCGTATCCTCTGAGTTCGGGCCCGCTCTTAGAAACTGACTTAAGAGTCAGGCTTTTTTATTCAAGAAGAACTATAATGTTGGCATAGCAAGGCCATAGGTTTCTGTTATGCCAGAGCCAGGTTTGTAGTTTGGGGCCAGACTTGGCTTCCAGTGTAGAAAACAACTGTCCAGAGTTCCATCTGGCCTCTTGCTGACTGTCCATCACCAGCAAAGCCCAGTGATGTGAAAGTCCCACAGCCTCAGAGTTTTCTGGACCAGGAAATGGCAGCTGGTATTAACAGGGTGGCTTTCAGTCCTGCAAGCTGGCCTGCAGTGGGGGTCCTGATCCATCCCCGCACGGCCTGGGAATGCTGGCGAGTCTAATGACAGCTAGGAGATGTCTTCGTTAGAGCCAGGGTGCGGTGAGAGGGAGCTCACACCAGTTATGCACTGACCTTACCACACATCCATATCCTTGGGCACTGGAAGGAAAGGGGAGGGGCCTCCGATAGCCAATCTGGACCACCTTCTCTGTGACCGCCTCCCCTTAAAAAGCGTCACCTGAAGCACAATACAGGGTGAGGTTCTCCCACACGCTTTGGGTCACAGCTCATGGACTGTTCCGTGTGCTGGAGGTTAGCATGGGCTTCATCTCCATCTCCCTGTTCCCGTCATGTCAGTCCCTTAGGGCACATGGGGGACTGGACGAGGAAAGAGCCCCCACAGGTCACCCTTCACCCTAAGGAACCCCATGCTGGTCCAGTGGGGAGCAGCTTGGACCAGTTGGCTGTCAAGCTGTAAGCAACATCCAGCCAGCTCTGCATTCTTGGACCTGTCCTTGGCCAGCTTTCTGGCCCCTCCTCAGGGGCCGGCCCCTAGCAGTCTTCCCAGGCCCAGGGCTTCTGTTCTCTGGGGTTGGGGGGAGGTGAGAAGACGGATGTGAGTGAGCGAGTAGCTGCGATTAGAATCTCCGCTCCTTCACAAGATGCATGGGCATCGAGTGGCTCTTGCGTTGCGCCCATTCTTCTTCTGCCCATTAGTGGGGAATCCATCACGCACCATATCTCTCTCACAGGCGGGAGCATCCATCCTGGCCCATGGCACTCACGTTTCTGTGTAGTGTGATCCATCCCACAGGGTTTCTACAGACAGCGGGTTAGGATGGACGGGCTCCCAACGATGTATCGCTATGGATAAGCAATTATCACTCCATCGACACTGCTCTGTGTCCCGAGGGCCCTGACCCCTGTACTCAGCCCATCCTGCAATTGCAGGCAAGGCCTGGTCTATTACAAGGGGCCAAGGTGTGTGTTTTCCTGTTCCTGCACTCTGAGGAACAGAGCGTGGAGCCATGTACCAGAGAGAATGCTAACCTTTGTCCCACAGTCAAACCGCAGGCTGGCCTCTGGGCCCTGCAAGCCAGGCCCAGTCAGTTTGATGTGCCATCAGCCTGCAAGACAGCTCTGATCCTAGAAGTCACACAGGTTCCCTATGGCTGCAGTGACGAGTAATCATGGACTGGGTACTCAGATGGCAGAAAAACTCCTTACAGTTCCAGGTCTGAGATCAAGGTGTCAGCAGAGCTGTCACTCCAGACTCTGAGGCAGAATCTGTCCCAGGCATCTCCAGGCTCCGTCACAGCCAGAGATCCAAGGCATCCCTTGGCTTGTAGACACATCACCCTGGTCCCACCCCTCCCTGACCCCACCCCATCGTCACAGCTGCTTCTGAGCTGCAGTCCGTTTCTGCCTCTTGCAGGGGCACTTAAAATGGACTCACAGCCCTCACATTCCATGATGATCTTTATTTAAAGTCTCCACCTGAATTACATTTGTGAAGGCCTGGTTTCCCAACATGGCCACATTCACAGGCACCAGGGGGAAGTATTACCCCTCCCTTGGCAGAGCTCCTTGGGGGGTTACTTTGTCAACAGACTGACAGTGACCTCTGTGTTGGACACTGCCTGTGAATCTCTGGCTTTTAAGGCACAGGTCTCCTTCGTAACAAAACTCTACAAAGAGCAGAGGAACAGAAGAGGAGGACTGCACAGAGCCAGTGGTCCCTGTAGAGTTAGTGAATGTCAGTGGTCAGGCAGGGCCAGCATCAGTGCAGGGCCAGCATCAGTGCAGGGCCAGCATCAGTGCAGGACCAGTGGTCAGTGCAGGGCCAGTGGTCAGTGCAGGGCCAGTGGTCAGTATGGGACCAGTGGTCAGTGCAGGGCCAGCATCAGTGCAGGACCAGCATCAGTGCAGGACCAGCATCAGTGCAGGGCCAGCATCAGTGCAGGGCCAGCATCAGTGCAGGGCCAGCATCAGTGCAGGGCCAGCATCAGTGCAGGGCCAGCATCAGTGCAGGGCCAGCATCCGTGCAGGGCCAGCATCAGTGCAGGGCCAGCATCCGTGCAGGGCCAGCATCAGTGCAGGGCCAGCATCCGTGCAGGGCCAGCATCAGTGCAGGGCCAGCATCCGTGCAGGGCCAGCATCAGTGCAGGGCCAGCATCCGTGCAGGGCCAGCATCAGTGCAGGGCCAGCATCCGTGCAGGGCCAGCATCAGTGCAGGGCCAGCATCCGTGCAGGGCCAGCATCAGTGCAGGGCCAGCATCCGTGCAGGGCCAGCATCAGTGCAGGGCCAGCATCCGTGCAGGGCCAGCATCAGTGCAGGGCCAGCATCCGTGCAGGGCCAGCATCAGTGCAGGGCCAGCATCCGTGCAGGGCCAGCATCAGTGCAGGGCCAGCATCCGTGCAGGGCCAGCATCAGTGCAGGGCCAGCATCCGTGCAGGGCCAGCATCAGTGCAGGGCCAGCATCCGTGCAGGGCCAGCATCAGTGCAGGGCCAGCATCCGTGCAGGGCCAGCATCAGTGCAGGGCCAGCATCCGTGCAGGGCCAGCATCAGTGCAGGGCCAGCATCCGTGCAGGGCCAGCATCAGTGCAGGACCAGCATCCGTGCAGGGCCAGTCATCAGTGCAGGACCAGCATCCGTGCAGGGCCAGTCATCAGTGCAGGACCAGCATCCGTGCAGGACCAGTGGTCAGTGCAGGACCAGCATCGGTGCAGGGCCAGTGGTCAGTGCAGGACCAGCATCAGTGCAGGGCCAGTGGTCAGTATAGGACCAGCATCAGTGCAGGACCAGCACCAGTGCAGAGTCAACAGTCAGTAAATGCAGGGCTAGCAGCCAGTGAAGGGCCAGCTGTCAGCACAGGGCCAGGGCCGACTCAGGGCCAGGTCCCTTGCTGGAGCCCCATCTCCTCACCTCATTTCCTCACCCACCTTTGTCCATGGGTTCCTCTCTCCCTGCCCTTGCCCTGCTCAGGACTTTAGAGTCGCTATGGTGGAGTCCCTCAGGCCCTAGGCAGCTCTCCTCCTCTCCACATAGGCCTCAGCTCACACCCAACTGGTGGCCTGACCCCCTAACCACACTGCCCCCGTGGACACTTTGGCCCTGACACTCGGGTCCCAGCGTCCTGCTTAAGTTTATGACTCAATGCTGATTTGTACCCTTGGTGGGTGCCCCTTTTGGTGATGCCACTGTCTTCCCTGGAATGCCAGCTTCCGGTGGCCAGCTCACTCCCTGCTCAGTGTGTGTGCCTGGAACAGAGGTGGGGCCTGGAGGGTTGTGGGGACACCTGTGGAGTGAACAGCTCTAGGGTCACTTCCCTGCTAGTGTTGTGCAATGGACGACTCATTCAAATGCTGACTTTTCCCTTGGAATTTTAGAATATTGTCTTCCCGATAGATCATGTTTACGTATTTGAAGGAGGCCTCCTTTCCTGTGAGGTGGAATTCCCACCGTCCGGCTCCTGTAGGAGACGCTGGGACAGAGGGCAGGGAAAGAGCCACCTGCTTGGAGGCCTCCTTTCCTGTGAGGTGGAATTCCCACCATCCAGCTCCTGTAGGGGACGCTGGGACAGAGGGCAGGGAGTCTGCCTGAACCCATGACGAGTTCAAGGGAGCAAGATATACTCAGATGCATTGCAGGATAGGCATCTAAGCTCTAGGATCCTGGAGTTACCAACACCACAGTCATGGCTCAGTGCAGAGATGGAGTCCATGGGGCTGAATGCTCAGATCTCTGCCCCAAAGTCATGTCACGTTCCTAACCTCAAGGTGATGTGAACAAGAAAAGGACTTCGGGAGGTAATTAAGAGCCCTGGGAAGATGGGATTACCAAAAACAAGTTATGTTTGGAAAATGCCATAATGAAACCTAATACTCTGTGTGCTGATCAAAAAAAAAAAAAAAAAAAAAAAAAAAAAAAAAAAAGAAACGAAAATGGATTAGTGGTCTTTGAGGAAGACATAGAGGGCTTGTTCTCTCTGTGTCTCTCCCCACCGTGTGAGAACACTGTTAGAAGACAGCCACCTGCAAACCAGGAAGCCAGCCCTGGGCTGAAATGGCAGCATCCTGATATTGGATGTGGAGCCCCATGTCTGTGGAAAATGGAGGTGGGCCGTCTCAGCCCAAGACCTCGGCATCCCCTTCAGCAGCCCAAGCAGAGGAAAGTGGTGGTCTCCACCCAACAGCCCTCCTTTGCAGCTCGCTGAACCGAAGGGGCATCTCTTATTGCTAAGATCCAAGCTAAGTATCTACATGTCCCACTGTCTTTCAGTGAACCCAGACCTTTGTAAGCACTGGTCCTGCCTAGGCACAGATCATGGGGGACAGTCCTGCTTGCTTGGTAATGTGCTGCAGTGAAGGCCTTCATGTCTGGGCGGCTGTGATGGTGGGCAACCATGAATAAACCTGACCTGACCTTTAAGAAGCCCCAAGAATGGTGACCCTGGTGATTCCTGAGTCTCTGGGGTGCTCCTTGGGCAATCCTCTGTCCTAAGAGGGTCTGGATACAATGACTGCATTCCTGCAGGGTAGCACATGGCGGAAAGGGATCTTCTCTTCCAAGGCCAGTTACAAAGCATGACTGGGGATTGCTGCCCACTGTCCTCTACAGCTTGGCTCTCTAGTGATAGCTGTGGTAGTTGATACCTCCTTATTCTCTGTCTCCACATATGGCACACTCTGATGGCCTCCCCAAAGCTGCTCTTCCTGTGCAGGGAGACAGACCCCCGAACACACTAGCTCTCTGTCTCCCCTGCAACCTCCCCCAGGCCACCTCCTGTCCCCCTCAGCCTTCTGTCCTTTCACCTAAGCTCTTCCCTGTTTTCCAGGCCTTTCCCTCTCCACCCTCAAAAATGTGCCACACAGTGGCTCCCTGCAGATCCCTAGCTTAGTGCCCACCTGGGCTCCACCTAAAGGAGCAGTGACGACCCTGTAGACTTCCCCAGGCTCTGGGTCCTGGGAAGGTGTACTGGTGTTGCTGTTGCCTCTGGCCTGCCCTGGGACACACAACCATGGTCAGGTTAGAGAGGATACAGCAGGCTGTCTAGCACCAGCCTTAGGAGTGGTGCCCCAGCACAGCATCAAGTAGGACACATGATCAGGGTAAGGTCTGGAGAGGAGGGCACAGACCACTGTCAGCAGCCTCAGTCACAGGAGCAGGCACAGAACTGGAAGGGGCTTCCTGGGAATCTGGCCCTTGTGCTTCCTCTGTTAGCACCACAGAAGCTGACACAAAGAGGCTGCCAATCCACAGCAGGCCGCATTGGGGATGGCTGGCGCGACACTGGGGACCAGAGTGCCATGGGGGAACCGCCTCTGTCTTCTCTACTCTGGAGAAGGGGCTACAGAAAGCCCTGGGACTGAGTCCCCACAGCATCACTTAGCAGGTCTCCACCAGAGCTTACACTATAGGTCAGTGGCCCTTCCCCACAAGCTGGCCATGGCTGTCTTTCATAGTAGGCTCCTTCAGGAGCTTTGGCCTTTCCTGCCATAGAGCACTAGGCTCCATTTGGATGGGCAGAACACATTCTGGGTTCAATAAAAGACAACAGAAGAGATCATTAGAGTAACTGTCAGATTAAATGTATTTCCATGTACAAGCCCAAAGCCCCTTCAGGAATGCCTGCAATTTGCTTTGTCTTGCTGAAAACAATATTTTCCCAAAAGACTCCAGCACGAGGGCCATTACAAAATGTAATTCATATTGCATAAGCTCGGAGATGTTCAGCCCAAATGACAAATGGAGGCTTTAGTGCAGTATGTATGCTCTGTGGGGAGCACAGCATCCATAAGTCATGGGGGCCCAGGGCGTAGCTGCCTATCACTACAGAGGATCGGCTCGCTAACTCTAAAGCCTCCTCTCCTAGCACAGGCCCACCTTGCCTGGGTGGTGCTCTGGAATGGTGAGAAAGGGGAGACACCAGCTTCATGTCAGATGCTTCTCATTCCTGAGCCACACCAGGCTCATCTAGAGGCTGGACAAGTGTCACCTTCTCAGCATCCAGGGAATCAGATTGGCCTGGGAAGGAGAAACCAATATAGCCCCAAGGGTGTTAGGAAACATACCCTATATAAAGTCAATAAAGGATGTGCCAGGGAGTATCTCGGTGCATAAAGTGCTCGTTGCGTATACATTAGGACCCAAGTTTGATCCTGAGAACCCATGTAAAAAAGCCAGATATCTGGGACTGGAGAAATGGCTTCAGGGATTAAGCCCACCTGCTGCTCTGGAGAGCACTTGGGTTCAGTTCCCAGCACTAACATGACAACTCACAACCATCTGTAACTCCAGTTCTGGAGATCCCATCTTCTTCTGATCTCCATGGATGCCAGGAGATCTCCATGGATGGTGTGTGCGCGTGCATGCACATACACACACACACACACACACACAGGCAAAAAATTCATAAACATAAAATAAAAATAGAAAAATAAATAAGAAATAAATAAAGCCAGGTTTAGTGTGGCACCTGCAAATTCAGGAATGGGAAGACAGAGACAGGTGGCTCTCTGGGACTGATGACCAGGCAGTGTAGCCTAATTAATGAGCCCCAGGCCAGTGAGGGACCCCATCTTAAAATAAAAACAAATAGCTCCTGATGAATGATACCCGAGGTTGACCTCTGATCCGACAAACATACATGAGCAACCACATGAACTTGCCTGCACACACACACACACAGAATGTGAATTTACAGCACATGAAACTGAGAGTCGGTCCAGATGTTCAGTAGGCTCACATCTTTAGATGGAAGGGAACAGACGGAAATTGCCCCAAGAAGTCCAGTCAGCACCAAGGAGAAGTGACCTGCCCGTTCCGGGAGGGCACAGGTCATCACGCACACGCTGGTGAGGATGGGATGCAGGCCAATGAGAAGTCCCTCGTGCTTTGCAGGTGGGCCAGGCCCCCAGGAGCTCTGAGGAAGTTAGCACCTCAGCAAGGGCGGCCGGGATCTCACTCATCCACATGAGAAGGTCGTGTGAACACCTTGAGAAGAGCCCACAGCTACAGTCAGCAGCAGACCCGTGGGGCAAACCTGGGGCTCATTGTTGCTTCAAGCATTAGGTTTTGAGGGAGGAGGGTGGGGTACAGGGTGGGGCTGTGGGGCATCCTGAAGGAGACAGCCAGGAAGCAAGCCCAGCTCAGGACACGTGGGGCTGCCAGCGCCGGGCTGCAGGGAGACCCGAGGTGCCTCCCGCCGCAGAGCCAGCTTTGCAGTCATTTATGCTTTCTGCAAACAAAGACTGAAATTAAAGCGAAGGAAAGAAAATACAATCCTGGAAATTGGATACAAGTGAAAACAAAAGAACCTAATTATGTATCAAGTCGGTGACAAAACCCAGGAGGGAGGTATTATTTCCAGTGACGTGAGAACACGATATTTTGACTGTTCATCCTCCATGGGAAATATTGTCGGAACAAATGAAGACCTGAGGAAATCTGACATTTCATCCAGTATTCTAACAAAATCTAAATTACAGTCGGCCCTCAGCATCCCTGAGTTTCTCATCTGCTGGCTCAACGAACCGCAGATTGGAAATAGCTGGGTCTGTACTGTGCGTGTGCAGACTGTTTCTTTTCCTGTCATTGTTCCCCAAACAATAGGGCGTGACAAGTATTTACACAGCACTTACATGAACTAGTTATTATAAGTCATTTAGAGATGACCAAAGTACAGGGAGGTGACAAAGGTCTGTACAGACAAAGGCTGTACTGCTCTGTGACTTGGCGCACAAAGGAGCAGCTCCCTGGACACTGAGCCACTGTGTGTGGAGGAGGTGTGTATGGAGTAGTCAAAACCATAAGTAAAAGCAAGGGAGCCGCTTGACTTTTGAGCCCTTCAGGTGACAGGCTGGATACAGAGGGACCTGGTGGCCTCTAGACATGCTGCGTTTAAAGACCGGGTAACCTGCTTGGGCAGACCTTCTTTTTCTTAGTGTTGAAATTCACTTTTAATAAACCACAGTGCTCTAGTAACAAGTTGTATTTGTTTAAGAAGCAAGGAAACAACACTAATCCTTCGGTAGACATCCCTAGGAGATAACACTGTGTTATCTAATTTATGTTTCAGGATGGCATTTACAAATAAAATGCCCAACTATGCAAAATTCATATTAGGTAGAAAATATAGGTAGGTATCTTATTACATTTACTTATACAGTAAGCTATTTTAACCTTTAAACTTTCTCTAATCTTTTTGTGAAATTTGAAACATCTGCAAGTTATTTTTCCTTAAATTTTTTAAGTGCTGGGAATAAACCCAGAGCTTTGCACGTGCTAGGCAAACACTAGGCAGAAATTCTTCTGGCTCACCTGCCCACTTCCTGTGGGGAGCAGGTTGAATTTCATGGTCAGGCACTGCACTGAGTGAGGACTAGGTCCTGCTGGAAAACAGGCCAGCGGCGCAGGGTCCAGCATGCAGCACTGATGGCCTCAGAACATGAAAGATAAAGGCAGTATCTTTCACATCTTCCACCATCCCAGAGTCCCGTTGGCCTTGGGTCAGGGGGTGTGGCTCAAACTGCTTCTTGGTGCCTCTGCCCTGGTTCTTCTATCCCCTGGCAGGTGTTTCACATGTGCATTTCACCAAATGGCCAACCATTTAGTCAGGCCACTATCTTTGCCCATTGCTGCTACCGACCTGTCCCTTGGTTGTTCAAGGGCTTGGCTTCAACTCATACTAACATTGTCATGGCCAGTATGTGTCTCTGTAAATCCAAATACTTAAAATGAGCCCCAGTGTGATGATCTTGGGGAGACGGGGCCTTCAGGAAGCAGTGACGTCTAGAGAGTTAAGTCTCATTTTGCTGGGTTACTGCTCCTCTGAAAGGGGCCCACACAGGGCCCTCAGCCCTAATGCTATGAGGACATAGCAAGGAGCCATCATCTCATCTATGAATGAGGAGACAACTCTTACCAGAACCCAACTGAGCTGTGGTGTGACCCAGCTCCTGCTACCTCCAGAGTGGTGATGATGTGTGTCTGTGGTCTGAGATTCCAGAATATGGCTTTCAAGTGAAGTATTCCCCTAAAGCTTAGTCCACGGCTCGTGGATCTGACTATTGAGAAGTGATTGGATCTTTCAGGCTCTGGCCTGATGAAGAGACTGAGTTAAAGGACTGTGCAGAAGCTGAGGGAAATGTGGAAGGTGGGGCTGATTAGAGGAAGTGGCCATCAACATGTACCTTTAAAGGGTGTATCTTGTTCCTTTCCTGGAACTGCTTAGCTCCAGTTCCAAAGCCATAGACCCAGCCGACCTCAAACACAAACCTCAACCCTGAGCCAAAATGAGTCTATCCCATGTTGTCTCTTGGATATTTTGTCATAGTGTTGCAAAGAGGCTGATACAGTAGTGCTCTGAGTTGCAGAGAGGGCCCTCAAAGAGGAACAATGTTGCCCTTCAGCCCCAAACAGCATCAGCACTCTGGGCTGAGCCTCTCCTACCACTGTGACCCAGCAATTATGAAACATTTTTTTTCACTTCATTTGATTTTGGCAGTGTTTTGTTTTATTTGATGTTTTAATTACCAAAGTAGTGTAAGCTCACTCTAGCAAGGCAGAGAATATAATGAAAAAGTGGGTGATCTCCCTCCCAGCTTTCAAGCCCACTGCCAAGGAGGGATGTAGGAATGGACTGCAGTCTCTCCACACTTCACAACACCATGTGGATTGCAGAGTGGGCTTTTCTTCTGACTTGTATTTAGCAATACTGGATAGGATACGAGCAGTTCAAGAGTCATGCCACATTGCTGAGGAATGAGGGTGGAATCAGGTTGACCCAAGGGAAGAAGGGGAGGAGTCAGGGAAGGCTAGACGTGGTCGGGAGATGGAAGGTGCCCAGAAGAAAGCCACTGATGCTGTCTCCCAATTGAGGTGGGGGAGGGTGCTATTAGCAGAAGGAGACACCTGTAATGGTGCAATCCAGGGCAGGGGACTGGAGAGGAGAGACCCTCCCCAGTAGTTTAGAAGCCAAATCATCTCACCCACGATGGGAATGGCAGTGGTTCCTAGGAGGAAAGGGGCAGGAACCCCACTGCAGAGTAGCCCCATTAGTGCTGGAAAGGAATTCGGGCACCTGCCTGACCTGATACAGGCCCAGCTATCCTGGGACAGCTACTGATGGCACATCTGAGATGCGCATTTAGCGCCACAGTCAGTGATGCTGGGGAAGCATATCCACATGTAAATGGAATCAGTTAGTATAATGAACCCCCAGTCCTCTATCAACTATACAGCTTCAGGCTCCAGACATATGGATCAAACTAGGCTTTCAAAAGGGGAGGACTGAGGCAAACAGGCACAGTGGGTGGTCTGGGAACAAATACTTCAGGATCTAAAGCATTGCTACAAACATTTCCTTAGTGCAGAGTGGCATCCACAAAGTAAAATAAACAAGCCCCCAATGGAAACAACAAAAAGGAGAAATTGAAAGTGAATGTTTCTCCCAACAGACAAAAGAATAAAGCTGTGTGAATAGGGCTCACGTCAAATCAGTGACTCCCTGAAGAGGTCTCAGAAGGGGCGTTGGCAGAGAGGGTTGAGGCCAGGGTCTCAGGCTCTCTCCAGTCCGTGGCGCTTCCCTAGGACTTCCAGGAGAGAGGAAGGGAAGTTCAAGGACGTATGGATGTTCTCAGAGCCACCAGCAGCCACTGCACTGGGGTAAGGATGTTTCCCAGAGCGCTCGAGCCCTAGGCCACACCCCCTCTGAGGCTGTTGTCCAGGAGGAACTCAGAGCACCAAAGACAAAGAGAAAACCCCAAATCTCCCAGAGAATGAAACTTTGTCTGAAAAGGAAGAAAGCCAAATGGACATCCACCTTCTCATCAGAGCTGCTGATGCTGGATGAAACAGGAGCCCTTCTGGGAGCAAGAATGCCATCTATCAAAACTGAACAGGCCTTGTTTTTCAACTTAGCAGTTGTATTGCCAGGAAACTTCCTTGGAAATAGACTCTTGCATGACACAGACCGGGATGCTTTCTGAGACACCATTTTGGGAATGAAAACCTCAAATGTCCACAGATAGGGAGAGCTAACTAAATCTGTCAACCCTTGTGCTGGAGTTTAAAGAACTCATTGTGGATTGGGAGATGGCACAGTGGGTCAAGTGATTGCTGTGGTAACAGATGAGTTTGGATCCCTAGCACCCACATAAAAGCAGGGTATGGTGGCACACATCTGGAACATCAGCACAGAAGGGTGAGGAGGGGAGAATGGGAGATGCAGACAGGAGGATCCCTAAGGCTCACCACTGCTGCAGGGCTTTGTCTCTGCTGTTTTGTAAATAAGATCTTTGAGGGATGATCTCTGAGCAGTCCATAGCTGTTTTCACCGCCTTGTGACATGGGCAAAGAGCATACCCAACCCCAGTGGCTACAAGGATGCTCGGAGCCCCTGGATGGATTTGTTGGCCTGGAATAGAGTCCATTCTTCCTCTGCTCCTCTAACTAGATGCAAGGGCTCCCCCAGCTGCACTGCCCATGCAGGGGCCTCAGGAAGGGAACTCCAGATGCCAGGAGTGGGAACTTTTACATGGAAATGACTATAAGAGTCCCTAAGGAGGGCAATGTGACCCCTATCCTATTATTCCAGAAAGTGCAGAGTCTCATGGCACAACCAGTTGTTCCAATGACAGTGTTTATTTTCACAGGTGTGGTCTTTTGGAAATTAGTGACGCACGCCTTTGATCCCAGCAGAGGCAGAGGCAGGCGGATCTCTGTGAGTTCAAGGCCAGCCTGGTCTACACAGTGAGTTCCAGGACAGCTGGGGCTACAGGGAGACCCTGTCTCAAAAAGACAACAACAAAAAAATAGTACCTAGTTTAAATATGAAAAGTGATGGTTGCATTCTGCCAGTAAATCCCACAGTATTTGAACTCTCGGGTCTTCTTCATTTCCAAATTCATTTTCTTCCACAATGGAAAGACACTATTAAGTCTTAACAAAATATGGGATTTTCCTCCCTTTTAACTAAAGAGAAGTCCCTCTTTGGACAGCATTTGGCGGCAGAACAAAATGAAATTCCACTGTATTCCTGGCAAAACTGACGTGATGGGGGAGGGGCAATCACTGTCTGTTCAACTGACAGAGAGAAAGCCAGTCTGAGGAGTACTTGAGTTCTTAAACTGCTAATCCGTGGATTGTGGGGCAGACTCCATGTGGGCTTTCCGGCCCATCATCCTTTGACCTGAACATCAGAGAGTTCAAGCCACTCACCTGAAGTAGTTTTGGAAAAAGCACAACTAACAAATTAAAACACATTAAATAGTGAAGAAATGACTAGAATAAGAAGGGGTATATGCCCTGCAGGGAGCATCCCTTCTGCTGGCCTGGAAGACTGCGGAGGTCCCGGACCAGCAGCATCTGCCAAGAGGTTCCTGTTTCTATTTTTCCTGCTGTCAGTCTGTCTACAGGCTGGGGCCAAGGCAGAAACCTTCCTGACTGACCCCGTGCCACTTTGCTGAGTCAGAAGCTTGTCTTCTTCCACAGGGTCACACAGACTTCTGTGGCTGACTGTGGAAGGGGCTTCAGGTCATGCCTGGGGTTCAGCCTCTAGCAGCATTTTGGATAAGCCTTGGGATCCCAGACTCACCTGGGTTCTCAGGCATCATGGGTCTGCCTAGGGACCTGCCTAGGACAGGTTCTCCCTGATTACAGCTGTTGCACCTAAGCTGGATCGCATGGCCTCCAGAGGCCAGGTGACTTCACTTACCCTATAAACAGGTCCTGTGGCCTCTTCCAGGGTCACCTGGTCTGAGGTGTGTCCCCAGGTGGCAGCAGTGATCCCGGAAACCATGGAACCAGCATGTATACTTCAGTAGCCCCCAAGGCCTGTGGGGATAATCTCCTGGGCCAGGGTGCGCTCCAGGGTCAGAGGTGGGAGGGTCCCGTGTCAGTCGAAACCATCCTTACAGTTCTGTCTTGGGTGCATCACATACCTGCTGAGAGTCTGGGAGCCATGCCCATTCCCTTTGTTGGAGTTCTGCATCATCACCTCACGGTGGGTGACGAGCATGCTGACCCTCAGCTCTACCCAAGTCTTCATGGCTGCCCGATCCTCACTCAGCTGGATGAGTGGATATAGGCTGCACTGACTTCAAAATGACCAGCCCCGTTGGATGGCAGGCCCTGAATCATGATTTGGTTGGGCCAGTAAAGGGCAAGATGAGTTCCCAAGCAACATCCTGGCCTGGCAGGGGACAGCTGGGCCTCCAGTACAAGCCTGAAGCTAGAACTTAATGGCCTGGTCTGGTTCTTGTTCCTCTCCCTAGCATCAGAGGTATATTGTCCCCATGACACCCATAGCGGGAAGCACCTGCTGGGGTGAGGACTTGTCCGCACATACATCCCCTCCCTACATTCCAAAAGCAACAGTATTGCTGGCATTGGGGATAGTGGCTAGAAGCATTCCAGTCCCCTGTGTCAACTGTGAGTTTGCAGATGTGTGCAAAGCATCTTGCTTCGTGTCCCTTGGTCATCTGAGCACAAATCTGCCTCTTCCTACAAGTCCACTGTGGACTCCTGAACTGGACAACCGATGGCAGTTGCAGCCACTCTGAAGAGCCGCAGCCTCTTCGGTTTTCTGGGTGTACAAATCCCTCTAGGAACCAAGGCCAGTGGCCAGTTCCAACCCTGTGTGCATCACACAGGTGTTCACACACCCCAGTCTCCAGGCAGGGTACTGCTTTGGCTTTGTTATGAGCCTGAGTCAAGATGCCCTGCATTCTGGGGATGACCCTCACATGTGAGTTGTGGCCACAGTGGACTGCAGAACCAGGAGCTAAGTCTACATCTGGCTCTGATAGCGGCAGAGGGGAGCGCCTGTCCCCTGAGAGCTCCTGTGGGGAGGAGGAGAGACAAGCAAACTTCTCAGCAGCGCTGGCAGTGCCTGGATAAGTGTCCGTGTCTTTGTGTCCCTTTGCAGCTTCCTAGCTGGCTGGAGGAAAAGAGGTGGAAATGGGTCAGCCGGAGAGCCGCGTGTCCATAGAGGGCAGTCTAGGAACAGCAAACCCACACCTCCACCACGTTGGTTTGTCCTCACTGTACACTTGTCTTTGTAACAAAATGCACAGGTCTCTTAAGAACCTCATGTGCCAGTCATGGGGGTTGGTGTCAGCTTCGTGGCTGCCCTTTTCAGAACAAACTCACCCCCTTTGCTGCAGAAGCACACATGCTCTGAAATGAAATTGACTAGCTGAGGTGCTGGTCGTTCCCGGGCAGTGGGAGCATGGAGCATGTGGGATCTGAAGAGGGAGGCAGAGGGATGGCTGCAGAAACTCCTGGGTCTCCCGATAGGAAGAGCATGAGGCAGACGGCGCAGAGATGTCCTCCAGCCCGGCACTGGACAGCTAAGCCCTTCCCCTCCCCATGGCAGCTCACCCGACTCCGTCTGGTCAACATGAGCTCACTGCAGTGTTTGAGCACAGCAGAAGTTCCAGGGACAACGGTGAGGGAACCAACATTTTTGTGACTCCCCCCGACCTTTCTGCACAGACCCCACCCAGCTCAAGTGCCACAGTTCTGGGAAGGGTTTGTGAATGTTGAAGGGCTCCAGAGGAACAGCCCAGCAGGCTGCATGCTCCTTTGGCAAGACAGGGCTTGTTGAATAGGATCTGGCTCAGAACCAAGAGGAGGCAGGCACGACTCCGGCTAGAACCACTCTCAGAGCCCAGGGGTTGGAGTGTGAGGCAGGGCATGGAGGGAGACCCTGTGGCAGGGGCCAGAGCAGCTACTCCCACAGCAATGCTCTGTGGACAGAGCCTGATGACCTCCTGCCTTGAACAGAATCCTGTCCAAAGCTCCAGTCGTGGCCAGGAGTGGAATACATGTGGCTAGCAAGTTTGAGGGAATGTGGGTCCATGTCATGCAGTGGCTCATTCTTTACAGAGAGGTTGGACGGTTCCTGTTGACACTCAAGACAGGCACGGGGACAAAGAGCAGGGGCCACACTAGGCCTGGCACTGTTGATCAAACCACTGCCAGGAGCCATGAGTCCTGGACCTTTGAGGTCTCCATGTACTCCACAGTGACCCCTGGCATTTACTTCTCCTTGACCTATAAGTCACTACATCCCAGGTTTCTCCTGCCTCTCTTTCCTTCTGTAAATCAGCAGGCACAAGGCTGGGAAATAGGATGCAAAGAATCTTTGTGGTGGTACACACTTTTAATCCCATCACTTGGGAGGCAGAGGCAGGCAGATCTCTGTGAGATGGAGGCCAGCCTGGTTTACATGAGCTACATAGCAAGTACCAGACTATTTGGGGCTATAGGGAGATGAAAAGAAAAAGGAATAAAGAATATAAAAAAAGAAATTAGCACCTATCTGCATAGAGTGTATAGGAGGAAGCACCAGGAGAAACCTGACCTCAAAAACCCTCAAAGTCGTTATGGTGCACCTGTCATCCCAGCACTTGGGAGACAGAGGTAGGAAGATTGCTACATGTTCTGGGCTGTTTGGACTATACAGCAAGTTTCATAACAGCCAGTGTTGCATAGCAACTTCCAGGTCAGCCTGGACTACATTAGCAAGTTCCGTCAATGCTAAGGTTATGTAGCATCCTAATTTGTTTCTCCACTGCTGTGATGAAATACCCTGACCAATACCAACCAGGGGAAGAAAGGGTTTATTTTATCGTACATCTCCTGGGTCACAGTTCATCAGGGAGCCCAAGGTAGGAACCTGGAGGCAGGACCTGAAGCACAGGCCATGGAGGAATGCTGCTTACTGGCTAACTCCCCTGACCCACACCCAGCCTGCAACATAGGCCCACCTGCCCAGGGGTGGCACCATCCACAGTGGGCTGGGCCCTCCCACATCGCTCAGCAATCAAGAAGATGCCCCACAGACATGGCCAGAGGCCAGTCCCATGGAGGTAATTCCCCAATTGAGGCTCCCTCAACCCTGTTGTGTCAAGTTAACACTAAAGCTATCTAGCACATGTAGCACGTTGCAGGCCAGCCAAGGATACATAGAAGACCCTGTCTCCAAACAATGACCAAAGCAAAATAAAACTGAACTTGTTATAGGTCGGAGTTTGCAAAAAGTCAGCAGCACCACTTTAAGAAAAGCAGCAAGGTAAATGTTTATTATTTCAACCGGCCAGACTATCTCGGGAGTAGACGCAGCCCTGATCATTGTCGGGTCAGAGTTTTTATAGGATTACAGAAATATTATTCAAACAGGACACTTGTGAACCAAACAGGTTTGTACAAGATAGCAGAACTTTGAATCTATTAATCAACAACTAATCATTATACATACAAGTGATACAGTCATATAACTTGGCAATCACCTTTGTAATTTTAAAATTAGTCAACTCCCTAGCCTTACAAGTATAGTAAGAAAGCTAAAATAGCAGTTACTGGGTGGTCATACAATAACAGGGTGGTCTTACACTTTGTGTCAAGGTGACCTAAAATAGCAAGCGAGTTACAGAAGCGAAAACAAGCAGTTAGCCAGATGTAGAATGTCTGAGATTAGCACGTTCCACTGGTTTGTGGTTGAGCTATTTCTTAGAACTCAAGGCTGTCGTCTCTTTTTAAATATTTCTCATAAGTGAAAAGAGGTTACTGTTAAAATAGCTATTCTGAGCAAGATGGTTAAGTAACTTAGGTTAAGTTGCTAATATGGTTCAGAACTGTCTGAACAAACTAACCTAAGTTACTCCCTTTTGTTCAGAGCAGCTATTTCAACAGTAACTTTGTTCCACACTCAAAGGAGAGGGGAGCAACCTTGGGTCTTGAGAAAACGGTCTAACCACAAACCCGTGGAATGTGCTAATCTCAGGCATTCTACATCTGGCTAACTGCTTGTTTTGCTTCTGTAACTTGCTTACTATTTTAGGTCACCCTGACACAAAACAAAAGACCACCCTGTTATTGTCTGACCACCTGGAAACTGTTGACTGGCTTGCTTACTATACTTGTTATGGCTAAGAAAGTTGGCTAATTTTAAGGTTACAAAGTTGAGTACCAAGTTGTGTGGCTACATCACTTGTCTGTATAACGATTGGCTGTTAGCTACTAAAGTTAGAATTCTGCTATGTTGTACAAACCTGATTGGTGTACAGATATTCTGCTTACACAATGCTTTCTGTAAACCTATAAAAACTCTAATCAATAGATATTCAGGGCTGCTTCTACTCCCGAGATAGACAGCCTGGTCGGCTGAAATAAAATTGCTACTTTTGATTAAGTGATGGTGATCTTTTTGCGAACTCTGACATACAACAAAAACAACTTGGAATAAAATGGAATCATAACACAGAATTGTTGTGTGTAGGCCTGTAACCCCCCAGAATTGTGGTAGGTGAGGGTGGTGGGGAGTCTCTAGGACTTGCTGGCTGACAGCCTGGCTCCAATTTCAGTGAGAGACTCTTGTGGAAATGAGGCTAATCGTGATAAAAATGCCAGATGTCCTTCTTTGACCTTCCCTCATGCACAAGAGTGCACGCACCCACACACACTATATGTGTACACACCACATACACCATACACTCACACAGAAACTTTAAAAAATAATGCAGCAAGCAGGGAAAAATAAATAACAAAAATAGCAGGGAACTCAATGAAATGTGCAACAATGAGGGAATCTTTGTAATCTTAGCAAAATTGAAAACCCTTTCCAAGATTATTGACAGACACAACCCACCCCATCAGTGTGGTGATCTAGGGCTGTTCTGACAGGTCCTGCCCATGCCATCAGGGTAGGTGAGGTTCTGAGTAGCTTCATGCTGGCACCTTTGACAAAAAGGGGGAAATGAACACCATGTTCCTTAAAAGACAAAAGTTATCAAAATCAACTTAAGGGGGAAAAAAGTAACAGCCTTCTGTTAGCTGTAGACTTGTGTTAGTGTTAACTGTTAATTCAACAGAATCTCACCTGGGAGAGGGACCTCTGGACACATCTGTGAGGAATTATCTAGATTGCATTAACTGATGTTTTGGAAAAATCCATCTTAATTGTGAATGGGACAATTCCCTGGGTGGGGTATCTTTGACTATTTAAAAAGGAAAATGTAAGCTTGGCAGGCAGATCTTGTTGAGTTCCAGGCCAGTCAGAGCTACCTAGTGAGACCCTGTCTCAAATATAAATAAATAAATGAATAAATAACCTAAACAAAATGAAAACGTGAGCTGAGCATTAGCATGCGTTCACTGCTTTCTTCTGACTCCGGACATGACGTGACCAGCCACCACAAGCTCCTGTTTTGGGGACTTCACAGTGATGAACCATAACCTTAAACTGTAAGCTGAAATAAATCCTTTACCCATTGAGTTTCTCCTGTTAAGGTGTTTTATCACAACAACAGGAAACAAAACTCAGAAATCAGTACCCAGAAGCGGGCCCATGGTGTGACAAACCTGATGTGATTCTTAGACATTTGGAACTGCTTTATGGCTCAAGTGTGGAAGAGATTGAAGTTTGGGCTAGAAAGGCCTAGCACTCTGGAAGCAGAGCTCAGTGAGCTGTTCTAGTGGGAGCTCGGAAGGAAGCGTGCTGAAGGGAATGTGCACCCCGAGGCCCACCTCATGAGGTTGCAGAGAAGAACCAGAACTCTTCCAGGACCTGGGATGGGAGCCATTTACGTGATATCAGAATCTTCCTTCATTCTGCCCATTTCCTGAGAACCTGAGGAAAGTTAAAGATAATGAATTTATTTCTCAGAGGAAAATTCAAGTCAGGATAGTATTTAGAGTGGTGCTGAGAGAACAGCAGTAACTGCTGAAGAGGGTAACACAATATGGTAAAGCTGTAATGAAATGCTTATTCTAATCATGTGGTTATTAAATTAAAAAAATTTAAAAACAATAATTCTTCAAAGCATGAGAGAGAGAGAGAGAGAGAGAGAGAGAGAGAGAGAGAGAGAGAGAGGGAGGGAGAGGGAGAGGGAGTAACACACTGAAGAAAAGCATCCTGTGACACACTGGGACAACAGGAAACTTGTAGACTCCATCCCGTGAAGGTGAAAATTCATTTAAAGAAGGCTCAAGCTGAGGGGCTCCCTGTTCCTCCAAACAACTGCCTAGGAAAGAATTTCCACTGGGTCAACACACAGAGGCTGATATAGCTGTGTCCCAAGGGGGCCAGGCTACGGCTTGAGCTGACAGTGTTGTCCACATAGTACTCATATTGAAGACATAGAGGATGTAGGATGGAAGGGTCATGGAGAGCAGCTGAGGCCAAACACTTTGTGTAAGGATCAGAGTTTCTGTGAGGAAGCCTCAAGAGACCCTTGTGTGGCATTGTGAAGGTGAAGTCTCAGTTGATATGGAGACCTCAGGATATTGGAGATGTCAGGTCCATTGGATGTCCATCAAGGAGCGTTGTAGACACGCAGTAGAAGGGGCTTAGGGGAGACTCTGTGTGTACTGGGCCCAGCAGAGCAGGAGGGCTTGGGGCTACCCAGTGGAGCTGCAGGATTTCGTGTTTGCCTTGTCGGATTTGGGTTTTGCATTGGTGTGATTGCTCAGTGCTATGCCCTGGTTCTTCCGTTTTGGGACAACAATGTTTACTCTGTGTTATTGTATGTTGGAAGTATGTAAGTTCTTTTTTTACTACATAGGAGCTCACTGTTGAGATTCTGAACTTTAAAACTGTGAACAGAACTTCTCAGAAAAACTGCGTCTTAAACTGTACACCCTACAAAGGCTGGTCAACTGCCTAGAATTTCACTGACTGAGAAGAGTGTGGAATGCTGCAGGTCTAGAGTCTAATTACCCTTCATCTTGGGCCATCTTTAGCCCCCTAAATGGCCACTCCTTGCCCACCATTGTTTCTGATTTAACATCCTGTGGCTAAGAGTTAAAAACCTTTGGAATGTATTAATGTAGCAGACCACTGGCTCTGCCAACCAAAAGGCCAAGAGTGATCAGGTGGCGTCTGAGGCCTGCGGCTGAGATTTCTCTTTCGCTGTATCTGCCTACTTAATATTTTCAGAAATGTATGTGAAAGTGTCCTGACTTATGACTTTTCTTTTTATTCTAAAATCTTCATGAAACTGTTACCATGTTCGAACATAGAATTTGGGGTAACCCGAATCTGTATTTCTCAGCCAGGGTGTCTCATATTTGGCTACAGAATAAACTGTCTCTTATCCCCATTGAGGTGAGGGTTATGCTTTTATGTTGCTAAAATTATTGAAATTTTAAAAAAATTATTTTTTATTTTTATGTGTATGAGCGTTTTGCCTACATGTATGTAAGTGTACCATGTGTTCCCCCATGGAGGGAAGATGAGGGCATTGGATTCCCTGGGACTGTAGTTGTGGACAGTTGTTAGTTACCATGTGGTGCTGGGAACCAAAACTGGGTCTTCTGCAAGAGCAACCAGTGTTCTTAACTGCTGAGCCATCTCTCTGGCCCCAAATATTGGAATTCTTAAAGACAACGGGTACTTCTAAAGTTGAACTAAGTGCATTTTACATTATAACATGGTCATGAACCTTTAGGGAAAAGGGGTGGGAGGTTATGACTTAAAAATAATGTGTCTGGGTATCAGGCTGACAGGGGGCGGAGGTGTGATGGTTAACGTTATCAACTTACAGTATCTAGAATCACCTGGGAGATGGGCCTCTGCGCATTCCTGTGAGGGATTATCTTGATTATATTAATTGATGTAGGAAGATCCATACTTTCACATTTATTTTTATTTTCTACATGTGTCTGTGTGTGTGTGTGTGTGTGTGTGTGTGTGTGTGTGTGTGAGTATATGCCACATGTGTGCAGGTGTCCACAGAGGTTAGAAGAGGGCATTTGATACCCTAAAGCTGAAGGCACAGGCAATTATGAACTGTTCAATGTGGGTGCTGGGAACCAAACCTGGGTCTTCTGGAAGAGCGAGAAGTGTTCTGAGCCATCTCTTGAGTCCCAAGACCTGTGTTAATAGGGGGACAGCCCATTCCCTGGGGGGCAGAGGACTCCAGATGTGAACATGGAGAAAGGAGTGAGCGGCAGCCGCATTCACTCCTCTCTTCCTGTGACTTCAGACGTGTGACCTGATGCTGCCAGCTCCTGAGGCCTTGACTTCTTTGCCATGGGGTGCTGTGACCTCCAACAATGAGCGGCGATAAACCTGTTCCCCTTAAGCAGATGTTGTTGGGATATTTTATCATAGCAACAGGAAAAGAAACTGAAACCGTCTGGAGAGACAGCTCAGCAGTTAAGAGTACTGGCTAGTCTTGCAGCGTACCCAGGTTCAAGTCCCAGCACCCACATGGTGGCTAACAACTCTGTAACTCCAGTTCCAGGGGATCTGATGTCCTCTTCTGACCTCTGCAGGCATTGCATGACATGGGTGTACTTACACAGTGCAGGCAACACACTCATACACATAAAATAAAAATAATAATAGATATAAAATTTTTTTAAAAAGAAACTAAGACATTGAAGTCATGGTGGGCTGGGCCCTCCTGCATCAATTATCAGTTAAGAAAATGCTCCACAGACACGCCACAGGAAATTCTGATATAGGAATCCCTCACAGGAGGTTTCCTCTTCCCAGGTGACTCTAGTTTGCATCAAGCTGTCAAAAATTAACCAGCACAATGCCCTTGCCAGGACAGGGGCTCTGCCTATTGGATGTGGGACAGACTGAGTGGAAGCAGCTTAGAGGGTGATGCTGGAGAGCTCAGGTTTGTGGCTGCTCAGGAGCAGCCCACATCACGTGAAGCATGAGTGAGCTGCCATGTGGAAGTCATTGCTTAATTTAAAAATCTCCACACTGGATTCCTCAGAATGTTGGGATTTTATCGTTTTATCAATCCCATGTTTTGTAAATTTTCTAAAGTAGTTTCTTACTATGGTGTTACTTCAAATAATCCCAATGTCATCCAAACAGTAAAATCATGGTCTGGAATAATCTCTAGTGAGAAGTGCATAGGAAGAAGTGAGTCAAAGTTGGCTCTCTTCTAGCTGTTTGGAGCGCTTTCTGGAAGAGTGATGGTTTCAAAGGCCTGAGGTAAATATTAACTGGAATGGGACTTGGGTGATGGCCTGAGGGCAGGTCCCAGCCAGTCTCCTTTCCCGTGAGTCCTGTGAGGGAGGAGACTCAGTCCTCAGAGACAGGGTGGCAGTTTCTGTCCCAGGCCTTTAGCCTCTTCCCTCCACTTGCTGTTGCAGCCTCGCCCTTCTCCACTCTGAGACCCCAGGCTCCTCCCTGAGGCCTTTCCAGCACTAAGTCCTCAGACAATAGGAATCTGTGTTACCTGTGGCTCCTTATGCCCCTGTGCCCATGTGTGCTTGGGTCCATCTCCCTCCCATGGCCAGGGTTGAGGGAAGGCTCTGCTCTCCAGGGCCTTCTTCTGAAGCACAGACAGGACACTCTCCTCACAGGGCCATCACCAAGGCTCTGGCAGTCAGGTGGTACCTGGTTGTCACTATGGCTTTTCTCTCTCTCTGAATGTCCACCATTCCAGAGCTGCTTCTAGTTGTACTGAGGCAGGGGAGGTAGTCAGCATGACTGAGAGGGCTTCAAGCACCCCCTCAGGACTATCCTAGAGGCCAGTGCACACAGGGTCTGTGGTGGACTTTGACCTTGTGAGCTGAAGACTAGGCAATCAGGAGCCTTGGGAGTATGGGGCCACCCTTTCCCCATCACAGGCACCTGCCACATTCATGCCGTGTGTTGCATGCACGATGCTATGGACTGACTGGTGTCGTCCTAAACTACTTTGAAGCCTGGTTCACATGTTATAAGCATGGATTTGAGCCTGGAGGGCAGCCACTAGAGTCTCCAGGTTCTTATAAGCCTTTTTACAGAGAACTGTAGAGACACGTGGATGGTGACAGGAAGGAGAGCGTTTATTAAGGTAGCAATACGGACCAACTTGGAGGTGTGGCAGACCTGGCCGGCCTCCAGGAGAGTAAAGAGGAGCACTGGGGGCTATATGAGCTTTTAGGGGTCATTTACATAGCAACCACGTCTCCCACGTTCATAAACACTGGCTTTTCAAGCACGCTCTCTTTTTTCTGCTGTTAATCTTGATGTTTCATTTCAGCCCCTGCCACCATCCTCTCCTAAGAGCTGTGGTCCTAAAAGTCTCTTTGGGTACCAGAAGGGTGATGGTCAATCAAGCGTTATAACTACTTCCAAGATGGTGAGGGGCATAGTTCCTGTCTAAAAGGGACCACATGACTCTTTCCCTATTTTAACTCTTGGTTGGTGAGGTGTTGGGTCTCCAGCAGCAGGAGCTGGCGCGAATCCTTGTATCATAGGAGTTTAGTTTGAAATCGTTACATACCCCAGAATACATAAATTTTACAGGATTAAAATACAAGATTTAAGTAAGAGTGACCTGATTATGACCACTGATCATCTTGGACAGCGCAGGAAGCAGGACAGCCATGGTCGCGTTTCTTCCAGGAGAGTCATCCCTTGTAGATTGCTCTCAGAGGTGTGATCCCTTGAGTTGTAAAGCAACAACAAAAACTCCAAACTGGTGGTGGAATGGCTTAAAAGGAAGATAGTGTGAGAGTGTAGCCACTGAGTGCCAAAATGTCAGAAGAAAAATAATGAAGCAAACCAGAGAATTAAGGAAGGTTATGACCACTGATAGATTTATATAAATAGAGCCTATCTTTATATTATATCTGGAGCGACTGTTTGTCTTACCTTGTATGTCAGCGGCCCATTACATAGGATTTGATGAGAAGGACTGTATGAGGCCTGAATTATTGTCTCTTTCAAAGCTTAGGTTTTTTTGCTTTGCATTATGGCTGTGCTTTCCTGCTAGGCGTTTAACACCATGTAGGTAGTCAAATATTAATCCCCTTCTCCCCATTAAGGCTGGTTGAGGATCTGGTCCTTGGGGGCCACTTGGGCTTGGGAGGAGCCTTTGGCTCCTTCGATCATCATGGTCAGGGTCTTGCTGACCATGCTGCTTTCTTTGGAAGCACAGGGAACTTATCCCCATGTTGACTCTCCTTTTGCAGAATGTATACCGACTAGAATCCACTGTGGCCTCTCTCATCAAAAGGACAGATGACTCTCTAGAGCTGCAGGACCCTTGGAGAGATGCTTGGTAGTCCCCTGGGACCTGGTTGACCTTGGAGGATGTGGTGGCTTGAATGAGTACTGTTCCCCATAGCCTCATGTATTTGAACACATGGTGGTGCTGTTTGGGGAGACTGTGGGATTTTGAGGAGTGTGTCACTGGGCCCGGCCTTGAGAGTTTACAGCCTCTTCTCACTTCCAGTTTTCTCCCTCTTCCTGTTTGCCCTTGAAGATGTGCTCTCAGCTTCCAAGCCCAGCTGCCTGCTGCGGTGTCGTCCCACTCCCCACCCCACTGTGGACTCTAACCCTCTGGAACTATGAGCCAAAATACACTTTCCTCCTTACGATCCTTCTGGTTGTGGTATTTTTTATCACATCAACAAAA
Organism: Nannospalax galili; assembly: GCF_000622305.1. Taxonomy (NCBI): domain Eukaryota; kingdom Metazoa; phylum Chordata; class Mammalia; order Rodentia; family Spalacidae; genus Nannospalax; species Nannospalax galili. The sequence continues at coordinate 1,346,451 of NW_008355380.1, forward strand.
ACTAATACTGAGGGCAAGAGCCAGAACATTAGCTCTCCTACTCCCTCTGCACACATGTTTGCTTAGAGCTCCAGCTATGCTTACCAAACACCCAGAAGTTCAGTTACTCCAGTACTGGAGCATAAATAATGCCTTAAAACTTGGCTGTGGTATGACACATACAGCTTGACAGAGAAGCTCAATAAACCTGACTTCAGACTCAGGTTTTAATCAGAAGCCTGACACACTTAGTAGAAACTACAAGTAATTATCTTGATAAAACATAAAGTTTTTGTTTTTAAGTTTAGTAATTACTTCAAGTGGAAAGCAGAGGGGCTGAGTCAGTGCGATTCCAGGAACAGCAGAGCTTGGAGGATTAGAGCAATCGTCGGGGGGGGGGGGGGGGGGCTCATACCTTGGAGCAGCACCGTGTCCTGAAAGCAGTTTGTGTTTTTCAAGCAAGAGGAATTTTGAGACTACTTATAGCATCAGAGTTGAGATAATGGTTAACCAAATAACATGTTGATTAAAACTGTTTATCCTGCTTTTTTGTTGTTCTTTTAAAACTTTAGTTATAAACTAAAAAGAATTTGTGATTACTTGGCAGTGTATAAAGATGGATTTTTTAAAAAATTAATTTTAAGTTAGACTGTTGGTCAGATCACATTTTAATAGCTTTAGCAATTTTTTTGTTGATGTTTTTTGAGACAGGGTCTCCTTGTAGCCCTGGCTGGCCTGGAACTCACTATGTAGACCAGGTTGGCCTTGATCTCACAGACATCTGCCTGCCTCTACCTCTCCAGAGCTGGGATTAAAGGCATGTATCACCACACCTGGCAGCATTAGCAATTTTTAATCCAAAATTTGTAGGCAGGCAGATAGGCACCAACAGCTTGGGTTTTAAGTGATATTATCCCCTTTGGGTTAAAGTCCAAGAAACTTGGAAGCCCGTCTTTGAAAGAGGAGAGCACAGGTAGACAGGTGTTAGTTCTTTATATCTTAATGTTATGTATGTGTTGAAATTAACCTTAGAAATGTAAGGTATTAGTTATTTTTAATACATAATAGCAGTCATTTGTATTATATAGAGAGTAAGCTTACCTAGATTTTGAATGTTACCTTTTGTAACATATATCTATCATTTTACATGTTACATCCTTAATAAACATCTTAAAATTTGTATACTGAGTACTCCTGAAAAGGAGTCCTCATCAATTAGTCCTACAAGGATTTATCATGTACCCACAGCCAACATAAAGCATTTTTATGACCTATTATTTTTCGTTGTCCATGACTATCACACAAATAAAATTAATAAGTTTTTAGAAGTTGTTTTGAAAAGAAAACATTATTAAAATCTCTGTGTTCAATGTTAAATTTTATAACCTAATGAAATTTTTATCTTATGACCCCAATGAATATTGTTTTATATAAACAAACAGCATTTTAAGATTTTATGAAACACTTAATAGACCAGGGATACTATTTTAATAGGCTTTAAGAAGACAAATGAATACCTGAGTTTATAAGCACACACTTATAAGGCCTTTTAATGTATCTCCAAAACATTTGCATTCAAACATATGCACACACTTTAAGGTAGCATGCCAAGACATAAAAAAATAGTAATTTCAATGCACAGAAAAAAATTAATGAAAACATTTAAATGGCTCTACGTCATTGCTCATTTATCTGGGGGAATTCTAGGGGAAAACTGAGTTCTGTTCCATTCTATCCCAAGAGTGACATACAAACAATTACAGGGAAACACATGTGAACACACATGACACAATTGCATGGAGAGGTAAAACGTTCCCCCTGTCTACCTTTGGAGGTTATGAGCTCTCAGGGGGTCTGTGAAGCTGCCTGTTGCCTGTCAGTCTGTGTCTCCCGCCTTCTGTCCTGTCAGGTGGTCCTGTCAGGGGTGGGACCTTCAGGTTTCAGTTGTTAAGACATGGAGAAGGCAGCATTCCACAGCCGATACAGTGGAGCCTGAGGTTCCTGCGCCACTGAAAGTTCTGGGGCTAACATAGTTATTTGGGTTAGTAACTTTTAGGAATAGTTTTTGGCAGTAGAAAGAAAAAACAGAGCAGTAGGCCTGGCATGAGGAGGAGATTTTACTTGTTTGAGACCGTAGCAGGAAGTCAAGAGCCAGGCGAAAATGAAGGCTCAGGACTGGGGTTTCTGAAGTTCCAGTAGGCAGTAAGGCATCAAGACGGGCAGATGACACGGCCGGTGTGCACTGGTTTCCCGGTGCTGTTTGTGGGGTCCCCAAGGAAGCTTCCTAGCTTTTTGTATTGCTGCGGGTCTATGATGGAAAAAGGAACAGAGTCTGACTGTTCCTGAGGGCCCAGGTGTTTTACTTAGGGGACGTGCTGAAGGTGCAGATGTGGATGGGTAATGGGAAGCTTTAGTCCCAGTGTGCCCTGCAGGGCTTCGTTTCCTTCTTCATTATTTTCTTTACGCTCCCCTATCCTGGTAGAAGGCCGTGACCGCCTGGACATGAGGAACTTCAGATCATTTTCCTTTCAATTAAAAAAAAAAGTCTGGGTGTAGGGTGTTATTAGGTTTAAAATTTTATCTTTGGGCCAGATAGTTTGCTCACCCAGTTTATGTTGAGGCCAGACAATATTACAGTAAAATATCAGCCTCTTTTTCTTTGGAGTCAAAATTAGGTGTATCCCGACTTTTGAGTCTATACCACATGAGGAGGTCCAAAGAAACTGACGATGAGTTTCTCACAGTGATCCTAAGGAGAGAGACAAGCACTAGACAGGCGTAAAAACGAAGAGGGAAAAGAAAACAGCAATGAAGGGCAGTGCCTGAGCCCGAGGCCGTCAGTCGTGCACAATTACTGGAGCCTGTGCTGGGAAAGGGCAGGGCAGCCCCTTGTGCCTACTCTGGGTCTGGGACCAGACCATCAGAGCACTGTCCCTGTCTCTTTGATTTCTAAACCCAAGGGGGCGTCCCTGAGTGAAGCCCCAGAAGGGTCAACAGCAGCACTGGCTCATGTTTCAAATGCTCTTGGGCTTACTCCTCCCCCGCTGGGTTTCAACAACTGCCTCGTTTGTTTCTCTCTGTCTCTGTTCTGTGTCCCCCCCCCCAGGGGAATCTCTGAGAAGTGTCCTTTGCCTCAGTGGAATAAATTCTCTACCTTAAGAAGTTCTAAAAAGAAAAAAAATGAAATAAAAACAAGAGCAGCCAACAGAATGCACTCCCCGGACCTGAGCCTGAGGCCATCCGGCTCTGGACCAGAGACAACAGAATGCACTCCCCGAACTGGAGGCCATTGGCTCTGGACCAGAGACAACAGAATGCACTCCCCGAACTGGAGGCCATCGGCTCTGGACCAGAGACAACAGAATGCACTCCCTGAACCTGAGGCCATCGGTTCTGGACAAGAGACAACTTGCTTGAATGGAAGGATGGCACTGTTTGGTTTTAAATGGCCATGCCAATTACAAGTACAAATGGGTAGGATCTTTTTCCCCTTGGATGTAATGCTGGAGGGAAATACTTTATGGCCTGGGGAACTCTCTCTGCACCCGTGGGGAGGTCTGTCTACAGCAGACTGAGCAAGGGACTGAGGGCAGTTAGGCCAACGGGGCAGCGGGAGATACAGCACTGGTTACTATGCTGAGAGAGGGACGAGCCCGCTGCCTTTATGGAGGGTGTGTAGCCTCCGGGCTCAGGAACAGCACAGTGCTCAGCTGCCTTTTTTGTCCTTCTAGCTGTGCTGCTGTGGTGTTTCACGTTGGGCCCATTCGTGTGGCAGTCCAGACTTCACACCCTTGTCCCTATTAGGTTTTGTCCCTGTCCAGACACCAGAGACTGCACCTGGAGACAGTCTGCAGGAAGGTGTTAAGGTGAAATAAGGTCATAAAGGTGGACCCTGATTCAACAGCACCGATGTCCTTCTAGAAAAAGGAAGAGCCACCAGGACACGTGCACAAAAGGGTGACCCCGTGGAGGCCTCAGGGGAGCAGCCTTGCCAATACTTCGGTCCCAGACATCTAGCCTTCAGGGCTCTGGAAAAGCGGGTGTGTTGGCTACTGAGGCTGCCAGGCTACTTAGCTATGGCTTCACAGACTGACAGCAACAGCGGCTGTGGCAGTGACTCGAGGAGAGTGTGGCAACCTGGGGACAGCCGCAGGGGGCTTCTGCTATGCCTCCTAAAAATTCACACACACACACACACACAACCAAAACTAACCCAAGAAACAAACAAAAACCCCTCCACTTGCCCTTCTCCTCACCCAAGGAGAGCCACTCAACACGCACCGAGGCCATGTTCTTAGAGTCAGGAAACCAAGGGTCTAGTGTCTCTGCCCCCCTGGGAACTCTGGCAAAGTCACTGTGAGCAGGTGGATAGACTGGAAAACAAGGCATGTAAGCAAGCTGCCCACTGGGTGACCACAGGTTACAGTGGTCACACAGCGTACGAGGGCAGACTGTGTGATAGACCAGTTTCTGTCCACTGTGTCTGTCCCAGGTGAGCCCTTTGTTCCTAGAATGCACTGTGCGAGAGAGTATGTGTGTGCATGCCTGTGTTGAGTGTGCACATTACTACCTCCAGGTCTCTTCCTATGAGGAGGGTGACATGCCCCCCACCACAGGCTGGTCCTCTGAGCCCTGGGGGATCCAGTTTTCCCAGACACAGGAATGAGGCTGACTCAGTGGGGATAACCAATTCCTGTGTTTATTTGTTTCTTCTACAAGAAGGTTTATGCTTGGTTCTAATGAGTAGCTTTTCCTAAAGAGAAATAGTTAATAGCAGCAGAAACATAAGTAGATTCTGTAAACTTGTAATCATACGTGTCAAACACACTGTGGTATTTTTCCCTGTAAAACAGAAACGGTGAGAAGTCGTAGAGACTGGGTGCGGAAAATCGTGTTTTCTCTGACAGAAGTTAATTCTAAACTAAGTATTCCCTGCAAAAGGCAGGGAACATTTTTACATGTCTATCATTTGTCCTTAGAGGACTCAAAACAAATATGTTTCTTAGTGCTTGACACTGGCATTATTCTGGTGGCCCCGGGCTATGTTCTGTTTTCCAGTTGGAGGAGTTGGAGGATGTGAAAACATCGCTCCATTAAGGGGAACGCCGTCCTGTGGGTTAATCAGAACCAGCAGAAGTCAGGGGCCTGCCTGCCTGTGATGGGCCTGGGTCCACAGCCACGGGTGGGCAGGTGGGCGAGTGGGCCAGAGGGTCCAGAACAAGGAGTGCAGCTCAGCACGGCGAGTGTGGGGTCTCCCTCTGTGCTGGCATTTTGGATCCCAGCGTTTCCAGCTCTCTCTGTTGTCAGCAGGTGTGGGGGGTAAGCAGCGTGTCCTTAGAGATTCCTGGAAGACCCTGTCAGAGATGGCTGTGTACAGTGGTGTCTTCCTTAACACAGAGGCCCTGGCCAGGCCGCAGGTCCCTCTGTAGGTTTGGGAGTGAGACACACCCCCTGACAAAGGCGCCAGATTCACACAGTGCCCCAAGGTCAGCGGCTGCAGCCTCCACATTTTGGTGGGGGAGGATGCTGGGATGGGTCCAGGCCTCCTCCACGCTACACCAGTGCTCTACCGCTGAAATGCACCCCAACCCCAGGAACAACGTGTCTGTGTCCTGCTGTCTTCCCCCAGCCTCCAGGGAGGCTCTTCTGCACCTGGAACCCTTAAAGTTTCTACATCCAAGGATTTCAATGCTGGCACCTTGGTGCAGGATCAACTGCTGCTTTGAGAAGAGGCATCTGAAACTGAGTTTGAACTTCCAGAAGTTTCTCATGTGATCTGGTCTTTGTTCACAGTATCAAAACTGCTAAACACAGAGTCGTCCCAACAAAACCAACCCATGTGGCTGCGGCTTGGGGAAGGGACTCTTGGAAAAGGTTCCAAAGGCCCCTCTTTTCTGGGTCCGACAGGGAACTAAAGCTCACTACCTACATGTGTGCCAGTACATCCAGCCCCCCCACCCCCCACCGACCCAGGAGGGAACATGTGGCTCCTGACCTTTCGGGGCTGGATACAGGGCCGAGGACACAAAGGCCTTCAAAGGACCCTCCTAGGAACCCTCCTGTGCAGCTGGCCTCTCTGAGGGGACCCCAGGCTAAGGGTGCTAGCCTGGGCTTGCCCTTCTTTCCTTCTACAGAGGGCCTGGTGAACTCCAGTCTTTTACAGTCCTTCGGAAACTCCAGGCATCATCCAGGAGGAAGCTGTGAACATGATCTCCCCACAGGAACCTTCTAGACTTCTGCCTTCTTCCTTTTCTTTCCTTTACTCCCCTACCCCAAGTCCATAGCCAGCAACCCCTGCCCTGAGGGTAGAGGGGGAGACACACTGTTTTCTGTCTCAGGAAAACAACACACAGCCCCAAGCAAACAAGTGTCAGCTCAGTCTCCGAAAGCCCCATGGGGACACTGAAGCTACCCTGCTCAGGTTCAAGGCTGGGGTTACGGATCGCTCAGGAGGTCCTGCGCTTGCTTCCAGTATCAGAAGGAGACAGAGCAGTTCCTGTGTGTGCTGGAGCACAGGCAGTGGGCCGCTAAAGGCTGCCTTCCAGAGGCCTTGCTTCATTGGTGTCTGGCTGTGTTTCAGGATCTGTCTGAGAAAACCAAGCAGGTGACTGACAATCACGTTACCTTCTCCGCTCGCTCTTCCATTTCCAGGAGAAGCCCTCCACCAGGGCTGTGCGAGAGGGGTATTACCAAAGAGAAGGGGCCTCGGCTGACGCGGTGTTGCTGGGGCTATACAGGTGAAGGGAAAGACCCTGATCTCCAGGCTGTCCCACAACCCAGGATACAACCACCCTGTCCTCATGTGTAGACACCAGCACAACACACTCAAGACTAAGACGCTGAGTGGGCACACACAGGCTCCAGTGGCATTCTCCATACAGCTACCCTCTGCCATGTGTCCTCAAGCCACACACCCCCAAGGACTCCTCCCTACCCATCAGCCAATTCTCCCCCAGATAGAAACTAAACAACCTTAGCTTCCCAACCAGGTGGTTAGAAAGGGCCCTCACCTGCCTCTGCAAGCAGGAGACTCTCTGTCCCAAGGGCTGCTGAGCCCAGCAGCAACTGGCTCCTGAGGCGCTTCTATCCCTGCCTACATGTCTAGAATGAATCATGGTCCAATGTTGACAAGGAGACGAGGCCTCTTCCATGTTCCAGGTGTTTTTACTTCCTGAAGCATGGAGTATCTGCCAATGCACATGTGTGCACACATGCAACACATGTGCACACATACAACACATGTATGCACAAATGCACACCTCTGAATACCCACCACATGTGGGCAAACACACCTACATGAGCACACACTGACACATATGTACATACATGAATGCAGCACACGAACACACCATGCATGTATACTGCCTGAGCACATATACACCCTCACACAATGCACTGCACAAACACACCAGACATGCACACCATTCACTTCTGCATACACACAGTGGTGCAGTGCACTAATGTACATGTGTGCATACACATGCTCTGCCCTTCTAAACGAGACCTGGTTGACTGTCTGAAAACTCCTCTGTCGGGGCCTCTACTCTGCCCAGGGAGCCCTGAGGCTGGTGAGCAGTTGAGCTGGCTGGGCTCTGGACTCTGTGGTCCTGAGGGGCCTTGGAAAAGGTGGAAAGGACAGTCGCTCGTGCTTCCTGTGAGCACCAGCACTTTACGGTGAGGTTTCTGAACAGACTGGTCCCTCTGGCCAGTGTCCACATGAACGAAGTTGCTACCTGTGCCGTTCACGTGAGGGAGGGTAGAGCTGGTAAGGCTGGGGTCCTTATCAGGAAGGGGACTTGGGGCCTTTGGAAGTGGCCTTTCTGCGTGCAGAGGCTTCGTGTTTGGCACCTACTCTGTGGCTGACACGCTCACCTATAAATAACAGCAGTGACAGGTCCCCTGTCAGCGCCCACTGATGGACGGCTCCTTCTCTTGCCATTACAGCCTTGTGACTGTGGGAAAATTAATTTAAGTGGTAGTTAATTTCTAATGAATTCCATTCAAGCGGTTAATATGGTCCCTCGGTGTTATGGTAACCTTCACGGATCATTGCATTATGTAAATAAATTCTAGTTTATGCTGGTTTATTAAAAAAGAGAGTAAAGATTGGGAAGTCTGGCTAAGTCTCACATAGTCACACAAACAACCCACAATGACTGAAAACCCCTTAAGGAGGAAGGTGCAAGCACCCTGGAGTCTGCCCCAGATGGCAGAATCACCTTTTTCAGGGCTCTGAGAACACACTGAGTCCCCTGAATTCATGCAGCTGATGTTTTTCTAGGAGTGAGTTTCTGCCTTAAACCCCAGTGTATTGTGACCTAGGGAGTCTTGCTGGGAAATCTTGGGTGGAGGAGGTCCAGGCAGGGCTTTCTAGGAGGGGCTGGAAGGGGCTCACCCTCAAGTCACACTCAGAAGACAGAGCTTCGTCAGAAACCATGCCTTGGGTCTCTCCGTACAGTGTGTGGGACTGTGGGTGTGAGATGAAGCCTAGTATATAGTTATGCTGTGTAGCATGCGGGGGTACGTGTGCCTGAGCCTGCCTCAGGAAGGTGAGCAGACTTTCCTCTCCCTGGGGACTGGCTTACTCACCATACCGAGGTGACCCAGCACACAGCAGAGCTTGAGCAAACTCACACCACATGCAGGTGGCTGGTTAGTGCCCAGAGAGGATCTCCTGGACCCTCTCCCACCCCGTCTTCACTCCTACCCACGCGGAAACTCTTCCCTGTCTCCCTGTCCTCCCTTTTAGCCCTTTCTTCATCAGTTCAGGAGGCTGTCCAGCTTCTTGGTGGCCCATGCCACACTGAGCGCCCCCCGCCACACTGAGCGCCCCTCCGCCCGATGCTCTTTGCTGCTGTCTTCTTGGTTCCCGTCACTGGATGTTCCTCTTTCACACAGCTGCTGTGTCTCTTTCTTGTCTCAGGGTTCCCCGGGTTCTGGTCCTGTAGCCCAGAATTTTCCAAACCATTTGTTCTTTTGTTCTCATCTAATGTAACATACAGGTCATCCAGAGCTAGAGCTTAAATAACAGCGGCTATGACAGGGTGACCACAGCCGCTATCATTGGGAGCCTTCCACACAGTGGTCAGAGCCGCTTAACGACTCCCTCGTCTCATCTCTGGTACTGTCTGGGAAGATGCTCAGTTCCTGGGCCTCTTTGTCTGAATCAGGGTACTCAGCCCACATCTGGGTTGTGAGAACATGCATACATTTATTTATGTAGCACTGAGAAATTCATACTTGAAACAGGACAATTGAGTCATTAAAAAAAATCACAAAAATAATCTCAAAATACTAAGTTTATAGTTTTGTATTGGATCTCACTCATAGCTATCCTGGGTCACATGCGACCTGAAGCCTGTGCTGAACTCTGGAGGGCACAGCTAACATGAGGCACTGAGGGCCAGCCTGGTGGCATTCCTGGGGGCTGTCTGGCATCTTGTGCAGGTAGAGGATCCAAGACAGACTCCTGGTTTTCAGGTCTTCATTTGGTTCTTAGAGTCAAGATCTGGTCAGAACAGTGGTGATAGGCCAGATGAGGCTGTTCCTGGGAAAGGGAAGCCAGGTCTGTGCAGGGCACAGAGGTGCGTGGCACAGAGCAGACACTGGCCCCGTATGTGTGGCTGAGCCTCCAAAGAGAGAGGAGCTGCTGGTTCTCCCCAAGGCTGCAGAATCAGGAAGTGAGAGGACAGCTTTGAAGTGCTTCCTCAAGAGTGAGGGAAAGTCGCGGCAGGAGGATTGTGAGTCAGGATAGTTTGGGCTCGTGGCAAAACCTTACTTTAAAAAACAAGTGTGGTGGTACTATGTGACGCTGCATTACAGCTACACCTGAACCTGGATAAAGGTAACCTGATCTCAGCATCCATTTTAGTCCAGAGGGGACCCAAACTGCTCTGAGAACCTGTTCCTTCGGATTTCTGTCAGAACCTTGCTCTCAACAAAGACCTTCCACTCTCTTTCATTGAAACTGTACATCTAATGGGAAAGGAAAAGGGGACCCTTATCGGAAGGATTTTACTGTTTCTGACCCCTATTGACCTAGAGCAGCACACACATAAGCACAAACAGTTGTTACCAACTCAACCCGTTACCTGCCACACAAATGGAATAATCTTCATTGACTTGAACAAATATCTCCTATCTGTGGTGTTTGATATGTAACACACACACACACACACACACACACACACACACACACACACGTACTCACTGTTCTGGGTCAAGGTTAAGGAAGGGTCATGAGGGATGAAAGGTATATGCTCAGATCACATGAGGAGCCCAAGGTTTGGTATTACATTATAAACAGGCTGAGAGAGTGTTAATGGATCTCAAAACATAAGATTAACTCTTTGGTTGCACAGAGGAATGCCACATAGTGATGGTCAAATTAGGAGTCTTTTATTAATAGCTGGTGGTCAGAGAGGGGACTGATGTCCCAAAGAACTCTCAACCCTGAGGAGAAGCAGGACAGGGTTTCTACAGCTTAAAAACCACAATTACATCATGCCAGGGGCAGAGCCAGTAACCATAGTTACATCAGATCACCATGGTTACACCAGACCAGGGCCAGATCAGTTAACAAAGAGGTTTTCAGTTAACAAAAAGCTTTGATAAGGAAAAAACAAGTCTCTCAGAATTGTAGGAACAATGCGCTCCATGGAGATGCAGGTGTAGCTGGGAGGGAGGACGTGCCATCTGGAGGGGCTGCCTGGCTACTGTAAGGGTCCCAGTACTGTAGAAACAATGAACTCCTGAAACACCGCCTGCGTGAGACGTTCTGCCTGGCTGGCTGCAGTGGGAACATCTGAGCAAATACACAGGGCAAAGCAGAAGTCAGAGCAAAATGGAGTTTGTTTTGTCATTTCACAAGGTTAGGTGAAGTCATTTGTCCAGTGTCTGTCAATATTGTAAAAGTGGCTCAGTGGTTAAGATCACTGGCTGCTCTTACAGAGGACCCAGGTTTGGTTCCCTACCACATACCACCTAACAACCACCTGGAACTCCAGTTCCAGGGGGATCCAATGCCCTCTTCTGGCCTCTGTGGGCATTGTATGAATGTGGTACACTTACATACAGACACACAGAACACTCATACACATAAAATTAAAACAAATATTAAAAAACCAGAACCAATTGGGATCAGGCAAGCTGCACACAGCACAGTCCACCATGGACAGGGCGTGGTGATGTGGCTCCCTCTGTGGTGGCAGCACCCTAAGGCTGTGCGCACAGCGCGGGCACAGGCAGCATGGCCTTCACAGCACTGGATCAGGAAGCACAGATCTAGGCAGGATCCAGAGGCAGGCATAGCCTTCAACAGCTTACTCCTAGTCAGCCCTTTACCCAGCCAGGCTGTGGCGTTACTACGCCAACATTACAGATATAGCTGAATAAACAGCCTGCCTCTTTAGTTTTTTATTTATGTATTTATTTTTATTTTATGAGTATTATGCCTACATGTGTGTAAGGGCACCTGTGTTGTATAGCACCTGCAGAGGATAAAAGAAGGCAGATCCCCCAGAACTGAAGTTACAGACAGTTGGTAGCTGCCATGTGGGTGCTGGGATTCAAACTCCGGTCTTCTGCAACCAGTGCTCTTAATTGCCGAGCCATCTCTCCAGCACCGCCACCCCCCGCCCCCACTCTTTAGTTTTAAGAGTGAACCCAAACTTGGGGAGCACGTGTCCTCCAGATACCACCTAGAACTGTTCCTGAGCCAGGCCTCACCCATACTTTTATTCAAAACCATTTATACACTCTTACCTTATTAGAGAGTAAAGTCTCATATGCAATGGGCTGTGTTCAGTGCTTTGATTTGCTAATTTAAGACCCACATTCATCCACTATTTTGGATGGAGGGCAGATTGAGGTTCTGAGGGGTCAAGGTCAGGTGCCTAGGTTATAGGAGCACATGGCTCAGGGAGCTTGCCTGCTTTATAAACAGTAGCTTTTTGGTGACCACGTTAAGTGAAAGTCCAGATTTGGTCCATTTAGTAAAAGTCATTCCTACAAGGCACCACCTCCTAAAGGCTCCACAGCCACTGAAACAGCACCACAAGCTAGGGACCAAGTGCTCAAAACAGCCTGTGGGGAACATTTCCTACTGTTACCATAACAGACACATGGGCCCAGCTCGTCAAAAGGCCATGGTTAGGCAGCCACAGCTGAGTGACATCTTCCACAGTGAGGAGGCGCTGAAGGGCAGGGACATCCCTGCTGGCCTGCTAGTACCCAGCTGGCAGGAAACCCCTGGCTTCCACATGGGGAACTGCTTGGGTGGATCCCTGAGCCTGCCTCATCCCTCCATCACCCCTCATCCCTCCATCACCCTTCATCCCTCCATCATCCCTCCCTCATCCATCATCCTTCCATCACCCCTCATCCCTCTATCATCCCTCATCCCTCCATCACCCCTCAATCGCCCCTCATCCCTCCATTATCCTTCATTCCTCCATGCATTTCATTCCTTCAACCACTAGGCCCTTATAAGGTGTGGTGACCTGTCGTGGTCATCCTAGCATTTGGAAGGCAGAGGCATGAAGATCTCAAGTTTGAGGGAAGCCTGAACTACTTGAGGCCCTCTCTCAAACAGAAAAATAAATAAATAAATAAATAAATAAAGATGGGGAGGAGGAAGGGAGCCAGGCATGGTGGTTCACACCCGTCATCTTGACACTCAAAAGCACTGTAAGCACCATGACCTGATCAGCTTCTGGAGACCCCATTCCTTGCCATCGGGGTCTCACATGGCCTGAAGGGGTCTAACGGCTGCAAAACCAGATTCTTGGGTAGACTGAAGTCCAGCTGTGTAATTATCAGCTTCAAACTCAGGTGTTACTCAAAAGGGCTGAGAAGGGAAGAAATGTCCCTTGATGGGACCCAGCCAACAGGAAGAGGTGAGATTCTGCTGATTTTGCTTGCGTTACTGTAAAATTGAAACCACAAAGGACAAGTCGAGCCCTCGAGTTGCAATAGCAAGAGGCTTTTATTTTACACAGGTACCTGTGGGCACAACTCCTGACAAAGGGAGAAGCCCCCCAGGTCTCGGGTTTGGGGTTTTTATAGAGCAGAAGCAGGTTACAGAAGCAGAAGCGTGGTTATTGGCTAGCTTAAACTATTACAAAATGCTATAGGGAGAGCGGGGGGGCTT
>NW_008355380.1:1361064-1362161 GCF_000622305.1 Nannospalax galili
CTAAATAACATCTTTTAAAAACTTAAGTCTAATGTCTGGGATGTGTAATCCTTTGAACTCTTAAAGAAATATACTGATGATTTTAATCTTATTCTTTCCTTTTGGGTGTTTAAGGCCATACAGTTGGCCCAAATAAACCAATTTGTTTTTACTCTTAAGGTCGTTTGAGGATCTGTTTCTCAGGGGTCACATTGGGCTTTCTTTTACTAGTTCCATCTATATGAAGATAAGTCAAAGGTCCTGCTTTACCATAGCTGGCTTCACTTGGAAGCATGGAGGAAATGTTTTCTCTGTGTTGACCCTCCTCTTAGTAGACTGCACACTGGTTCAAGCCCATCTGGTGGGGTCTCCATGGCCTCCCTGAACAAGAAGACAGGTGACTCATCACAGTTACAGGACATTTTCAGAGATGCTCCATAGTTCCCTTGAACTTAGTTGACCTAGAATGGCAAGGGACAAAAACTGTCCTTTAAGTCCCTCTGACCAGATTAGTATAGACCTCAAAGTCTGCCTATATAACACCCAAGAAGTTTAGTTACACCAATCTGGGACTTTTCATTACCATGCTCTATGTAGATAAAGCTTGGGCAAAACCCAAACATTCTCAAATAAACCTTTACTAGACATCCTTAAACTGATTGACTGAGTTATGCCCTCAAGATTGTCTGTACATTATCCCTGTTCCATCATTGATAAATCATAACAAACCTACACAGACCTTTATTACTTGCTTAGGCTTTCTCATTTTTTTTCTCTTTTGTTAATTCTGGAAATATCCAGCCATCATAATCTTCATTCATAAATCCTTCTTAGTAAAATATCTCCATTTCCATATCCTTCTAATATCTTTTAACTTTGTATTTTTTAATAACCATGAGACACAATATCATCAATAAATAAATATTCTATCTGTTGTGAGAATTATCCTCTGACCTCAAGCAATGTGTATTTCTTTTTAAAGTTCCAGTGTCAACCCAATGTTTGACTAAGGCTTTCCTGGGGAACCAATGAATTTACAGAGCTTACTTACAGAGATGACTGAGGAGTTGCTGAGGTGTATGAGTGACCTGAGGGTATGCACACTGGAAAGCCTTTAC
>NW_008355380.1:1363879-1394997 GCF_000622305.1 Nannospalax galili
TCAGCAATAGTGGAATTGCAGGAGCTGGAGCCTATCCCCAAAGCACATTTCTAGCCTTTGCTTGCATTCTCTCTGATCACCAATGACCAAAACAGGGGTGGTCAGAGGTGGATATGTGCTAGGCAATGACTGTGACTGGTCAACTAAGTTTCATAGTAAGTCTGAAGTTGTTTGCAATCCTGCAATGTAAGTTTCTTCTCTGGCACTCTCTCTGTCCTCAGTAAATGTCCCACAGATACAAACTGTATGAGCTTCTTACATATAGAAATCAAAAGACCAACATAGTGCAGAACACAGAGTAGACAAAACCAGCCACGATGTTTGTCAGAGAGAGGAGAGAGGAGTGACCACAAACCCTAAAACCGCAGGCACACTGGGACGAGCAGTGAGGACAGGAGCCTCATGCCTCAAGGCAAGCCCTGCTATTGTAAAATTGAAACCACAAAAGACAAGTCGAGCCCTCGAGTTGCAAAAGCAAGAGGTTTTTATTTCACACAGGTACCTGGGGGCACAAGTCCTGACAAAGGGAGAAGGGCGCCCCAGGTCTGGGGTTTGGGGTCTTTATAGGGCAGAAGCAGTTTACAGAAGCAGAAGCGTGGTTATTGGTTAGTTTAAACTATTACAAAATGCTCTAGGGGGAGCGGGGGGGGGGGCTTATTTATCATTAAGCCAGATGTTTCAACCATAAAACTTACTTATCAGTGAGTTGGAGATGTCTCAGCCATGAAACTCACTAATTAGAGAGTTGGCCATGAAGCTTACTTATCGGCAAGTTGGAATTCTTGACCAGCACATGACCTGCCTGAGACGTGACTTGTCTGAGAGGCTTCATGGCTCCTGACTTTTATATTTTTCATTACCACCCTGCCCTGTGGAAGTACAGCCGAGCCTCCTAACTGCATGTCAGGGCACCGGTGTGTCTTAGTTAACTGAACTCTGTATCTGTGATACTAGGCCACTACTGATATTTGGGGCTAGACTGTTCTCTGGTGGGGCTTCCAGTGCACTGGAGGGTGTTTTTTGTTTTTTCTGTTGCTGTAATAAAATGCCTGAGGCCTGGTCATTTCTAAGGAATAGAAGTTCATTTGGCTTGCATTCTGTAGAGAAAAGGGTCTATGTTAGCTACACCTTCTGTTTTGAATGTGTTATAAACATGTAGCAAGCAAAAGAACAGGTAGCAGATGGGTCAGATCATCACACCAGGGTCCACAACATCTAGCAGAGATCTACTGGGAATGCCCTGATTGAGATTTCCAGGCAGAGCAGTGTTGTCTGGGGACCAGCTTTGGGATCTCATTCCCACCACGAGATAAACAATAGTGATCTCTGTTGGAAGGGTTTCTCTCTACAGCTGTTCTCACGGCATGGTGTTTTTACTCAATTTACTCTCCTGTTCTCTAGGGAATGACCTTTTCACACTTGGGTTGTTGTGCTGTTCTTTCTTGTCACAGGGCCAGGAGGGCAGCCTGTCCCCAGACAAGAGGCTTTGGAGGTCACTTTGAGACACACATACTTAGATCTGAAATTGGGCGGGGGCTGTGTCTACCCCACATCCAGAGCCAGCTTCTCAGCAAGTCTAAACAGGACATGGCGCTTTACCCATGTATCTTACAGCTGCTCCAGAGGCTGAACGTCTTAAGAGCACAGCTCCGGCATCTGGTGTGGGCCTCCTCACTGCATCCAGGCTTGTCAGGCATCATACGGTGAGACAGACAACTGGGGGTGCTCTTCCTCTTAAAACCACCAGTGCCACTAAGGGTTCACCCTCTGATCCAACACAAGAATCTGTGTGAAACTTCCAACATGGACTCTGGGGGACACATCAACTCTTATCAGGTGTCAGTCAGCATTCTCCATAAGCAGACTTAACTAAAAGCTGCCAGACACTGACAAATGCCTTGGGGAGAAGGGGGACAGCAAAATCCATCCCTGATGAGAACTACTGTGGAAGGCAAGTCACTAATTCCCTGCAAATAGTCCCCCTCCCCCAGCAGGATGTGTCCTATGCTGAGCCAGACACGTGTACATCAAGGGCAGGTGCAAGTGATCACGTGACAGGTAATTATGGAAGCCAGGGTGGGGAGAGGTAGTGAGTCAGGGTGCAGAATGAAGGCTGCACCGGGCTCTACTTGCTGCTTTCATTGCTGGGAGCACAGCACTCACAGAACATCAGGGAGGGCGTGGCGGGTCACACCAAGGTGGCCAGGGGGTAGATGAGGGGGTTCTGGCATTCTGCCCTTGTTTCCCCCCTTGTTCCCCAGTCCACAGGACAGTGCCACCCATGTAAGGTTGGGCCTGTTCTCGTCATTGAATCCTCTGGAAACCCTCACACACGTGTCCCAGGAGTGCCTCACTGCCTTAGGTGACTAATTGGTCACGGAAAAGACCAACTATCAGGCCCCACTGTCACTGTCCGGCCCCAGCCCACGTTAACCAGAACCTCTTCAGTCCCTCCTTCTCCATGTGTCTCTCATCATTCCTCCAACATCCCTCACTCTTCACACATCCCAGGATTAATGACATTCAAGGCCACAGAAAGAGAGATTGCCGAAGGCCTATCTCAAGAGGAGCACAGATCCCAGTCTGGCTTTTCAGGATCGACAAAGGACAGCTTCCCAAAGCGCTGGGATCCCAACGCTGCCCTCAGATACCATTGCATTTTGTCACCTTTGAGTTGAAAAGTGGTCTAACCATTCGAAAGCATCAAGATGCCTCTATAGAGCACACTACTGGAGTTTAAGACCAGGCATTTATAAACGTTTTTAATTGGTATCCCAAAAGACAGCTCTATACAAACAGAATTTCCTATGAGTAAAAGCTTGGGACAACATTGCCCGGGTTGTTTTGCCCCCACAGGAGCCTTCAGACTCAGTCAGTTCTTAAAGCACTTGGAGTCTGCCGACCTTGGTGGTTGGTGCATGGCTGGGAGGCAGAGGCACCACCAGGGGATCTCTACAAGTTCTAGACCAGTCAGGGCTGTAATGTGGGACCTCGTCTGAAAAAGACCAAAGGGAGGAAGAAAGGGGTCGCACTCTGCGGCTGCAGACAAGGCCAGCTGTGTGTTCCTGCTTCACAACGATTCTGGCCTCACTGAATCTCAGTGATCACGAAGGAACTCACGTGGAGGGAAGCAGGCTCAGCAGAACCCTGAGGCGCACGGATCATAATTATGGTTCACATTTTATTTGACTCTGGTAAGGCCAGAACCATTTCCCACGAGGGCTACATCTGCCGCTGCTTGTGCCTGGGGTTGGTCTTGCAGTAGACGAACCAGCGCCCACGCCTCTTCACCAGGTAGCAGTCCCTGCAGCGCTTCCTGAGGACGCCCTTGGTCTTGAAGCCTTGGGAGGGCTGCAGGTGTGGCTGGGCGTGGCACCGGAGAAGCGGAAGCGAGCGCACCTGTGCGCAGGGCGGGGCGCCACTCAGGGTCCCCGCCAGGGCCGTGGAGAAGGCCTGGGGCTTCACGGCCACGCGACTCAGGCGCAGAAGGGGATCCACAACGGAGGCCACCAAGGTCCGCATAAACAGAGCAGCCATGCTGGGGCTGGGCCCGCGGGCACCCCGACTCCTGCACAACCTGCCGGAGAGAAGCGTGTCACCCCGACTCCCTCTCACACCCGCGGGGAGGGAAGCGCGTCACCCCGACTCCTGCTCACACCCGCGGGGAGGGAAGCGCGTCACCCCGACTCCGGCTCCTCGGCACCTCTTAGGACCTCACTTCTCAAAGTCATGGTCGGAGGTCAAAGGGCGCCGCGCAGGCCCCATCAGCGCCGTGGGGCCCGGGAAGGAGCCGGCTTGTCGCCGGGGAGGCGGGCCCGCGCCCTCACGCCGCACCTCCACCCACGGCTGCGTGTCTACCCTTCGGCTGTGCCACATGCCCGGGACTGCGAACCGCGGGGCCCTGGCCGCCCGCCGCACCCCAGACTCACCGGGAAGGGACCCACCGGCCGCACGTTCCGGCTGCACATCCGTGCGCCTGCGCAGTGGGGCGTAGGCGCCACCGCCAGGAAGAAAGATGGCGTCGGGGCGGGCGCACGGACCTCGGCGCATGCGTGCTGTGCCACAGTCCGCCCTTTCTCGCCTATTCCCTAGTTTAGCCCTGAGTGGGAGCGTAGGTGCGCGACGCACTGGGAGAAAAGATGCGAAAATAAGAGCGAAATGCACACTTTTGAGTGAAATGGAAATTACCAACAGGACAACTGGAAAATAACATCCAGACAAAACGCACAGGTCACGTTTCCATTAATGACATTGTGGCACAGTGCAAAGCTGCCTAGGGGGGCAAGTAGGTCAGTGCCCCAGCCAGCCAGCGCCCCAGATAGTCACAGGCCTTACCTTTCTTTCCCTCTGGAGTAATGAGCGTGTCCAAGCACACAGAGTGGAAACAGTTCCACATACCACGTGCACCTGTGGTTTCTGGGGGTCAGCGAATCCATTCATACTACTTTCTGTGTGACGGAGGCTAGCCCTTCTCTGGCTCCTCACCCCACATTTCACACAAGGCTCACTCAGGCCACCTTGGCACAAGGCCATGGGAATACCAGATTCTTGAGTTTTATCACTTTCAAAATAATCTTTTACTTGCTGAGATGGCTCAGCAGGTAAAAATGCTTGCTGTGCAAGCCTGAAGACACGGGTTCGATCCCCAGAACCCTTGGTGGAAGGAGCGCGCTGACTCCTGAAAGTTGTCTTCCGATCTTCACACTGTTCCACACACAGTAATAATAGGAAAATAGATTTTAGACAAATCTGCAGCCCTGAGTGGTAGGAAGACAGGTCTAGGCAAGCCTGGGCATAACTTGGCCCTGTTTCAGAAAACTACAACAAAAAAAACAGCAAGAAAACACCACCACATTTGGGGCCAATTTTCCGATTTGAGAAGGTTTTTAAGTGAGCTAGCTTCTTGTTCTTCCTGTCTCTCCGCCATCTCCACGTTGTTTTCCTTCGTCCTCAGAGCCATCAAGTCCTGAGGCCCTGGTTGAAACACAGAAAAGGGAGATGCCAGGGCTTCAGCCTTCAATCCAGGCTGCAGGAACTCTGCAGGGAACCCTAGCAAGATGTGCAAGCTTCTGGCCCTTACTCGGGAATTAGCT
This sequence comes from Nannospalax galili, assembly GCF_000622305.1. Lineage (NCBI taxonomy): Eukaryota > Metazoa > Chordata > Mammalia > Rodentia > Spalacidae > Nannospalax > Nannospalax galili. The sequence goes on from NW_008355380.1 coordinate 1,368,973, forward strand.
CCCTCACCCCACCCCTGCTCTGACTGTTGGCCTGCCTTCATTTTGTCCCCTTGACGGCAAAGGGTTCGTGTTGCAATGTATGACAGCCACCCTTGAGAAGGATCTAGAAATGACTCCAGTGCAGACAGTTTGCTAAAGGCCGGGACCTGTGGAGGCAATGTGACATGCCCTCAGGATTTGCAGGCTAGGATTTGTATGGGGTCGCTCTTCATAACTGAGACTTTTCATTTTCTTTTTAAAAAATATTTTATTTATTATTTTTAGTGTTTAAGGGTATTGCCTGAATGTATGTGAGTGCACCCTGGGAAGTCAGGAGAGGGCAACGAATCCCCTGGAACTGGAGTTACAGACGGTTGTTAGCTGCTATGTAGGTGCTGGGAATCGAAACCAGGTCTTCTGCAAGAGCAGACAGTGTTCCTAACTGGTTAGCCATCTCTCCATCCCATAACTGAGCTTTTTCAAGGCTGGGTACAAATCACTTGCCATCTGACATCTCAACAAATTCAACAAATGCTTATAAGCCAGGTGTGGTGGTGCAGGCCTTTAGTTCCAGCACTCGGGTGGCAGGTGGATCTCTTCGAGGCCAGCCTGGTCTACATATGACTTCTAGGCCAGCTGGGCCTACAGGGAGACCTTGTCTCAAAAAAAAAAAAAAAAAAAGAAAAAGAAAAGAAATGCTTACAAGATCTCCCCTCCCCAGCCAAAATGTTGAATGTCTAGTTTCCTTCCTTTGCTGAACAATCTATTTCTTTATTCAATAAAAAATTCCGATATTTGGGGGGAGGGGCTGGAGAGACTGCTTAGGTCAAGAGAACTGGCTGTTCTTGTGGAAGACCCAGGTTGGATTCCCACATGGCGGCTAACAACCATCTGTAACTCCAGTTTCAGGGGATCCAACGCCCTCTTCTGACATCCGCGGGCATTGCACTGCATGGGTGCACTTACATGCAGGCAATACACTCATACGCATAAAATGAAATAAAATAAAATTTAATTCCGATATTTAAATCTCTCCACAAAAACGCACACATTGCATCTAGTTTCCACCTCCTTAGCCTTCGCATTAGTGAGGATCAGCCAGGCCTCCAGCAAGGTCTGAAGACCTCGCTCCCGGGCGGACTCAGCTGGAGGCTGCACCTGCCGGAGACCGCCCAGCGCATGCGCACTCACTCAGCGGGAACTAAGTCCAGCCGCGAGCCCTGCGCCTGCGCGGGCGTCCCGTGCGCCGGGTCGGGGTCAGCGCAAGATGGCGGTGGCGGCGACCTTCCGCCGGCTGCTGGCTCTGCCCGGTGCCGCTCGGGGCTTTGGCGTACGAGTGTCCCCGAGCGGGGAGAAGATCACGCACACGGGCCAGGTAACGGCCGCTGCGCCGCGCCTCGAACCCGGGACTGACGGTGGCAGGGCGGGCGGCGCCGGGTGCTTCGGGCACGCGCTGAGGTCGGGCCGGGCACGCGCACCCCTGGTCGGGCTCGCGCGCCTGCTGCCCTGCTGGGCCACTTGGTGCCACCTCTGCCCAGCTCCCGGATGGAGTTGGTGGTCCCACTCCTCCTTTGGATCAGATTTGTCATCTGAAGCCCCAAGCTTCCGTTGTTACTTGAGGAGCCGGTTTTCATCTAAAGCGTTCAATAAAGCTGAGCCAAAACATGGAAAAAGACTGCATGTCCTGAAATGTCAGCTGCAGGACTTAGAGGGGGAAGGGCAGCCTTCCAGCCACATGAGAAAGTGGGGGGTTGGCTCCTGTCTGCAGCTCACCTCAGCCTCCCACCCCCGGGCTGTGCCCTTCCAGTCCAGCATCCCCACGGGACTCCGCTGTGCCCCTGGGTTGTCTGACTGCATCGGTGGCGGTAGGTCCAGGCAGTGTCCCGTGAAGTCTCCTGTCAGCATGATGTGACCTCTTTCCCAATTACCCTGTAAATAACAGATGGTCTTTTTCAGGTTTATGATGATAAAGACTACAGGAGGATTCGGTTCGTAGGTCGTCAGAAAGAGGTGAGTGACGGATCTAGTAAAACGGAAGAATTCACACAACGGGGTTTGGGAGATGGCTCAGTGGTTAAGAGCACTGGCTGCTCTTGGAGAGGACCTGGGTTCTGTTCCCAGCACCCACATGGCAGTGCACAGTGGTTCATAATTCCAGTTCCAGGGGATCCAATGCCCTCTTCTGGTCTCCACAGGCATTGAATGACTCAGGTGCACTTACATAGATGCAGGCAAAACATTCATACACATAAAACAAAAATAGATACATTTCATTTATTTATTTGGGACAGGGTCTCTCTGTAGCCACAGCTGACCTGGAAGTCATGTAGACCAGGTTGGCCTTGATCTCACAGAGCTCTGCCTGCGTCTGCCTCTGATTAAAGGTGTGTGCTACCATGACCAGCCCAAATAAATTTAAAAAATAAATAAAGAAAGAAAGAATTCATAAAATGTCAATAGGTTGAGCATCCCTAATCCAAAAACCTGAATCTTCCAAAATCAAAAGCATTTTGAGCACCAGCATGACACTGCCATGGATTCTACACCTGACTCGTGCTGGGTTGTAGTGGAAACAGGAAGTGTAGAAGTCTTAAATACAGTTGCAGGCTGTGTGTAAAATGTTGAGAAACATAAAGTGAATTTCATGTTCCTGCTTGGGTCCCATCCTTGACATAGTGCAAATATTCTTAAATCCAAAACATTGTCTAGCCCCAGACTTTTCAGAACTGGCACTTAATTTGTAGACTAGGATTTAAAGAATTCCTTTTTTTATTTTTATTTTTTAATTAAGAAAAAAAATTTTTTTGGTCTTTTTGAGACAGGGTCTCCCAGTAGCCCCAGCTGGCCTGGAACTCATTATGTAGACCAGGCTGGCCTCGAACTCACAGAGATCCTCCTGCCTTTGCTTCCCGGTGCTGGGATTAAAGGCATGTGCCACCACGCCTGGCTAAAGAATTCTTTCCATATCTCAAGCTCCCTAGAATTGTAAATTGTTCTGAATGTAATGGTGATAGTATTTATCATTGTGGGTGTTCAGAACATGAATTGTCTGGGGGTAGCAGACGGTAACGTCTCCTCTCCTCCCCGTGAGACGGACAGATCCATTTGTTTATTTTCTAGTGTTATTGTAGTCCTCATTGTTCTGGCCTGTTCATGTACTCCAGCCTTCTGCCCTGTGGTGTGTTCACACCAAGTGCTGGGCCCTGTCCCTGCCTCCATGTATCAGCTCTGTTGAAAATTGTTTTTGTGATTTCTGGCAGGCCTAGCAGAGGGTCAGGGAAGAGCTTAAAGATAAACTGTGAGGTTGTGCAGCCAGGGGCGTGCTTGGAGGGAGGTGGTGGAGGGAGGTCTGTTGGCTGTGCCACAGTGAGCTCACCTGGTCCCGCCCTGATGGATGCTGCTCGGCCCCACCAGTTCTCGTACCTTCTGGTTCAGCACTGTGTCTGGTTCTTACTGTTGTGAGACTTGTCTGCTGCGTGAGGAGGCGTCCAACTTCGGTGTGCCTTCTTTAAGCACATTCCCTAGTGTTGGTAATTAACTTTTTTGAGTCTTAGGATCTTTTTCTTTTTAGCAGGGCTTGGGTGCAACCCAGGTCCCACATATGCTAGACAAGCTTTGCACCCTTGAGCCACACCTTAAGAGACTTTAATAGAGCCCTGGAGTCTGAAGGAGGAGGAGCAAGTTTCACACACCCTGCCCTTGAGGTCTAGCTGCTTGAGCATCTGGCTTGCTAATCCTTGCCTTAGAGTTGATGTTGGAACCTGAGTGTTTGTTTGGCTCCACATTTGCAGAGGACACCTCTGGAGCTGTGCATTCTCTGGGTCTGCACATGTGTGCTAGGATAGTGGTTTCCCTCCCCTGCCTGTCTTCCTCATTGGTCATAGGTTAAGAAGTCAGCTGTGTCTGGACTTGATCTCAGGATCATGGGTAACAACATGCTGGGTTGTTGGCCAGGCCTCTGTGAGAATGGGAGGCATCCAGGAAGCTCCAGTCATGACCTGATGGGGTTCCAATGCCTGCAGAGGACCTAGGGTCTGAGCCTGTGGCAGATATTCATCCTGTGCCATCTACCCCCACCCTGCAAGAAAGGGGCCAGCAGTCAGCCTGAAGTCCTGGGTAGGTGGTGCCCTGAGGTCACCTGAGTGAAGGTGAGGCAAACTTGGAAGTGACCAGTTACTACTTGATTGTCAGTGTGCACTGAGGATATGCTGTCCTGTGGTGGGACGAGGTAACTGCAGCCTTGCTCACAGGTGAGGACCTTTGGTGTCACACTCTAGGCCACCAGGCTGGTATGTGGAGCTCAGGTCTTTCCCTCTGGGGCTCAAGAATGTAGACAAGGAAAGCACGGACGTTCATACCTGCCTCAAGAAATGCCAGGGAACCGGGTCGCTGTGCTGCTGCCCTCGGGCCCTTGCAGGGCAAGTGTCATTGCACTGAAGCCGTGCAGATGCTATAGAGCACTAGGTGATTGGGTCTGTTGTGTACGGCTCTGTGCTGATTTTCTACTGCATCAAGGCTGTGAAACAATTGTGGCTGCAGCAGGCCTCCCTGAAGGACAGACTCTCCTCCGCTGTCAGAGCTCTGTCAGCTCACACCACCCCCAACACGAGTACCCTTCATACCATGTTGGCTCTGAGATGCAAGCACTCTTCATGCTCACGGCTACAGGAAAGCCAGGCCACTGACATGGTCCTGATGTACTCAGTTTATAGCTGAGGAATTATTTACCACCGTGGCAGGTGGCAAGATGAGGTAGGATCATTGGGAGGACAGCTTCAAAGGCTCCAACTGCCTGCCAGATTCCAGGGCAGAGTGTGACCAGAGCTGGGTGTGCTGGGGGATAGTCTGTCTTCGGGTGCTTAGGCTCATTGGCTGAGGTTCTGCACAGCCCACACATCCTTTCATGCTTCCTTCTGAAGGGTGGTGAAGGGAGGTCTGTCCATCCGTCCTCCTGGGGGCACAGCCTGGAGAGACCTGAGGTGGGGCTGTACTGTAATGTCTCTTCCTGTCCCTTCTGGCTGCTCCTTCCAAAGCCTGTGACCTCAGTACTTTGCATGAGGTGAAGGTATTTTGAGTGTAATCTGGATTTAGAAGGGCTTGGCCCTTCAGAAGTCCCATCAGGACCCAGAGGACAATTTTTGAAACTAAATTCATAAACCCCCACCTGGGACCAAAGGCCTGGCTCACACACAGCTCGGAGACTGCTTCTGTCTCCCCTGTGATTTGAACACTACATACATATGTATGCATTTGTACATGTTTTCTGTATGTGGTAGGTGTTAATGTCAGAGGCTCCTGCTGTCCTGATGACTGAACCGAATACTTGCAGCCTCCCGTTCTTGGAGCCTGTCTCATAGCACTGGTCAGTCAGCTGGGGTGTTCTCTCACTTAGCATTGATCTGGTGTATGTCATGGCATCCTGTGTTTACAAGACTCTGTCTTAGTTGAAACAAAGGAGTGGGCTTTCCGTAAGAACTGAAACCAGACTGTAGACTAACTTAACCGAGTGTCGTTCTGCTGAAGCCAGCTAGCTGATCATCGGGAGGAAAATGAAACTGTGGCTCCAAGGTTTTCACATCACCCTGTCTGACAGTTCTTCCTGTTGGCCTTGTCCTGTGATCCCAGTGCTCCCCTTCCCCTCATCCCCTGAGGTGGAAGAGACAGGGCAGAACCTCTTGGAACATAGCATAGGTTTGGCATTGGTCATGAGGTGGTTACTGTCCAAGCTCTCTGTATTCCTGCCTCGAACCAAGTTCCAGGAAGCAGAGTTAATCATGGGAGGTCAGGGTTGCCCTGGAGTTATGCAGTAAATGACAGGAGGGTAGGCGCTTGCCAGTCACAGTGTTGGGGCATCAGCTCTCCTTCCCATGGGGAGATGGCTGGGCTTTAGACAGCCCGGACGGGAGCTGGAGAGTTTGTTAGTGTGGCCTTTGTGGCATACTGTCACCTCCGAAGACTCACAGGATTTACACTACAGGGCTTCATTTGTATGATTGCTGCCTTTGCCTGCTTGGGGCATGCAGTACATCCTTCTCTCCTGGCCCTGTAGGTGCTGGTGTCAAGAAGCAGCGTGACTGTCACAGGGGACTGTGATCACAGGGAACTGTGATCACGGGGGAATGTGATCACGGGGGACGTGATCACGGGGGATGTGATCACGGGGGCATGTGATCACGGGAGACTGTGATGATGGGGGACTGTGATCACGGGGGACTGTGTGCTTGGGGGACTGGAACGTGTAGAATCGGGTGCCTGGTGGCCTTTGCTGAATCAGTCCCTCCATTTCCAGTGTCTTCCATAGTGCCTGCAGAGATGGAACTTGAGGGCGAGATGTGCCTAGGTGTAATCTGTAAGGATACCTAACCCTTCCCAGAATGCTCATGCTGCTGTGAGCTCATGCTTCAGGGTTCTGGTGAGGAGTGTCTCCTCCACACGGCTTTTCCAGCCACTCACAGACCTCACATCAAGCTACATGCTCCCCAGCCTTTGGGCTGTGACCTGATTGTGCTGCTGGGAGTCTGCTCACCTCTCCCTGTGGGCTCCCTGGTGAACACAGGGGTTGTGCAGCCTCTGCTACAGAGGTGGGCGGCATCTGTGAGGCATCTTGCCTCTCTGCTGGGATTCAAGATGGGAAATGCTTGGTGGGCATGGCCTGGGGGCTGAGTGACGCTCCAGAACTTTCCTGCTGACCACCAGGTTTCCTTCAGAGGATGGCTGTCGATGTGTTCAAAAAGGAAGGACCGCTGGAGAAGGGAGGGCAGGATCCTGCTCGCCGGGCATGTGAGGGACACGTGCACTCACTGTCCCGGCATCCTTGAAAATTACAGTGAACCCAACTGATATGCTCAGCCGTGTTATATTTTAAGTTACAACTTGACTCGATCTTCAGTCCTTTGAGCCACTGGAGGCAGCTGCTAGTGCCCCTCAGCTCTCTTCTTTGCAGGCCTCCATTTCCTGGCCCCATCTCTCTCTTCCAGCTCTGATCCACGTCCTTTTTGTGTGGAGCTTGTCCCAGCAGTTGGACAGGTCCTGGGCCTCTGAGGGGTTGCCATACTGCTGGTTGGATGAGGCCTGTGCAGACAGGTCAGTCCTGGTTTTGGTGCAGCTGCAGTTGTGTGCCTTCCCACCATGAGGAGTCGAAATGTCCACTGATTTGGAAGGACTTGTGAAATGATGTCTGTTCACAGACACCTGTGTAGAGGCAGCTTGGTGAGCCTGCAGTGAGTGTGTGCGGGAAAAGCAGAAGAAATGCTCATTCCTTACTCAGCATTCTTTGATGCAGCGATGACTGGGTGTTTAATGAGATTGTAACTGAAGCCCTGGACTTCAGTGTGTGCTGCTTTTCAATCCTTGCAGCCATGGGCTGGGGTCCTGGCTGCTCCTCCAGGTCTACATCAGCGCGGTGGAACTCCAGGCCATTGCTCTCCGTCAGGCCTTTCTTTGCTCACTCCCTGCTTCTGCCCCAACAGTGCTTCTGGCTCTTATAATACCTCCTGCTGTGGACCTGAGCTCGGCTGGGTTTGGGGAGAAGCTGGTCCCTTCCTCTGGGGTGGTGTGTAGAGGCCCCAGTGTGAGCCCCATGTGGGCCCCAGTGTGCCTGGTGCTGACCATTTCCAGTGAAGATGGTGGGCAGGTACTGGTGCGCACCTGCAGGTCTAAGCTGAGTTCAGAGTTCAGACTCTTGCCAACCCTGACCTCACTCATTCCTGTCCTCACAACGGAAGTCCCAGTGACACCTGCAGATACTTTGGAAGTGGTGTCTTTGTTAAGGTGTGTCCATCCGAGGTGTCCTTTATTTTGAAGTTACTCAGATTATTTATGTCCACCTGTTTCTTTTTTATTTCATAAACCTTTAAAAACTTTCTGGTGTAAACTTGTTTCAGAATCAGATTTCTAAAATTTTAAAGGAAGTCTAACGTTTCTCCTTTCTCCTCTGCCTGTCTACCTCCATGATAGGTTCTTTGTGGCTTATCCTGTCCGTGTGTTTAACGACTGTTTAAACCTGTCCGTCTTCTTCCACATAGTGATGACCGATGGCATGTAACCATTCGGTATTCTCATTAGTGATTATCTCCACATTCAATTCACAGTAGTACATGCAGGGTCCTTAGTGACGTATCCCATTGGTGTGCACGTGTCCTTAGTGACATGTCCCATTGGTGTGCAGGTGTCCCTCTCTAATGGCATGTCCTTATTTGGTTTACAGTGGTGTGTGCAGTATCCATCCTTAGTGGCACGTCCCCATTTAGTCTGCAGTGGCATGTGCTGGGTTCTGTCACTGTCTTCTCAGGTGGTTCCCTGTTGATGGACATTTGTGTTGCATGCAAGTGGCCTCCCTGATGCACAGTGGTTTAAAAGATGCTGAGGTGCAGAAAGAGCAGTGAGAGGAAAACAGAAGGCAAGGGCCGTGATCGTGACACCTGATGTGGTGGGATTTAGGCCCGGGAAACATTGGGTGGATAAATGGTGCTTCAGTGTGGTAGCGTGTCACAGTGTGCTGGAAGAGTTCCAGTGACTTCACCCGTAGCATGGGAGCTGTGTCTAGGAACAGACACTGTAGACATCCCAGGCAGTAGAGGCACACTGAGAACAGGGTCTTTTTCTTTTTTTTCTTTTTTAAATATTGTATTATTTTATGTGTATGAGTGTATTGCCTGCATGTGTGTAAGTGCATCCGTGTCATGCAATGCCCACAGAGGTCAAAAGAGGGCATTAGATTCCCCTCGAACTGGAGTTAGAGATGGTTGTTAGCCTCCATGTGGATGCTGGGAATTGAATCTGGGTCCTGTGTGAGAGCAGTCAGTGCTCTTAACCACTGAGCCATCTCTCCAGACCCATAGGGCATTTTTCAAACGGACAAAAATAAGTTCCTGCGAGGTGCACAGCATCATCAGGATGCAGTACTGGAATCACAACTTGCAGTTATGACGAACAGTAATCAAAGGCATATGTAAGGAAGGAGATGGTAAATTCGAAGCTGATGAAGTAGAACGTGCTTAGCGTGAGATCCCCGCTCTGTGAAAACCTGGTGAGCTAAGTCATCCTTACAGTGAAACCACCTGATCGGAAAGAAAGTGCATCAAAGTCCAAGTGACCTGAGGGAAGGGATGATCGATGAGCAGACTGTAAACACCAACAGGTGACCATGCTGCTCACCAGGGTGCACATACATAGGACATTTTAACTGAAATGGATAATTTTACAGAAAGAGAAGCAAAGTGTTCAGTGTTCGGGTACCCCCAAACCCGGGTGGTTTCACAGGTGGATTTTCCTGGGCCTTTGTGTTTCCAATAACCCCAGTGCTGTGTTCATGATTCTTAGGAACACAGAGGTGTTCCGTCGCAAGGACAAATGGCGTGTGTCTGCCTGGATTGAATTGATTTTATTGTGTTTTGAAGGATTTCAGCACTTGTTTTGAGGGAAATTGTGTGTTGACAATATGTAGATTTGGGTGAGTGCTCATAACTTGTGAAATTTACAGCTTTTATATTTAACTGTCTCTTCCCTTTTCTTGTTCTAGGTGAATGAGAGCTTTGCCATTGATTTGATAGCAGAGCAGCCCGTGAGTCAGGTGGACCATCGGATCATAGCCTGTGACGGCGGGGGCGGTGCCCTGGGTCACCCCAAGGTGTACATAAACTTGGTATGGAGCACCAGTCCACGCCCCTAAGCAGTTGCTGGGTCTCAGTGCTCAGCTTCTCTCCCAGCCATCTGTTCTCGCTGCCATCTCCTGCCGTGCTCTCGAGGTGACCCCCCCCCCAGTGCTCACTCTCACAGTCAGCTGTGCCATAGGAACCGATAGTAGGGTGTGTCAAAAACTCCTTGCTGACCATGCATGGTGTAGTATGTTCTGTGTGATGGGCACACACTCCTGCCTCCTATAACATGGACGCAGCAGGCTTCCCTCTGGCCAATGTTGCTATGGACCTGGGTTAGCTGTAATCACACCAGGTGGTTGCTAGTGCCTCCGGAGTTCTCTCGGCTTACAGATGGGCTATCCCACGTGCTTACATGGTTGACGTTTAGAGCTGTCTGCATCCTGATCTCCTCTAAAGGACCCCCGTCAGATCGGTGCAGGGCCCACCACCGTGACCATGTTCTCACCATGCTTGCCGTTTTAAAGGCCTGATCTCTGGATCCTTCGTGCTGAGGATTAGGGCTCCAGTGCAAGGAGATGTAGGTTATTTTGGAATATCCCCGCGCAGTCTTATTTTTGTTGGACAGTTCAGTTACCAACAAAGTAGAGGGCACGAGAGTTGGCTCTGGTTAAGAGCACTGGCTGCTCTTGCAAAAGACCCAGGTTGATTCCCAGCACCCACATGGTGGCTAACAACCATCCTAACTGCAGTTTCAGGGAATCCGACGCCCTCTTCTGACCTCTGCGGGCATTGCATGACATGGGTACACTTAGATGCAGGCAATACACTTATACACATAAAATAAAAATAAAAATAAATAGAAAAGAGTGGGCCCGAGACCGTAGAATGAAACCATGTACGTCATGGGGCTTGGGTACAGCTCCATGCTAGCACATGTGGCTGTCACGTGTGAGGCTGGGGTGCTTCCCCAGCACCACAATACAAAAGAGCTGTGGGGGGTTGGGGGGGTCTGGCCTGGCTCAGGCCTGTAGTCTTAGCTCTGTGAAGCTGAGCAGGAGGATCCCAAGTTCAAGGTGTCTTGAGCTACACAGGGGTTTACTCTGAGCAACTTAATGAGACCCTGTGTCAAAATAGAAAGTCGAGACGGCTGGGGAGGCAGCTTCGTGGTGAGGTGCTTTCCTTGAATGTGCAGGGCCCTAGATTTAATCCGCGGCAGTGCAGAAGAGAAACAGAAGAAAGGAGGATGTGTGGTCCATGGGGAGCAGCGAGTTCTCGACTGCCGTGCGCTGCTGCTCCAGTAGCTATAGGGCTAACTGGGATTTGAGGTCAGATATGAAAGCACGAGTTCTTTCCTGTTAAATCTTTCAGGACAAAGAAACAAAAACGGGGACGTGCGGCTACTGCGGCCTGCAGTTCAAGCAGCACCATCACTAGTGTGGGCCATGCACCGGCCCGCCACCATCTGTGAGCATCTCCATGCTAGGCGTACGGGGTGAAGTTGCTGCTCCATGTGAAAGGCGCCCCTCATTAGGAATAAAGGACACCACCACTGTGCACAACGCGCTGAGTTTGTTCCTTTCCTAAAGGTGTGAACTGGAAGTGACTGCTCAGATGTGAAGAGGGGTGGCTTTGCTTCTGCCAGCTCCCTGACCGGTGCTGGCTGATGTGTGGGCGCCGGGGCCTTCCTTCCTCAGCTCTTGTTTGCGTGACCTGAGCAGGTGTGGGTGGGGTGGAGGACGGTCTTGGCTCTCCCTTCCACACACCTTGTAGCCCAAAGCCCCAGTGGCCTTAGGCCTCAGAATGTCTGGTACAGAGCTGTGCTCTCTCCTTACCCTTCACCTGCAGGTGCGGCTTCCTCCTCCCCCTCCTCACCACGAAGCAGGGCATCTTCAATCCCAGGGATCTAGACACCTGTTAGAGGCATTGAGTCATCCACCCAGTGAAGGAGTCAGGGTTATGGTTATGTAGTGCGGCCGTGGACCACAAATAAGCTGGCTGGAACGGGGGTTGGGGGTGGGCACATGGGCTCTCCAAAGGCAAACCCAAGGACATGGGAGCATCGGGAGGAGGTGGGGTGTGGGTGCCTGGATGGACAGTACCGTGGGTTAGGTGCTTTTTAGTAGTCATGGTAGAGCGCTCCTGCAGTGCTGGCAGTACTGGGCCTCTGAGCCCAGGACCGCTGGGTGGCAGAGCCAGAGGCTTCTAGCTCCAGGCTTTAGAAGACAGAGACATCGGCCTAGGCCGTCAAGGGGAAGGGCTGGGTTTGCACCAGTCACAGGTCTGCTGTGCCGCCAGTGAAGTGCTGCCCTTGAGCCTGGGAAATAGCTGCAGGTTCTCAGTGTCATTTAGAGGGTCAGGGAGGTGATGGCAAGAAATCCAGTAAAACTGTTCTGAACAGCCTTCCGGAGCTGGTGCTTGGCTTCGGCAGTAAGCAGCAGCCCTAAATAGTTTCCTTGAGGCCCTGTGGTGTGTTCAGTGCTGCTTGTGCAGCCACGAAGGGACAGCCAGCTGGCTGCTGGCCTCATAGTCCTTTGCTCGAGACAGCTTGGTCACCAAAGTGCCTCACAGCTGCTACTTAGAGAATCAAACCACCCCTAGCATCTTAGCTTGTTTTTTTCAGGGGGGGGGGGGCACTAAAGTGCTTTTACAACAAAGACTTAATAACATGAACTGATTTAATAGGATTTAACAGTGTGTTTACAATGCCAAACTCCTGTCCAAGTATCCCAGGGAAAGGTGGTCCCTCTGATACATGAAGATTGGAGACCTTGATGGAGCCTGGGGGACACAAGGACGTTGGGGACCAAAGAAGACCATGGTGGTGAGCCTAAGCTGTATAAACCTGTGCTGATGGAAGGGACTGCCGACGGGGCCCCTGAGGTGGGCCACAAAGGCAGGAGCTGGTACAACTAGGTGTGCTCTGCTTTTAAAAGAGAATTAAGCTTGGCTGGGAAAGAAGATAGAGTTACCCAGCAGTGGGTCTGCAATGAGAGGAGCTGGGGGTGGCGGGGGAAGAAACTGGACCAAAGGGGAATGAAGGGGCAAATGAGACGGGAAGTCATTTGGGGGGTTTTAAAGTTTTTTAATAAAAATAAATGTGTTTGTGGGTATGCCATATGTGTACAGGTGCCCCACCCACAGAGGCCAGAGGGGGATGTTGGATCACCTAGAGCTGGAGTTACAGGCATTTGTGAGCTTCCAGATGATGCTGGGCATCTCCAGTTTTCTGAAAGGGCAGGAAGAATTCTTAACTGCTGAGCCATCTTTCTAGCCCTGATTAAATTTTTTTGTAATTTCACGTTTGCCTTGCATATTGACCACTCACACCATGTCTCTACCACCCCTGCCCACTGCTCCCCCCCCCCACTGACCTACTGAGATTAATTAGGGGTGTTTGTGTGACCATGAGTTTGGAGCTGTCTGTTAGGGTCTCAGCTCACCAGAGGGTCCACAACTAAAGACAGCAGACCCCTTCTCCCTGAGTCTATCTGTAGCCACTAGTTCAAAGGTAAAGGATAAGGCCCATTGAGTCCCTGCCCCGTCCTTGACTATCATTGATAGGGCTGGCCTTGCCAGGCCCAGTGCAGGTTACAGCAGTGAGTTCATTGTTGCTTTGCTGTCCCAGTCCATTGAATGGCGTTCTGTAGCCCTTCTCCCCACCTACCAGCCGTTAGTGTTCTGTGGCTTCTCAGTATCCCCCGAGCCTCCGAAGGGGTGGCCTACATCTCCACCAGTCTCTGCATTTCGTGCAGCCGTGAGTCTGAATTCACCATCGTAGGGGAGCTGCTCCACGGCTGGGAGCTGCTTTCGTCTGTGGGTGCGCGCAGTTTGCTGCTGTGGGACTTGGGTTACCCACCGGAGACACTCCCCACGGTGGGGCCTGCCAGCTCAGACTGGATGTTGGCTGAGCTTGTAGCACCAGACGATGGTACCCCCTCCCCTGTGGGTCTTCAGTCTGATCAGAGGGACGTTGGTCTCCCACCGGGATGGTTAGCAAACCATCTTTATCCTGGTTACCCCCTCCCCCCAATCCCACACTCTCATCTCCCTACCCGCCTCGAGCCTTCCACCTACTGCGCACTCTTTACTTTTACTTTCGTTTTGCCTGTCTACCTTCCCTTAAGATAACCGCCCCCCCCAGCCCCGTTTTCTGACTTCCACAGTATTCCACGTTAGGCACTGAGCGAAGCTGCGTCAGGACCCTCGTATGGGAGAACACGTTCTTTCATCCTTTGAGGCCTGGGTTGTTACTCAGAATAATTTTTTCCCGATTCCATTTCTCTGCAGATTTCATAGTTTATTTTCTTTGTAGCTCCATTGTGCATATGCTTTGTGTTTTCATTATCCGTTCGTCAATTGTTAGGCATCTAGGCTGCTCTCATTTCCTAGTTACCGTGTGTAGGGCAGCAATGACAAGGGCGTGGGTGTCCTGAGATGGGAGAGGCCTTTGGGCATGCCTGGGAGTGGTACGGAGGGTCCTATGGTAGTTTTATTTTCAGAAAACAAACCTCTAGGCTGATTTCCAGAGTGACTGCACTAATTTACATTCCCACTAACAGTGTGTAAATGTTCCCTGTTCACATCCATGCCACCATTTCTGCTTGGTGTTTATTCCTGAGGCCAGTCATCTGACTGGGTAAGATGGAATCGTAACATAGTTTTAATGTGCATTTCTCTAATGGCTGAGGATGTTGAACACTCTTTTAAGGGGTTCCTGGCCATTTGTATTCCATCTTTCGAGAGCTCCGTTTACTTCTGTAGCCCATTTGTTAACTGGTGTTTGATTTTGGAGTTCTTTGTATTCTTTGTATGTCCTTGTCACTGACCTTCCAGATACACAGCAGGAAAGATTTCTCCCCCATTCTGTGGGCTGCCTCCTCACTTGACAGGTTCCTTTGCTGTGAAGAAGCTTTTTCATTTCATGAGATCGCATTTGTAGAAGTGATAGGAACTCTAAACACATAAAGTCAGAAAGAATGCAGAGAAAACTAGCAGCAAGCTGTGTTGGCTGGGCTTCCTGCAACGGGCAAGAGCTGGACTCTGCAAGCAGGCGGGAGGCTGGGAAGTCCCTCTGAGAACTGGGCCTGCAGGACTATCCGCAGGAGGAATCACAGTTCATACCAGCTATAGACTCGGGGAGGGCAGGGGAGGGGGGCTTGGTCCAAGGGTGGCCTCCTATACAGCAAGCCAGCTCTAGAGAAGTAGTTCTGTGTCTCACACAGGAGCCATCTTGACATGAAGTGTGTGCTGTTAGGGACCAAATTGCTCCAGGTAACAGGAAGCTTGGAGCAGTCACCACTCAGGGTAGCTATGGATACCACACCAACTGAGAGACCGCCACACAAGTCAGTTGTGACTGGCATGAGCCCCTGAGGTGTGAGTAGAGGTGCTGCTGCTGTGTGGATGAATGGGTGACAGCCTCGGTGCGCCTACCCTCCGAGGAGTGACGTGTCATGTAAGGAGTCTCCCGGGAGCAGGTCTCCCAGGAGAGTGGCAAGACCAACAGTGGCCACATCCGGGCATCCCCACAAGTGGGGCCCCTACCCACATGGAGACAGCCAGGGTGTATGCTGCTCTGAGGCTGCCCTGGCCAGGCACACAGAGTGTGGGCTGATGGTACGCAGCACCCTGGGGCAACCCTCAACCCGAAAGCTCGGTGGGTAAGGGTTTGCTGGGGCACAACGTTAATGCCCACCCAGCCCAGAGTGGAGAGACTGTGCCTGCAAAGAAGTGTCTCCACACAGAGCAGGAACTTCTGTCTAATCTGAAAGCAAGCAAGCAGTGGTAGCTGTGCTTTATCTGACCAACCAGACTTCAAGTCAAAGATCACAGTAAGGAAAACGTCCTTACATATTGCTAAGGGAGCAGTTGTGGGGCTGCGATGATGCTCAGTCAGCAAAGTGCTTGCTCACAAGCATTACAAAGAATGGAATCTACCTCTAGGTAAAGACAGGCCCTTGTTAAGGGCTAATTCAGTGGGGCAGTGTATTAGTTAGTTTTCTGTTGCTGTGATAGAAACAATGTGACCAAAGGAACTCATAAAAGAAAGAGTTTATTTGAGCTTATGGTTCCAAGGGGCAGGAGTCCATCATGGCAGGGAGGCATGGTGGCAGACGTGGTTGGAGGAGGAGCAGAAGCTAAGCTCTACATCTTCAATCAGGCACAGGAAGCAAAAAGAGACTATGGACTTTTACGTGTTTGGATTTTTTAAGGACTGTGAGGCTTTTAAGTTTGTACTGTCTTATGTTGTGATATTAATGTTAACATCATGTCTTGGGGATAAGAATTGTAAAGCTTATGGTTTAATAGTGGTGTGTTTGTGTGTCAAGTTGACAAGGGGTCAATTGTGCTAGATAGCTTTAGTGTCAACTTGACACACCTGGGTTGAGGGAGCCTCAACTGGGGAATTGCCTTCATTGGACTGGCCTGTGGCCATATCTGTGGGGCATCTTCTTGATTGTTGAGTGATGTGGGAGGGCCCAGCCCACTGTGGGTGGTGCCACCCCTGGGCAGGTGGGCCTGTGTAGCATAAGAAAGGCTGAGCAGGGGCCAGGGGATCAAGCCAGTAAGCAGCGTTCCTCCATGGCCTGTGCTCCAGCTCCTGCCTCCAGGTTCCTGCCCTGAGTTCCTACCTTGGGCTCCCTGATGACCTGTGACCCAGGAGACATAAGCCAAATAAACCCTTTCCTCCCCAAGTGGGTAGTGGTCAGAGTATTTTGTCACAATTGAGAACAAACTACACCAGTGTGTTTCAACTTTTGATTTTTACTGATTTTTATTCTATGTGTATGAGGGCTTTGTGTGCATGTGTATAAGTACACCCACACGTCCAGTGCCTGTGGAGGCCAGGAAAGGGCGTTGGATCCCCTGGGTGGTTCTGGTAACTGAACCTGGGTCCTGTGCGAGAACAGCCAGTGCACTTAACTGCTGAGCCATCCCTCCACCCCCAGTATATCTCTGTTTTAATCCACAGTTTTTGCCCTATTCTGCCTCATCTGCCCCAGCTTTCCATGCTGCTTCTCCTTTGCTTGGGAGAATTATTTTATCCATCATTGTTTTTCTCTGGACAGACCAGAAGTTTACTTCTCTTCAAGGCAGGAAAGTCACATGAAGCTGGGGAATGATGGTGCCCACATGGTGAAAGCAGTTCCAGTATCCCACGACACAGGGTGGCATGAGAACACAGTTATAGGAGGTTGAAGTGGCCAAGCACAGGACGAGCAGGCGGCGGGCGTGAGGAGGGTGGGGGCTCACCTCTGTGGTGAGCTGCTGTCGGGCTGGGCTGAGTTATGCACCCGAATGTGGACGGAGGCGTGGTGTGAGTGGCTCCAGTGCTGTCCAGCTCACCACTTCTGCATTGTAAGTCATGAGCATTGTGTCTGTGGAGCTTCTGGAGTGGGCAGTTCTAGGAATGAGGACGGAATAGGGGAGGTGTTGAGTAACTTTTGCATACTTTTTGGAATTTGTATGGTAAATACGTCATATAAAAATACTGTTTCTAACACAGAAAAATAATCTTATCGCAGAAAAATCTTATCAACATAATGGATTGGATTTTAAAGAAGAGAAAAATCTAGCATGTTCATCAGCACAGTGGTGTGAGCTGCGGCATTCACACTGAGCCAGTCCCCAGTGAGGGATTCCCATTCCATGGCAGCACTGTCTGACAGAAATGACTGCAGTTCCTGCTAAGCCACACACAGCTTTCATCCCACCATGTCCTGCCTCCAGCCAGCAAGTGGACTTAGCAGTGGAGGGGTGACCCCACTCCCTGAGCCTCCATCACCTGCTGTCCTTACCAGATCAGCAGCAATCACATGCACTGCGTATGGTTGTGTGTTGAACAGCCACTACTATTTGAAAAGTTCCCCAGATTTTGGAGGGAATAGATGTAGCTAATAACATTGAATTTTTAAAAATCATCCCAAGTTCTTTTAGCAAAGTGAATCTGGATCCAGCTGAGTCTTTTGTTGGTTATTGTTCGAGAATTTCATATATAGATAAAATGTGGGTTAATCAAGTGCAGTCCCATTCCATCCCCTCCAGGTCCTCCCCCAGCACCTCCACCACTTCCCCTCCGGTATAAGCTACTTTTCTGTTGCTGTGATAGAAACACTGACCCAAGCAACTTATAGAAGGAAGAGTTGATTTGAGCTTACAGTTCCAAAGTAGCAGGAGTCCATCATGGTGTGGAGGCTTGGTGGCCAAGGTGGCTGGAGGTGGAGCAGAAGCTAAGCTCTACATCTTCAAGCAGGCACAGGAAGCAAGAGAGCTGCTCAAGATCTGGCAATGCTTAAGAACTCTCTAAGCCCACCCCCATTGATATGCTTCCTCCAAGATAGCCACACCTAAAACCTCCCAAAACAGTGCCACCATGTGGGGACAAAATGTCCAAATAGTTGGAGCCTATAGGGGACATTTTCATTCAAACCTCCACGCTCCACCCCCTGGCCCCCATAGGCTCATGACCACATAAAATGTAAAATGCATTTAGTCCAACTTTAAAAGTCCCCATAGTCATTATCAATCTCACTACTATTCAAAAGTCCACAGTCCAACATCTCTTATGAGACTCAAGGAAAACTGTAAGCCCCTGTAAAATCAAAAGACAAATTACATGCTCCCAACACAGTGGAATCAGATACACATTCTCATTCCAAAAGGGAGGAATGGAGGCATAGTAAGGAAATACCAGACCAAAACAAGACCAAAAACCAGCAGGGCAAACACCAAATCCAGTAGCTCCAGGTCTGACTTCTGTGACTTTACTTCCAAAGGGCTTAGATGGCTCAGCCTCTCCAGCTTTGCTGCACACAACATATATCTCTGGTACCACTGGTACCACTCCCTGTACGCAGGTCTTCTTGGCAGATGCCTCCCAGCTCTGGCATAATGAATGTCGTCTTGCGGTCTCCACTGCCAACCAGGCCTCACCTTTACAGCTTCACCCAATGACCCATCAGGACTTTCTCTAGGCAGGGGCACCCCTGCTCCACACTGCCTGGCTTCAGCGGCTCTCTGAAACTACAGAGGAAGAACTGATGACCCCTTCACTCTTGCATCTTTCATGCCTGTAAAGCCAGCACCAGCTGAACTGCCAAGTTTGACTGCAAGTTTGGGATGGACCCTGGCCTGCTTTTTCCATTCTAGAAGCTTTTCTCTTCCATGGTCCCTGCAGCATTTTCCTTTCACAAGTTGGAGGTTTAGCTGGGTGTGGTCTTGCCCTGGAGGCACTATCTCCATTGTTTAGGTGCAAATCTCTAGGCCCCTCCTTAATCACTTTAATCTTATCAAAAGGATCCTCTCAGCACATGCCTGGGCTCCAACATTTATCTTCCTAGTGCTCTTTTTTCATCCAAACTGCACATCCTGTATTTTTCTGCCCCATTTGCTCTTTTTTCACTGTAAATCTGTATAATATTCACCATTAGTAGCCACGCCACCATTTCCATATTAGGCTGACTTGAAGTTTTTTCTGCCAGAGAAATTAGTCCATGGCTTTTCAACTTAGCCTCAGACAAGCTTTGTGGCTGTGGACAGACACCAGCCAGACTCTGCCAAAATGTCCCAAGTGCTGCTTAAGTCCTTCTTTCCCCCTAGAACTACATTGTTCTCAGCACTACTTTCTTCCAAGTGTTTACTAGAATGGTCTGTTAAGCGCTGCTTACACCCCTCAACTGCTTTTCTAGCCCAAACTTCCAAAGTTTTCCACATTCCTCCAGAATCCCACATGGTCAGGTTTCTTCACAGGAAACGGCCCACTCCTGGTACCAATTACTGTATTAGTTACTTTTCTGTTGCTGTGATAGAAACACCGACCAAAGCAATTTATAGAAGGAAGAGTTTATTTGAGCTTATGGTTCCAAAGGGGCAGGAGTCCACATGGTGGGGGGAGTAGTGGCAGAGGTGGCTGGAGGAGGCTCTACATCATCAAGCAGGCACAGGAAGCAAGAGAGAGACTCAAGATCTGGCAAGGCTTAAGAACTCTAAGCCTGCCCCTAGTGCTGTGCTTCCTCCAGGATAGCCACACCTTCTAAGACCTCCCAAAACAGTGCCACCAACTGGAGACAAAATGTCTTACTAGTTGGAGCCCATTTTCATTTCATTTAAACCACCACACTGCCCCACTTCACATGCTCTATTTTTAAACCCACCAAGTCCACTTAGTGCTGCTTGTATGCAGTAGGTGGTGGCGGACCATCCACTGGAGCACTGGTAGCCTCGCAGTTCCTGCATCTTGGAAGAAAAGTGACTCACTTAGCAGCCATCAGTTGCCAATAGCTCCTCAGATGGGGTGGGACTTCATGACCCTTCTCCATACCTGCTGGGATTTTGTTTGGATGACTCGGTGCAGGCTTTGTGCATGTAGTCACAGCTGCTGGGAGTTCATGTGTGCAATGACCCTGTTGTGTCTGGCTTTTGCTCCAGTCATCCATGGCCTCTTGATCTTATGATCTTTTCACCCCCTCTTCTGTGATGATCCCTGATCCTTGGGAAAGGGGGTGTGATAAACATGCCCCATCAGTGCCTGAACACTCGACTGTCTTTTATTTTTTGCATGTTGATCAGTTGTTGAAAGATGCACCAGTGTATGAATATAAAGCTAAGGACTTGGGGGCAGTTTAGCAGAGTGGTAGTAATGATAATGTAGTAATGTCCATTTATAGTAATGATAGTAATGATAATGTAGTAACGTCCATTTAGCAGAGGGGTAGTAATGATAATTAAGAGGTGTTCCCCTGGGGCCTGGGACCTACCCAGCCACAGATTCTTGGCCTGGTGCTACCAGGCATGAGTTCCAGCTGTGGACAGGGCCTAAAACCAATCAGACAGTAGTTGGTTGCTTCCGGAACAGTTGTGCCACTGTTGCGCTTGTGGACCTATGTTGCCAGACCAGATGTTATTGTTGCTTGCAGAGTTCACAGCTGTGTAAGACCATCAATTATTTTTCTCCCCCACTAGTGCTCACAGCACCTCTGAGTGTTGTGAAAACCAGCCAGTAGGAACAAAGCTTAGAGGTTGGTGCCAGTTAGATTTCTCCATGTCCCATGATTCAAGTATGTGGTGTCTTCAGCAATGGGGAGGTCCCAAGGACACTGGCAATCATCTGCATTATTTGGCTCCATCCATTTACCTGCAAGTTTCGCAATTTCATTTTTCTTTACAGCTGAATAATATTCCATTGTATATACCGCATTTTTGTTATCCATTCCTCTGTTGATGGACATCTAGGCTGTTTCCGTTTCCTAGCTATTGTGAATAGAATAGCAATGAACATGGATGAACAGGTTTCTCTGTAGTAAGGCTACAGAGCCCTTTGGGACTATGTCAAAGACTTATATAGCTGGATCAGGTGGTAGATCTATTTCTACCTCTCTGAGGAGCCTCCACACTGATTTCCATATTGACTGCACCAGTTTACACTCCAATCCACAGTGAATGTTTGTTGTTCCCACATCCACACTATCATTAACTGCATTTGGTTTTTGCCATTTTTAGTCATTCTGACTGGGGTATTAATTTACCCCAAGAATTGATACTACACTGGGCATGGCAGAAGCTGGGTCTCCCAGAGCACATTGGCTGTAGTAACTTTTCAGCCCACCTGACTATGCCTGATGGCACGGCAGCCCCTGCCCAGCTCACACTCACATTCCAGGAGTGTGTGCTGCCCAAGCTGCCAGGACAGGGGTGTGAGCTTATTCAAAGACAGAGCAAAGAGGAGGAAAGGAAGATGGAGGGTAAAGAGGGAGGAGCAAGATCCCTACATCAACGTGGGCTGGAGGTGTCCGGAGCCTTTCGAGGCTCCCAGTGAACCTGGGCTGTGGGGCGGTGTTCAGAAGTGCCAAAGGGTAGGCTGCTCAAGCTGGACTTGCGTAGCCACCCTTCCACCATCCCAGGGCCCCTGTCTTCATGGCTTCTCACTTTATAAGTCAGAATTGAAGATGCTTTCTGCAGAGGGCTGTGTTCTCTGACTCTAGGGGTCCTGGGTGAACACTCCTGACACTCTGTTTTCCAGACTGAGCTGCTGCCTGTGGGTGGCTCACTTTCAAGACCCTTCCCCCCCTTCCCCCAGGTGTCAGGGTTAAGCACCAACTTTCTTACCTGGGTGCTGGAGACTTTTATTGGAAATGGATAATAATTTCAGAAGTATAATGGATATAAACTTCAGGACACTCACACACTGGGGTTTCCCTGGGCTCTGGAGAGGATAAGGATGGGTCTCCAGGATGGTGAGTGACCATCCTGGTGAGGCAGCAGCTCCCAGCTCCTGGATGGGAGGCCCCAGCCCCAGACAGGGGGGGGTGGTAACATCTGAAATGATGAAATGAGGGATACCCCTCAAAGAGGTGAGGGCATTGAGCAGGGGGCTTTGGATGCTCCTGGGTTCTCCATTCTCTGGTCCTGGGGCCCAACCCCTTTCGCCATCAGCCAGAGCATTCTGGAAAGTATCAGTGGGATCTGGTGAAAAGACAGGAATGTGGGTTGATTGCCCCCACCCCTTGCCCAGAGTGACCATGTGTGGCACTACTGCCTGGACAACCCCTGCTTTCAGGCACAGGCATAGGTCCTTTCCCAGTGGCAATTGCAGATGAACAGCTGGCCTCATCCCTGTGTAGGTCAAGGCTCTATGGTTAGGCCAGAACTCAGGCCTAGCTAGCTGCCCCTGCCTGCCCACCAGAGGGCAGTGGTACACAGCCGTGTTCCTGGTCCCAGGAGCAGCCTCCCCTAGCCCCCCACTCCTCACCCCTGAGGCTGGGGTGCTGAAGTCCTGGAGTCCAAGCCCTTGGGGCTGGAAGAGACCCAGACCCTGGAATTGACAGTGCCTTTGAAGCCTGCACTTGGGAGAAGTGGCAGATGTTCGGGCAGACACCCGAAGGTCCAGGGCAGCTCTCTTCCCCCAAAACTGGTGCAGCCCCTCATGGAGCCCCTCCTAAATGTGGCCTTCAGTATGACAGGCCCAGAGGACAGGGGGGCCTTTCTCATGCAGAATGTGCCAGGGTCTGAGTTTCCACCTCTGAGCAGCGCCCTCTCTGCCCAGCTGAGGGCCCGTCCAGCCTGGCCTGTGGGCGTCAGTGTCCCCTGTAGAGGACACAGATGCTGAGACCCTTGACAACCGTGTCTCCCTGGCCCCTGAGCTCCCACTAGTCCTCTCTGGGGTTGCCAAAGGATGGCTTTCTACTGCACGAAGAAGGTGGGCAGTCAGGCTTTGAGGTCACTGTGACTGCCACCAGGCTGATGGCCACTGAGGCCATGAAGCAGCTGCTTCCCCATGAATGGAAATTCATGGTGGAGAGGCTGTGGCCCATGAGGATGGAGGCTGGATGTCCCAGCCAGGTAGCCCTGTGGTCATAGTCCCCTCCCTCTCCTTAGGGGCCAGTCTACTATTACAGCAGTAATCCACTAGACACAGAGGGTTTTAAATTTCATTTCTGTGCAGTCATTTAAAGTTTAAACTGATAACGTCTAACCCAATTAAATTCCAGTCAATCCTGCTCTAAACGCACAAAGTCTTCTGAAATATGAATGAGGTGTCCTTGGTGCCCCTTAACGACTTAATCTCCTCGCTAACGAAACGCTCTTGGGATCATCCAGTAGACGCTGGGAAAGAGGCAAAGGGGAGACAGACAAGCTGCCAGATCAGCCCGAGGACGAGGACTCCCAGCTCGAGATGGGCTTTCCTGTGCGTGATGCCCTCAGGATCGTGTGATAACGCTCTTGTTTTTCTAGCTGGGTTTTCTGGCGCATTCAGAATTCAGAGGCTCTGAAGAGAGTGCCCGTGTTTGGTCACAAAGGTGAGCACACACTTTGGGTGGCCTGGGAAGGCAGCTGGCCACACTGGGCATCTCCCCTCCTCTACCACAGCCACTCCATTCTCTTACATGAATGCTAATGATGGCCGGCTAGGAAGATAATCTTGGGATGCAGGACTCATGGCGTCCTGGCTGCTAAGGCTGCCCTCCGCTGGGTGCCACATTAGTCCAGCAATACCGCTGTAATGACCAAGGTTGTCTGCATGTTTCTGTCCCCAGTTTCATGTTGGAATCCTGACTACTATGTGGTGCTAGGAGGGGGCTTTGGGGAGGTGAGGGGCCATGAGGGCAGAGTCTCAAAAACAGCACTAAGCAGTGCACTGCCCTTTCCAGAAGGGGTTTCTTTGTGCAGGATGAGGCATGGCTCTGCTTCAGGGCTCCTTCCAAAGAGTCTGTGATTAGCAGAGGTCTACCATGACAGGTGAAGAGGGCATGCTCTCCGAGCAGCCCTCGTGGCACTACCAGGGTCGATACTGAATGATGTCTTCTGAATGTGGTCACTTTTAAAGGTTGTGTTTTCTTAGAAAGTGATTCAAAGCCTTCAGTTTCCACCTGGTGTAATGTTAAGACCAGTAAAAAAGAAAACAAACCTTTCAGAACCAGAAGAAAACAGTCTTTGAGAGATGGGTGACACTGGCTGGCTTGCAACTCTAGTGACCAAAGGCAAGCTGAGCTCCTGAGCCCTTCATGTCTGACGCCCTGCTTACTTCCAGCATTGACCCCATCCGCTGGCTCAACTGCCTGAGCAGCCCTGGACATACTTCTCCCTGGCTAGGACTGCTCATTGGACACTGGGTGCAAGATGGCACCATCCTTGGGAGTCTGGGGCCATGCAGGCTGGTGACTCATATCAGAAGTCTGGCTAGAATCCAGTGTGAGCAGGAATCAGGAAGACAGGCTAGACGGCAGCCAGCTAGGACCCATGACTGTATCCTGTGTAGGATGTGTGACTTTGAGCCTGTCCTATGGGATGGGGACTCAGCCAGAGTGGGGGTGGGAGGCAGGACTAAGGTGACTCCCCCTAAGCTCTCAGGAGTTCAGGCAGCTCAGAGCTTCCATCCAAGGCAAGATGTGCCAGCTCAGTGTCAGGAGTGGCTGTGGGGGCTGGGCGGGGACAGTGAGGACCTGGAAATGGGGGTTGGAATGGAATTCCTGAGATATGTGTGAGGAGGGAATGTGGCCCTGTTCAACGGTGGGAAGCACTGTCTCCTTTCCAACTTCTGTGACACCCTGGCTTATAGTTGCCAACTTACCAGCTTCATTGAGAAAGAATTCTTTCCATAAAATTCACAAAGAAAACATTCAGAACATATAAGTCAATGGTTTAGGTGATTATATTACTTCTAAAAATGGTAAAATTGGGGCTGGAGAGATGGCTAAGGGCTCAGTTCCCAGCACCCATGTCAGGCAGCTCACAACCACCTGTAACTCCAGCCCCAGGGATGCCTCTAGCCTCCACAGGCACCTGCACTCCGGTGTACATACCCATACACAGACAGACACATATACAAAGTTAAAAATAATAATAATCTTTAAAAATTACAGTAAAATATATAAACCATTCAAATATTTATTCTGGGATTCTGGGAATTGAATACGGGGCCTCGTGTATGTCAGGCGAACCCCAAAGCTGACCCTGTAACCATTTCTAAGTCTAGTTTTTGGCAGTTAGCACATAGCCATCACCACCATCCCTTTACCCTGTTCTTGTCCTACCTCATTACAGCTCCGACCCCACAGAACATGAATCCCCCTCCCAGCCCCTCACCCCCACTGTCCTGTCTGTCTTAATGAGTTTGCTGACTCCAAGGATCCACAGAGTGCATTCACCATGGTGTTTGCCTTTTGCAGCTGGCCTATCTCACAGGGCATAAGGCCCTCCAGGTCCATCTTGTGGGGGCAGGGGCAGAACGTTCTTCCTTTTCATGGTGAAATGATGCTCTATTGTATGGCTTCAGTGTATAGCTCATCCACCTATGAGCACTTGGCTGCCCCAGTTCTTGTATCCAGCAAGGATGCTGCTGTGAGCCCGAGCAGACAGAATCTCTTCCCCACTCCTTTGGGTGGATGCCCAGCAGTGGGCTTGCTGGGTCCTATGAAGGAAGAGCCTGGGTTTTATTTGTTGTTTAATATCTTGCTTTCTTGGGGACAGAGGCACCAATGATTGTCTCTCAGGGCTGAGGATTCTACCCAAGAGCTGGAGGCTGGGACTCTCCCTCCCCGAATCAGCCCCAGCCCAGAAGTGAGGCCAGGTTCCAGCAGGATAGAGAGGAGCTGTGGTGATGGTCAGCTGATTTCCACACGAGCTCTGTGCCCACCTACTACCACCCAGGCATGTCCAGCATTGCTAACCACTCTCCACCACTGCTGAGCCCCATCACCATCCCGCCCCAGTCACTGTACCACCACCACTGCCTGGCAGCACACCACCACCCTCCACCCTCCACCACCTACTACACCTGCTGCTCCTTGCCACGGCACCACTGCTGGCCCACTACTGCCCATGACTGTACCACCATCAGTATCTACCACCCCCACACTACTGCCATCCACCATGTCCATCACCACCCACCACCTACCACCACCATCCACCACTACCACCATCCTCCACCATACCACTGCCCGCCCACCCA
>NW_008355380.1:1395029-1440124 GCF_000622305.1 Nannospalax galili
ACCTCCACCCACAGCCCACCACAGCCCACCTACCCCCACCCACAGCCCACCACAGCCTACCTACCCCCACCCACAGCCCACCACCCACTGCTCACCACTCCTCACACACTATCTGCCACTCTCCAGTCACTGCCCACACTGGCCACCTGTCCCCACCGTCCTTTCTTGGCCTCTACCTGGAGGTCCTGGCTGCTCTATCTGGACACTCCCATACAGGTCACTTCCATTTGCACCTAGTTTGAGATCTCTCACCTGAGGGTGTGGCCTTCCTGAGAGATGTTGCACTCTGGGGATATCGCCCCTAGGGGGGGTACGGCCCCTCCTCTGGGTGGGGAGGTGTGTGGCCCCTCTTCTGGGATGTGGTCCTCCTGGGGGCTATGGACCTCCTTTCTAGCTGTCTTCCTGGGGGGGGGGGTGAGAGGAGGGGCTTGCCTCTTCCTCTGGGTCTAGGCCCCGCTCTTTCTCAGGATTCCTGAGCCTGGCCTGGGGAAGGCCCTCCAACTTCTCATGGCCACTCGTTCAGCACACTTGACGTCAGTTCACAGAGGGGCTCTGGGAAAATCCAGGAAGCATCCTCAGGAGTGATGGCCCTGGGAGAAAGGGTGGTGGAATCCTGAACACTTAGCCAGATCAGCTATGGGGTTTATCTGACCCTGCATACAGGGCTCAGAAAAGCCTGGTCCAGCAGAGGCTGCTGGAGTGCCTCCTCTCTACAGCCCTCCCTGCATCCTCCCACCTCTATGCTGGGGGTGGCTCTGACTTTACCAGCTGATGGAAAATGGGGTAGAGACATAGAGGAGAGGCACAGAAAGCCTGTGTACAGAGGCTGCACTTGTCCGTGCCATCTTCCTCCTGGCGAGGCCCTGCCCTCACAGGTGCTGGATCCTCAGCTCCTCCATTGTTTCTTCTGTTTTAGATGCTCTGCACAGGAGCCCAGCTGTCTTGTCCCGGGCAGTTTTGTTGCAGTGTGGTATGCAGGTTCTGTCTGACTGGTGGGGTCTGACTGCTAGCCTCTTCCCTGGCTGTGTGTGGGTGCGTGTCTGGGTGGTGGGTGCTCATCCACATTGCGTTGCTGATGTTTCTATTAATTTAGCTTTATTGTTTACTGAGCAGGCCTCCTCCTTTACACACATTTGCATGTTCCAAATGGGTTACAGCCCCATATTAATGATGGCACTTTTCTGTGCTGAGGATGGTGCCGTGCCCAGGGCAGCCCACCCTCGAGTTTCCTTTGCTTGTGTCTGTGGCTCTCTGCTCCTGGACTAAAGGAAAGGCCTGGCAGCCTCATGAGCAGTGCTTCCAAACCATGTGAGATGCTTTGGGGTAAAACTCCAGGTCCAGTAGAACCTTCTGGAAATGTCTTCTCTATGACTACCAACCTGTGTGAGATGCTGTATTAGTCATTTTCTGTTGCTGTGACAGAAATATCATGACCAAGGCAACTTATGAAAGGAAGAGTTTATTTAGCTTACAGTTCCAAAGGGGCAAGAGTCCATCATGGCAGCAGGGGTGGCTGGAGGAGGAGCAGAAGCTAAATCTCACGTCTTCAGGCAGGCACAGGATGCAGAGCCTGACTGGAGATCTGGCAAGACTTAAGAATGCTAAGCCCACCCCCAGTGACTTGCTTCCTCCAGCATGGCCTCATCTTCTATGACCTCCCAAAACAGCACCACCAACTGGGGACAAAATGTCCACATACTTGGAGCCTATGGGGGACATTCTCATCGCAGATGCTTTGGGGTAAAACTATTTTAGGGTCAGTGGAATCTTCTGGAAATGTCTTCCCTATGACTACTAACCCATGTGAGATGCTTTGGTGTAAAATTTACTCCAGGACCAGTGGGACCTTCTGAAATGCCTTCCCCATGCTCCACAGATGCTACTTTGTCTCCCACCTGCCTTCTGGGTTCACTGCTTAGCCCTGAGGATGGTAAGCAAAACAGGACAAGAGCAAGTGGCTCTGGGAAAGGCTCTGAGGAGACCTGTCCTTGGGGTCCCCCTCCCCACCAACCGCCCCAGCGTCTGCGGCTCCTGGCTCTGAGTCCCATCCTGTCTCCTCTCTGTCATGATCCACCACTGCTGACCACTGCCTTCATGCCTTGCAACACAGCTGCCTACTTCTCCCTCTAGGATCCCTCATGTACACCTAGCTGCCTCTGTAGTCTGGCTCTGGAAGTCCTGCAGGCTCTGGGCACCCCTGGGGACACCCGGGATAGTGCAGTGGGACGTGCAGGCCTCAAGGTGGACTTTCTGCCTTAGTGACAGCTCAGGTCCAGGAGGCTGGGGACTGTGGCTGGCATTCTGGCAGCCTCTTGTCCTGTGTCCTCTCTCTGACTGGTGATGGGACACAGGGCCTGTTCACTGTCTGGCTGCTTCCTGTGGGGGAGTGCCAGCTGTGCTTCCTGGGGAACAAACTATAAAGGCCCACCCCATCCTTCTGTCCCTCTTGTCTGTGGGCATTAGCTGTGGCTCCTGGAGTCTTTCAGACAAGCTGTGTTGGAGGGAGGAGGCTTCGGCACTTCCTGTCCTGACTCCTCTTTGGAAGCAGGTCCCAGTGGCCTCTTCCATCTCTAGTACCCTGAGAAACTTGGCTCTGCTGTGTAAGCCACCTGGTCTGTGGCTCTGTGATGGTGTCTGGAGTCAGCTGAAGAGGCTCCAAGCATCCCTGCCACTGCTGTTAGGTGGCTCTCCACAGAGAGGGCCTGTTTGAGCTCCTTCTGTAAGGAGGTAGGGATGTGGGGTCCAGCAGCCCCAGGCCTCACTCAAAGTAAGGATGGCCCTAGGGTGCTGAGATTTTGTGTCTCCCTACCCGCACCCACCCAGCCAGCCTTACGGTTCTAGGCCCTGCTTCTGTCTCTCCAAGTCTCCCTGGGTAGGTGTTTGAAGGAAGTTTCCCTCAGCCCCTGGTGATGCTTCTCAGGATGGCACCAGGGACACTTCTTTGAAAATCCTGTCCAATATACTGTGTGGGGTCTAAGTCTTGCACCCCTTTACTCAGGGATAGAAAAGGGACAACCCCCACCCTGCGCTCCCCAGGCTTCTCAGTGCATCACATTTGGGGGCAGTGCTGGGCCCTCCCCAACTGCCTGTCAGTGTGTACTCAGTGGCTGAGAAGGTTCTAGAAACCACAGACAGGAGTGCAATTGCTTCACCCAGGCTGGAGGCACATTTCTCCACCTGTCACGCTGTGGGTTTGTCTTGGAGGCCAGGCATTCCCCTACTTCCTTAGCCACCAGCCTGGTACCTCCACTGAGCGCTGGCTGTGTTCACCACTGCCTTGTCCCGAAGCCATCAAAGGGGATTAGCAGTAACAGCAGTCACCGGGCAGAGAGGACGAGAGGACGGGCCTCCACAACGTGGCCACCGCTCACAGCAGGAGGTGCACAATCAAATTCTAGCGAAAGGTCACATTTGCAATAAGGGAGATGGAAATTCGGGTAATTGGTCGGGAGCGCTGATACCTCAGCAGCCGACAGCACTTGGATGGAGTCGGAACCTTTCTGCTCAGGTAATTAAAAATGAAATTTCACAGTATCATTAAAATGAGTGTGAGCAGATACGATGATGTTATCAGAAGAGGAAACTGCCCCCCCTCAAGTGAGCATAGTGACTGTTAAAAAAAGGGACATGGCCTTGTTCTGGGTGGGCGGGGCAGCCCAAAGAATGGGAGGAGCAGCATGTGATGCCACAAGGTTCCAGAGAGTCAGACCCCATGGCGGAAAACAGCAGTGCCTGGCACACAGGCTGCTGTAACCCTGGCTCTTCCTGTAATGAACCGAAGGGAATGAGACAGGCCCCTCTCTGGCCCCTCTGCTGTTCCAGACAAAAGGTGCCAGCACGGTGTTACAGCCGTGGATCTGAGCACAGGGCTGCAGTCAGTGTGCAGGAGGAGGCCAGACAGGGTGAAGAGGGTGCCACTGCCTCAGCTCACCACAGGGCCCAGGAAAGCAGCAGGAAAACGCTGCACCATGTGGTCTCACGATTTGCATAAGTCAGGGTGAAATGTCGCACCAGAAATGAAAGAACCGCAGTACACTTGCTCTGGTTGTATTTGTATCATTTTAATGATTTTCCCCCAATTCCAACTCTTGAGTAAAGCGCGGGTGCTGTGCTTTCTCAAACCCGGTAGAGAGGGTGAGAGGCTGGGGAGGAAGGCCTGAAGTCTGTACCTGGTGGTGGGTGTGGCTGTCACATTGGTGGCTGGCTGTGAATACAGGCCCTGCTGCTGTGTGCCCACCGTGCTTTGGGACGCTGCAGTGGTTTCTTTGAGCTTTGATGGTCTCCTTTGGACTTAGGTCACAAAGTTGCTGCCATTTGGTGTCACATCTCTGCAGTGACAACACAGATCACAGGAACCAGCCTCCAGAGGTGCCTCAGGGGAGCCTGGGAGTCCCACACACTGTCATTCTCTTCCATACAAAAAGGGGTTTGTTTGTTGTTTAAAAGAAGAAAAAGGTATGGCGTTCCAGATCTTTAAGGCATGTTTTTTGTGATAAACATTATTATTTACAAGACTTATTTAATTTATAAATAGGACAATTAATTTTCGCTCAGATTTTAGGATTAAAAAAAGAAACGTACTGAAATAGAGGTTTTTTTTTTTTTCAGTAAAAAATGCTTATCAACTGAACCAAATTTTTATGTGAAAGTAAAACGTGGTGCCAGAAAAGCTTTGCATTCTCAAGTGCTCTTCTTACCATCTGGATATCTAGCCAGCTACCTTCTACAGACTGAAGCATAAGAAATGCTTTTATCTGCAAGTTGTCTTCTTGAACCTGCGGATGAAACTGTCTTCACCTTTGAGGACGATAAACTACAGAGACAGAGGGCTTTGTCAGGAAAGGGGATAGCCACGCAAAGGAACATTCCAGGGCCCCCAGAGCCTGAGCCTGGCGTTATTTTCACCAGGCTGTAGGCTTTGAGCTCTGTTTGCCCTTTCCCTTTGATCAGCACAGCTGCTGGCTGAGGGCACTGGCCCTGTGGTCCATTTCTCTTACCAACGACATGCGGGCCTTGATTTGAGGACTCCAAACCACCACCTCGCTTCTGCAGCCCCACGCCTGATATCTGAGAGTTTGCATTCCTCAGGGGACAGCAGGTGACAGGTGACGATCTAAAGGCCTACCGTGACTGCTAGTGGCTCTGGGCTGTGTGAGCTCTGCTGCTCGGTGATCTTCGGAAAGCCCCCTCTAACTCCCCTTTCTCACTGGGCCATTGTTGGGCCCTTCTTGTCCATGCACAGATCAGGCTTCCAGAGATACCCTGTGGACACTGTTCCTGGTTGTCCTTGCACCTAGAGATTCCTGTCCCAGAGTCAGGCCTCTCCCCACTCCCTCCGCCTCTTGGGGGTTTCTAATGGGTCCCCAGTTGGGATGCTGTCCTTCCCACCATGTTGTCATCTAGATAGGCTCTCCGTCCTCCTGTCCTCCAACCTGTCCCCGAGGACTGGCTCACTTGTGGGGCTCCCTGTCCTTGCTCCGGGGTGTTTCTTAGCTGGAGTCTCTGGAACAGGACTTCCTGGAGTCTTGGGGGCAGAGGGAACTTCTGGCATCTCTCACTGTTGCCAGTTCAAGTGAGACAGAAAACACCCCAGGCTCCAGTGGCTGCTCAGTTGGTTCTCACTGCTTTGTCAACAATGAGGGCCTATGGGGAGGTTCTCCATGACCCCAGGAGATGACCAGGTCTGCTGCACCTCAGGATGTAGCAGGCATGAAGGGGGACAGTGAGGGTCAGTAATGAGCACCAAGGAGCTCACCCCAAACCCAGAAGATGTAGCATGGCATCCTTAACAAAGATCACGATTCTTGACCACATGAGGGGCCTGCACCCTGCCAGGTTTGTCTCCCAGACAGGACTGAGATGGACTGTGTGCAGTCGGCAGCACCGTCCCGGCTCTGGGCGTGACTGAGCCCTTGCTCTGCAGCCAGCCCCTGGAGGACAGTACCTAGAGGTCAGGGGAGCATGCCCTGTGCTTCTTTTTAAACCAGGAGCTTCACCTCAGCCATAGCCCCTCCAGGACAGCAGGCTGGCCTGGGACCTCTATTCTAACACATCCTGGTGTCCTGTCCTGGCCAGGGCATCATGTCACCTTTGCTGCTCCCGCTGTCAAGCTCTCCCTGCCCTGCTGTGTCTCCCTCACCCTCTGTGGGTGCTACTTTGTGACTCGGCCCTGATGGGGCCCTAACTGGGCTGTACTGGTCTGTTTAACTTTCCCACTGACCAGTGTCAGGTAGTGCCTGATCCAGCTGCTGGTCTTGCAGTGAGTCCCTACCCTCAGGGTTCCATGGAGCCTGTGGGCTCGGACCCTGGGACAGGGGACAGGTTGCCCTTTGCTGATTGACCCAAAGGCCACCCTCAGGTCCAACAGGCCCAGGCCTGGGGAACGCTCTCCCTCTCCACAGGGCTGTCACCTCTCCCAGAGGCCTGCAGGAGGCTGGGTCATGGAGACCCTCCCACCCTGGCTGCTTTGGTTCAGGACTCTGAGCTCTTACCACATCATCTGTCTCCCAGGCTTAGTCCCTCCTTCCACTAGACTCCGAGGTTCTGGTCTGCTGACTTTCCCTGTGGCCTGACCCCCCAACACCTGCTTCTGTTCCCTTCAGCCTCCAGACCCAGGTGGGTAGTTTTGCTCACTGCACAGGCTGAACTTGCAAGTCTGTGGCCACTGCTCACAATGCACGGCTAGTAGCGGTTCAGTCTGTAGAGCAGTGCACCCGGCCACTGGCTCACAGACCTTCCCTTTTAGCCCAATGTTAGGATGCAGATGGAAGAGAAGGAAGCTTCAGCCAGCCGGGACTACTTGGCAAGGTGTGCCTGCACGTGTGAGGTTTGCTGTTTAGACTAAAATAAACCACTACTAGTGCCCCGTTTGTTCCTCCCAGAGCCGAAGGAGCAGGATACAAAAATCAGTCAGGGTCCTAAGCCCCTCACGATGGAAGAGAAACTTCCGTGTGACTCAGACTATGATTTTTCCACATGGGCGGCAAGCTAATGTCATAGTTACGGAAGAGAAATGCCGTACACTAGTGTGAAATATACAGGAATGACAGGAAAAGCCCACCTTCGTACTGTATCCCACAAGTCCCAGAAGCAGGATGGATCCAGTGACTCAGCACTGGCAAGTGTCCTGTGATGCTGACAAATTTTATATCAGGTCGGTTGTCATTCAAAGACTTGAAGAGAGTCCACATTTTAAAATAACAGTGTAGGGGCTGGGGAGATGGCTCAGCAGTTAAGAGCACTGACTGCTCTTACAGAGGGACCCGGGTTCGATTCCCAGCACCCACGTGGTGGCTATGAACCATCTTTAACTCCAGTTCCAGGGGAATCCGATGCCCCTTCTGACTTCCATGGCATTGCACGACATGGGTGTACTCACATACCTGCAGGCAATACACTGGTACACATAAAATAAAGATAATAAAGAAAACATTAAAATAACAGTGTAATTATCTCTGTGAATCTTGATAAAGTCAGTTCTGATTCACTTCCTGTTACCTCTGCCTTTGGAGACCAGGGATGGGAATCAAGCCTCCCATTCCCAGAACCTGAGTACAGGGCCAACACAGACCTGTGGGTGTACGAGCCTCAATGAGACAGAGAGCTTCACAGTGGCCAGTGCCCACCGCCAGAGACCTGGGGGCTGTCAGTGTCCTGTCTCCAGCTTCTGAAGCCATCACGTGTTGACTTTTAGGAAGTGGCCCACAGTGTGTTCCACACCATCATGAAGCCACTTGAAATGGGGGCTTTAAGAGCAAGGGCTTCTCCAGTGCCAATTAGCAGTGGCTCCTTCCGCCTACTTTCAAAAGAAATAGACTTTGAGGAAGATTTTAGCTCACCTGGGGGTTTGTTTCAGAAAAATTCTGTGGCTTATAAAGTCGTTTGTTATTTCGCTGTGATTTTATACACAGTGGAGGGGTGAGGAAAAGGTCAGCAATAACTCTGCTGCCGCGTTTAGCTTGGAAAAATGTAGTATTGATCTATAAGAAAATGGAAAAAGCACAACTATTAGCGCCTTACTTGATCTTCTGCGACCTTTACTCACAGTGTCGATTTTATTCTTAAATGTTATGTCTCCCACTCAAAAGGTTTGTCCTGTTTAGTCCCTTATGTAATTAACACATGCTCTTCTCCACCCTCTCTAATGTGGAAACAAGACGTTTGCCTTGATTTCCTTGTTGAACCATTGTCCTTGCACCCTGTTTTCTTGCTACCCAAACTGAGCACACAGCAACTGACGGAGCCACCTCCAGTGACCCTTGCACCCTGGCTTCCTGTAAGTCAGTGGGTGAGTCTCTGCTTAGATGCAGATGGCTGGTCGTGTGCTGCAACACTCCATCTGAGCGCTGTCCCTGTGTGTGTGTGAGAACAAGAAGCCTCTTCGTCCATGGGGCAACTGACTGGCTCCTCATGCCTGAGGAGGTCAATGTGTACCATTGGGAGGGACCATACTGCCCAGCAGAGAGCAGTGCCACCTCCTGCAGGGAAGGGGTGCTGAGCACCCCTCAGATGGGCCTCCTGGGAGGCACTAGTGGGGTCCTAGACGGTCCAAGGGTCGGACCCCTGTCCCAGGAGGCATTGATGCGGTAACAATTGTGTCTAGTCCCTCTCTGTGTAGGGACCCAGGCCCATGTGCTCAGGTGGTAAAATGTACCCCAGGTCCACTGAGTCCTCCAGAGGGGGAGAAGGTGATGTCGAAAGTGGATTGCATAGACCAGTGCCCTAGGACCCAACAGTAGGCTGATTTTAGGCTATCAGAGGTTTAATCAGAGCTAAGCTGAGTTATTGGAGCCTTGAGTAGATTGAGTTGAACCTCCTTTGCCCCCCCCCCCCCCCGCAATGGATTTCCACCGGAAGCCGTCCACAAGATGTTATTTGGAAGCAGAATCCTTGCAGATGTAGTTAGGTTAAGATGATGTCATGTTGGATTAGGGTTCTGATCTCATGTGACCAAAGACTTAGCAAGAGGGGATTTGGACCTCTCTCCTCACATCATTCAAAGTAGGGGAACTATGGAGGGACGAACCTCAACTGGGCCAGTGGGACATATTGCTGCCCAGTGGCCACAGTCAACCCTGTTTACTTCATTGCAGACAGGATTATACACAGAGGCTGAAGTCAGGGGGGCTGCCAAGGGACCCACCACCAGGCTGTGCTCACACAGGGCCCAGATGCCACCTGCTGCTACAGCTCAGCTACCTCCAACCTGGGGGAGGGAATGATGAGGCTGCCTCCTCAGCAAGCCAGGCAACTGGATGGGTGTTCATGTTCCATGCGCACCTGGTGGCCATATACAGGCTGCATCATGGGGGACATATGTCCCTGGTGGCACGCAGGGAGAAGGTTATGGCTGTGAGAGATTACCTTCAGTGTCCCTCCTCACTCTGGGTAGAGTATCACCCATAACCATGGAAGGCGGGAAAACCATTGTGCTCTGCCATCTGCGTGACTGGAGGCTGCTGTGCTTGTGCAGTCGTGAAGCACGTGGCTGTTTGATGGGATTCCGGGTCTTACCGTCCTAGAAGTGAGCACCCCTTGGGCTTGTGGACCAAGTTCCTCTGTAGGGCCCACCGAGCCTGTCTTCACCTGGCTATCTGTTCTCTTCAGAGGCCCCTCTGCATCTGTCCCTTCTCAGGGACAGCGGAGGAGGAAGGATGTAGATAAGCCTCCTGGGGTCCCTGGTTATCAAGTTCGACCTTTGGAGAGGCTGAGAGGGGAGTGTTGTCACCCTCAGGAGATAGAGAGGTCACTTGGCTGGAAGCTGCCACCAGGCATCCTGAGCGGTCAGTGGCAGGGCCAGGTGAAGACAGCCTGGACTGGGGCCCTGGCCTGGCCTGTCAGCGCATCAGTGCACGTGGCAGCTGCAGACACCCAGACACATCGGGCTCTGGGACATGCATGAGTAATCCTGTTAGTCTGTTCTGAGAGGAGCTCAGTGTGGTAAAGTTGCTGCTCAGGACCTGCCCTTCTCCTGATTGGTATGGGCCTTTGGGGGTGTGGGGGGGAGGGTCATGGCATGTGGCCTGCACACACATCTGCAGATCCAGGGATGGCAGCCTCTCACCTGTGTGGAAAAGAAGAACGTGAACTGCTTCATGTGGGTGGAGACAGGACACAGTGCTGCCGGGCACTTGTGGGTATACTTGGCCTTGGGTTTGCTTAAATCTGTGTTATGTTCATTTTCCAGCAACACCAAGAACTTGGAAAGGACAGAAGTGAATTCTTTGTTAAAATAGAAATTTTAATTTATCATAAATTGATGAATAAGCAGTCTCCAGTATATAAAAGACCTTAGACTAGTCTCCATTTATACCAAATTCGAGAACACAGTGTCACCATTTGATGTGGAGAGAGTCAAGAAACCAACTTGCTCACAGGAATGTATCAATGGCGTTGTGGCTGCAGGTGTCGATACACGGATGTTCCAGCACCTCACGCAGGGTCTCCCACCAGCCCTCCAGAGGCTCCACCATGCCTTCCTGTGCACAGAGATCCTTATGAGTTCTTGTCTCTGCTCAGCTCTGACCACATTCTGGAGTCACGGGGAACAAATAATGCTCAGAAGGGATGTGCACACTTTCTGTCTCTTGTCTCTTGGTCAGTGTCAGTATTCCCTGAAAAGATGAATATTGTCATTTCCAGCCAGAGGTAGCCCTGCTCACTGTCGTTATTAATAATTACCCCATGGGCCTTTCTTTGCCTGGTGCTTTTCACCTCCCACATTCACCTGTGAGTGCATTTCTAAGCACATCCATATCCATATAGACTCTAGGACTCCATTATCTTTCCTCTGACCCCATTTCTGCTTATCCCTGTGGTAGGAACAAACTCTACAGTGACAGTCCATGAAAGGGGCGTCTGATCCCCCTCCAGGTGCGGTGTGAAGACCCCACAGTGTCTGGAGGGGGGTCATTGCTTGGGGCTCTTCCGTGCTGTCTAGGGACTATAGTTCTGATGGCTGTTTCTTATGAAATTCCTGGAAGACTGAGGATGGGTGTCAATGGGACAGTCAAGTCAGAGGACAACTCCAAACTTAAAACTGGGGGATTTCTTTCCCTCCTGATGCCATTTGTAAAGCAAGTCCATCTTCTAGAATATACCATTAAAGTCCCTCCAGCATCCCCCAAGTTCTTGGGCTCTCTCTGGCTAGCTCCTTCTCTGCTCATGTTAGGCCCCCAGGACCTGAGGTTATGTAGTTTGGGGTCTGAGGACCAATGTCTGATCACTCTGTCTTGGAACCCAAGGGCATTCTGGGGAGTGGGCAGGCCAGATATTGGCCCACATTGGGGGGAGTTGACCTTTGCATCCTGTGTGGTTGCCTTCAGGCCAGTGCCCTGCACTGTCACAGGGCAAGCTCCCCATCCAAGGATCTGTCACACCTTCCTGTCATGCAGCATGAACTCATGCATACACACAGACAGGTACGTACATGGTCTCACACACACCCCACCCATGTATGTACAAGTGAGTACATGTACACATGTGAACACCTATGCACATGTGAATGCACATATAGCTACCTGATTTCTGCACAAGTTGCTTGTCACTGGGGCGTCCTAGAGGCGAAGTGTCCAGGTCATCAGCTGAACCAACAACACTGTCAGTTCCCTTCCTGTGGGGGCCAAAGGGACCTTACCGCCATCACCTGTGGGATGCTACTTAACCAAGGGAGTTCCAGGAACAGTTTTGTTAATGGAGCTTCATGAAGTCAGCCTCAGTGTGCTGAGCTCCTTCTGCCTGGTCAGCCTTGGTTTGCCTGTCCTGTCCTCGTCTCTGCCTTCCCTATTCTCAAGTACCAGAAGCCAAAGTGGTGGCTCCTGGCCTCAAGTCAGGCACCAGTCACTTCTGGCCACTCCTCCAGGTTGCTTGGAAGGTTGTCGGATCCACCGGTCTCTCTCCATAGACTCTCCGCTTCAGCACAGGAAGACCCAAAGTGGTCGTTAGCCTTAATTGTCGACCAGACACAACCTGGACTTACCCAGGAACAGAATCTCAACGAGGGATTGCCCACAGTGGGTTGACCTGCCAGCATGCCTGTGGGGGATTGTTTTAAGGTAACTGTAGGAAGCCCAGACCACTGTGGGCGGTACCGTTCCCCACACAGGGCTCCGAACTGTAAGACGGGAGAAACCGAGCCAAGCACAAGCCATCAGTGCACACACATTCGTTTCTCTTTGCCATGGCTGTGGATGTGATGGGAAGAGCCGTTTGACGTTCCCACAGCCTCGACTTCTTTGCTGTCGTGGACTGTGGCCCTGAGTCATGAGCTCAAACAAACACTTCATTCCCTATTTGCCTTTTGTTAGGATATTTGATCACAGCAACAGAAATAAAGCTAGAACACTCCACATAGGCGATGGCATTGGTGTCATGGATGGATGTGAAGGCCAGTGAGCCCCCAGGAGGGGAGTCTGCCCTCTAGTGTCCTGAACTTTTGTTGCGGGTAGGGGCAAAACATACCACAGTGAAAGAAATCCTGGTTCCTGGAAATGAAACTTACAACTGAGGAACAGGCATGTGGGGCCCCCAGGAGGTAGGAAGGTGAGGAACTGAGTGGCAGCCGGGATGGGAGGGAGTGCTATGTTATCATATATGTGTACATGCGTGATCATATGTGCATGTTGTTCCTGGTGACTCTGTGTGATTACATGCACAGGATTATATTGTACAACTGCATGTATTACATGCATGCCATTTCATTGGCGCAGCTGTGTCATGTAGTTATACACATGCAAATGCGTGTAACTGCATATTTGTTATCCACCTGGGAGCACACGTGTATACTACATGTGTGATTTCATGTGCATGATTATGTGCACATAATTATAGTCATGTGGCTCCCCATGTACTCCCCATGTATGTAATTCTGTCCCATGGGCCTGTAATGACGGTCTTTAGAGAGATTCCCTCCTGGTTCCAAGGAAGCTCATGGCTGTCCTGGAGGGCCCACAGAACCAGCAGCTGAGGGTGCGCTTAGAAACAGAGGCTCCCAGCTGAGCCTTGGCTGAGACAGGAGGTAGGTGACACCTGGGCTGTGGTCACGGAAACAGAGTGAATGCACATTGTTCTTGCTGCTAGCCCTGCTGTGACATTGCAAACGGGAACAGAGCTAGTAACTTGCTGGGTGTGAGTCCAGACACCTTGTCCCCTTCTTGTCCAAAAGCCAATTCATGAAGGAAGTGGTAGGGTCTGAACTTAAGCCTGTCCCTATCTGTCTTTGTGTTCCCTACAAGAGCCATTGCATACCTGTCTCCCTACACAGTGACAGGAACACCTAGGTCCCCACTCACAGGGTGTGTGTCCAGGTGCCTGGCCCCAGAGTGTCACTGACATTCTCACTTTCTAGAGGAGGGTGTGGAGGCCCAGAGCCCCCTCCTCCCTCCTGTAGAGCAGAGGGTAAGTCCGAAGCCCCTGGCTTTACCATGTGACCTGGATGCTTGAAAGGACTGCTGGTGGGTGGGGCGGGGGCGGGGTCCTCCAGGCTGGTGCTCACTGACTTCTTTCATGGGGAATGAGTAAGAAACAGGGTGGCAGGGAACAGTGAGCTGTTGTTCTTTGGGAATAAAGAAGTATGCTTTCTGTCTCCATGCCCAGGATTATGAGGCTTCACTGGAGGCAGATGCCCCTTGGCTCCAGCAGGGTACAGAATGAAGACCTCTCCCTGGAGGGCCAGGTTCTCCAAACAAGAGAATCTTGGTCCCAGAAAAGCACACTGGAAATAGGTGGGGCTTTCTGCTGTAGCATCCAAGGCAGGGTGTGTGGCCTGGACTAGGGACCAGGGGACCAGGCTGCTGTGAGGGAATCTTTGAGCAGAGCTTTGAGGTTAGCATATCTGCATCTACCTAGCCACAGTGCAAACTGGTCTTGCTGCCACAGTCAGCATTCAGGACCACAGGAGCTGGATCTTAGGAAGACAGATCTGGGTTCCACAACAGCCTATTCCTTCACAAAGTGCTTCCTCCTCTGCCCTGTCCCCTGTAACCCACCCATCCACCAACCAGTCTCATGACTGACTCCTTCCCACCTCCCCTGCTCTTTCCTGCCTCCCAATCTTGACCTCTCCGGGCATTTCCTGGTCCAACAGACCCTCTCTGTGATCCAGCTCTGCATCAGTGTAGCACGGTAAAGTCCATTTCCTTGGGCATTTGCTGCTGTTCCCTCAAAGGAGGACAGCAGGTGCATGGATATCCAGAAGGCACTGTTGGTCTCGCTGTGCCAGACCTGTCTTCAGTGGAGCTGGAAAGAGCTTTGGCAAGTCAGGGGTGCACATGGGTGGGCCAGGGTGTGTTGGGATGGGTCCTCTGCTCCCTTAGACTTCTGGACTGTGGGGCTGGAGAGCAGGAGCTCAAGGCTCAGGGAGCAGCAGGAGACGGCTGACTATGGAGGGGACTAGGAGAAAGACCTTGGCAATGATCTCGTATGTCCTGTGTGCTGAGCAGGCTCAAGCTTGGAGAGGAGTTGGGACAACCACAGAAGCAGTGACCTGTGTTTCTATCACTACACAACACCCCGAGGGGGTTTCATAAATGATGTGTGGCCATTATCTCAAATTTCCCCAAAACCATAGAGTCCCATCCTTCACCATCAGATTTTTAATATTTTATTTTGAGATAGAGCCTAATATAGCCCAGGGTGGCCTGGAACTTGCTATATAGCTGAGCATGATCTTGAACTTCCAGCTCTCTTGCCTCTACCTCCCAAGTACTGGGATTACAGGTATGTGCCACCACACTTGGTTTTATGTGGTATTTGAGATTAAACCAGTGTATTTCAGGC
The DNA here is from genome assembly GCF_000622305.1 of Nannospalax galili. Classification (NCBI taxonomy): domain Eukaryota; kingdom Metazoa; phylum Chordata; class Mammalia; order Rodentia; family Spalacidae; genus Nannospalax; species Nannospalax galili. The sequence goes on from NW_008355380.1 coordinate 1,409,805, forward strand.
AAGCACTCTACCAGCTGACTACATACCTAGTCCTTAGATTTAACTGACGATGTCAGTCAGTGTTGCGAAGGAAGTCAGTATAAGGAGATCACTGAATGCTATGGAAATACACAATCTAAAGGGGACCTTTGCTGAAAATGGGCAGAGGCTTTGGTTAGATGCTCATATCCTCTTTTCTGCCATGAATTCTTGGCAGTTTTAAGTCATACATTTGATTTCTGTGCAGGGAAATCTGTCCACAATGTGCCCCAGTGCTGGGCAACCAGTGTGCACCATAACACCTTTCCTTTGGAGACTGAGGTAAAGTTGACAGTATCTTGGAAAGACAGAAACGCTCCCTGAGGGAAATAGGCTGTTTCATACCCTCACAGACAAAGTACAGAGGACAGGAGGCTCCTGGCCAGGAGTGCTGCTGTGCCAGAGGAGAGCTGGCTCCTGGGAACAGTAGTCCAGAACAAGTCCTCCTCCTGCTGTGGGCTTTTGGATTGTGTTGTCCGACTCCCAAGAGAAGCGATCGCTACACCGCCTCAAAGCCCTCAGAGCCAGGGTTCCTCAGGGAAATTTTTGGGAGTTAGTTTCCATGGTAAGAATGTGTGCTGCGCATATGCCACACTCATAGGCACACATAAGTGCCCACACTCTCACACATGCACATGCACTCTCAGACACATATATACATTTGTATTCATGCATGCATATAGCTTCTCACACATGCAAGTGCCCACATACCCACATGTGTACACACATATGAGAATCTTGGAAGTCACTGGTGACACCTAGGACATCTTACATTGAATTTATGAGGAGGGGACAGGGTAGAGCTCAAACAGCCTGAACTTACAGGGGAACTCACCTGGGCATGTGTGTGACACATACATGCAACCCATATCTTCTGTGGACCTGGTATTTGACTCTTCCTTCCCACAGGCCTGTTAGGGTGGCAAGGATGGTGCACTGGGACAGTCCCAAGACCAAGTGCTGAGATGCCCAGGGGCGCACCATCCCCCAGCTCACCTGTTTCTCTCCTGGACTTTTCTGGCTTCTAACAGGCAGGCAGAGGCAGCTGGGAGGCCAGGAGTGTTGGAGCTGTCACCTTTCCTCGCCTGTCCCTGCCACGTCCCCTCTCTGCCACTGTGCTATTTGGAAGCCTCTGCTGCCATGGCCCCTGCTGTAGAGTGTGAGCCAGAAGCTGCCAGATGACACCCGTCAGCCAGCCAGAGCTGGCGCCTGACCTCCAAGGCCTGCGCTGTGGGGAGGGCAGCTACAGCAGCCATCTGGTACATTCCAGAGGCTCTGGTGTAGTGGTGATAGGCACCACCTCTCTCTTTCTGGAGTCTTCTAGAGATCCAGGCCCAGACTGGGGCCCTGCCCCACATCCTCAGAGCCATAGGGGAATTCTTGGCCCAGTGATGCCATAAATTGGTTTAGGGGCCTCCTGCCAAGCACGGACTCCTCTGACCTTCATGATGCAGATCACCAGCCCAGCACAGGATTCTAGAATGTCAGAGAAGTGTTATGTCTTACAGTCTGACTCTGCTTGGTGGTGAGTGCTGAAGACCCTGCTAGCAGTGGTCCTCATCCAGAGGTGGGACACTTTCTGCCTATTTCTCCTAGCTGGATACATGTTTATGCAACAAGATATTTCTTCACGTGCTAAACACAGGAAAACTGAATTCCAAGGTGGGGAGTCGGAGGGGAAACAATGTCTCTCTTACATGACTTCCCTACCTCTCCTTCTGGTCCCTAATTTTTTCTTTTAGTTTAGAAGACGTGTTTCAGAAATGTTTCTGGTTTATGGAAAATTTTAGAACATACAGAGAGCAGCTGGGACTGGTGGCTCAGGCTGGTAATCTGGCACTCCTGAGCTAGGTGGGAGGATTATGAGTTCAAGGCTGGCCTGAGCCACTGAGTGAGACACTGTCACAAAACAAAACAAGAAAGCAAAAGAAACTTCACAGAGCCGCCTATTCCCCAACTTCCTGTATTGCTGACATGCCACAGCAGAATGGATGCTATCCCGGTGCCCCAGCATGGGTGCAGTGGACGCATGGATGCAGTGGACGCTATCCCAGTGCCCCAGCATGGGTGCAGTGGACGCCGTCCCGGTGCCCCAGCATGGGTGCAGTGGACGCATGGATGCAGTGGACGCTATCCCAGTGCCCCAGCATGGGTGCAGTGGACGCCGTCCCGGTGCCCCAGCATGGGTGCAGTGGACGCATGGATGCAGTGGACACTATCCCGGTGCCCCAGCATGGGTGCAGTGGACGCCGTCCCAGTGCCCCAGCATGGGTGCAGTGGACACATGGATGCAGTGGACGCTATCCCGGTGCCCCAGCATGGGTGCAGTGGACGCTATCCCGGGGCCCCAGCATGGGTGCAGTGGACACCGTCCCGGTGCCCCAGCATGGGTGCAGTGGACACATGCATGCACTTAACCGGAAACCGGTGTATATACATGGGTGCAGTGGACGCTATCCCGGGGCCCCAGCATGGGTGCAGTGGACACCGTCCCGGTGCCCCAGCATGGGTGCAGTGGACACATGGATGCAGTGGACGCTATCCCGGGGCCCCAGCATGGGTGCAGTGGACGCTGTCCCGGGGCCCCAGTATATTAGCCTGAGCACACAGTTGGCCTGAGTCACTTAGTCACTCAGTGTCTACAGGCTGGAACAAAGGCAGAGTGCTGCATGCCTAGTGCTGCAGTCATGCAGGGCAGTTCTGTGGTTCCAAGTGTCCTATGCTCATCCCGAGCTCCAGTGCCCACAGTCCCCAAGTCCCTGCTTTTCCACAGCTGGGGCCACATAACTTCAGCCTCTGTGAATCAGCCCCTTTTGGTTTAGTGGTATGCTTTCTCCTGCTTACCTCTCCATCTTTATCTTCTTGCCTGTGGCTCCTGCTGGGCGACGCCAGCTCCACCATGGGCCTGACCAGATATCACTCAGGATGCCTCCAGCTGAATCCAGATGGAGCCAACTTGGGCTCAGACCTTTCAAAGGCCAGTGTTCAGCTCACACCCCAGCTCCAGGTCCAGTAACCTCCTGAGATAAGTGTGCCTGCTGCCTGAGGGAACCCGGGAAGGGGTCAATTAGGAAAGAAGGGCCCTGGCCAGACTGCAGATAGGTGCTCATTTCCTCCCATCTCCTACACACAGAAGGGAGTCCATGGTCTTTGCAGGGCCAGGGTAGCCCTTCCCCCTCCTAGGTTTCCACCATTGTCTCTGAACCCACTTCTTTGACTCCCTGCCCTTCCATGCTTCACCCTGGACTGGTGTGGTCAGCTCACACTTCACACATGGGCACCTTCTGGCATCTCTGTCCTTTCTGTCCTCTCTGCCACCTTTGCACCGAAGACCAGACTCTGCCTCTGCCTCCTGGCTCTGCCGGGTAGATGGATGTCGTGGCTGCAGACCAACTCTCTTCTGTTGTCCTTGGGGAGTCTTAGGCACTCAGGGTTGTGGCTCTCATGGGTGTCTTGCCCATCCATCCAGGGCTGGTTTCCATTTTGAGCTCAGGACCCCACTGGAAAGTGAGATCCCACTCAGGATGGCTTAGTCTACCGACTCTACTTCCTCAGTGACTCCCTAGAAGAACTGAAAGAAGGCAGGGTCCTGTTCCTGTCTTCATGGGGGAGAGCCCTCAGCAAAGGCAGAGCAGGCCCAGGGTGCCCACTGCACCCACCTAATGTGACAGAAAGTGCTCGAAATCATGGCACTTGAGGCTGGGGCCTGGGACACGCACTGTAGCTGCCTGAGGAGGCCTTGAGTGGTCTGGGGTGGCTGTTTGCAGCTCCCCTCAGGGACGGGGTCGTGGTTAGCAGAGGCAGGACTTTTGGAAGGTGACTTGTCCCTCTCTTGTTAGGAGGCTGTGGGGACTGCATAGGAGGGTAGGAACATCTGGGAGCCCAGAGCAGCCAGAGAGTGTGAAGAACCTAGGGCAGTCCTCTCCCACCCCTGTGGGGCATGTGATGGCAGGAGACTGGGGCAAAGGGCAGCAGGAATACAAAGTCCCTGAGTGGGGGCCTGTGGCTACATGTAGCAGTGGAAGGCAGCATCAGCATGATGTGTCACCAGCTTGGACTTTCACCCCAGCTCTGTGTGACATGGGCAGGCTCCACAGCCCTGCTCAGCCCAAGCTGCAGGGCTGTCTCTGTAAGTTTGCTACCCCACAAACATCACCAAAGCCCATAGGCTAACACGGTAGAACTTGTTCGTCCTCATGACCCACGTCAACGTTGGCTGGCTGCTGCTTCTACTGCCGATGTCCTACCCCTCTGTGAAGAAGCTGCCGGGCCTGTGATGGGCTTCTTCTCAACTGCAGACATGGGAAAAGCTGGCAGCTTCCAGAGCTGCTGGGCTCCTGTGGCTCACATCACACCTGCTCACATTCTAGTGACAAAAGCATGTAACATGACTGAGCCCAGAGACTGGGTGGCAGGACTTATGTTCTCCTGCAGCCGACATGGCAAGGCTTGGGGAACAGGCTTCCTCAGGGACAGGGGAGAAGTAGGTGGCTGCAGGCGATGGCACAGGGGACATAGGAATGCAGGGAAGTGATCCTTCGAGGCTGGCGTGGACTCAATGGACAGTGGGGTGAATGGAGCTCCACCATAGCCTGGAGATGTGTGCACCTTGCTCTGGGCAACGGAAGTGATGTGCAAATGACCTCATGGACACAACTGCGTGGGGTGCTGGTTCTGGGGAAGGAGGTCATGCTGAGAGAATCCACTCCAAGGCTGTCTTTCTCTGTAGTAAGTGCCTCTACACATGGACCCAGGTAGAGCACTTATGCGTTACTAGTCAGCCTCGCTTTTTTTCAATAGGCACTTGATGTCAATAACCTGCAATAAGTTGAAATGGATGGACAAAAAGAAGTCAATGGTATGCATTTAGTTTTTGTCAGTGCGTCCGAGATGAATCATTAGCTGTAATTGGACTTCTGAGTTCACAATGGGAGCCAAGGAGATGCCTGTGGCTTCCTCATTCTTTCAGATGGGTAAACTCTTGTGACCAATCTCAGCAGAGAGGGGAAGTGGGGAAGGAGGGGCGGACTCAGGCCCATCCTTCTGCAGTTGGTGTGGGGGGGGGGCAGGTAAGTAGCTTCTCCGACGGATTTGAAGACTGCCCAAGAAGCCTCCTGTTGGCAAGGACCCAGAGCCAAACCAAGGACTGGGCTTCTTGAGGTGGGCACTGTCCTACCTGCCACAGACCTGCCCAGAGCAAGGGTGGAAGATTCATTGGCAGACAGGATACATTTGGAGACCACACATGGCACATCTCCTGCAAAATGAAACTTAAAGTGCTGGATGGCATCTGGTGGCATTCTGGCCACTGTCCCACTGTGACTGACCTGGTAGGTGGAGAGTCTTGCCCTCAGTAACTCTTTAAGATACTCATTGGTGGTCTTTTTCCTAATGTCATTCCAGAATACCCAGTTGCCTTTCTGTGCAAGGACCTGCCCTAGCCTTTGGGTGGGCAAAAGCTTAGCTAAGTACCCTTCTGATGGAGAGTTTCTGGGACACTCCGATTGTGGAGAGACCAGCTATTTTATGACTACCAAGAGAGGGGTTGACTTGAGGAACGTGACATAGAGCATATAATTCTCATCCAGACAGCACCGGTTGTATCTGACGGAATGCAATTGATTATGGCCTGTGGACAGAACAGATTGTGTGAACTCATTTCACTGTCTCTGAAGTAGGTATAAATCTGTGTTCTGGGGCTTCCTGGTCCTAGTGTGATTCCCTTGCAGCCTGTTAATGGATGGGCTTTGGTGGTTCCTCTTCATTCCCTGACATGGGAAGGTCACAGGTTACTTTTAGGAACATTGTCCCGGAGCATGACTCCTCAAATATCCATGACCTTCCTTACCCTGGGAGGTTTGATTCCACCTCCCAGGCCTGGATCCCACTGTGACCTCAGGAGGGGACCCTCAGAACAGGCAAGTGAGACAGGAGGACAGAGGCATCTTTTAGCAGAATGTGGTTGCCCACCCCTCACCCACCCCTTGCAACCATCTCTGACAGGCTGTCCCAATTGAAGACGTATCCTTTTGCAAGGCCTGGCCATTGGGACATTCGGCTAGGTGGCCTTTTACTCAGCCATCCATCACTGTGGGAGTCTCTCTGGAGTGGGAAAGAGAAGCCACGCTGTCTTCTCTCAGTCTCTGAGGGGCAGTGTTTATAGGTCCTGGGCAGGTGCTATCCTTAGTGGACCTAGGGTCAAGAAATCATATGCTGGAGACACCTTTGCGCAGAGCCACAGATCATCTCTGAGTGAGAGAGGCTTGCCCAGTGCTTACGACGTAGCTAAATGGCGGTGCCTATTAGTGCAAAGCAAATAACAGTTACATGCCATTGTGCTTGGACTGTGTCGGCTTCTGTTTAATTGGTGTGTAGGCTGCGAGGCATGAACTACAGCATGTGTAATTTATCTATACAATAAAATTTACCGTTAACAGAGAGGAAAAATAAAGAGAAAAATGATACGTTTCATGCTATAACCACATAATAAAAGTTTGAACTGGAAGTACGGCCTGGCCCACAAGCTTCCCCTGGCTTGAGGAAAACAGCAAAGCTGTCATTTCAGCCCCTTGCAGGTTGTGGGAGGGACTGCTCGGATGCCAAGTGGGGCCTGGAAAACCCACCTCCAGAAGCAGAGCAGCTGTGGGCATGCTCCCTGCTGTGGGGTGAAGCGTCCAGACCAAGGCTGAGGTCTGTGAAAAACAAAACAAAACGGGGTGGATCCAGGAAGAGCCACTCTTCTCCTTGTGTAGAAATGGTTCAGGGGCTGGAGAGATGGCTCAGCAGTTAAGAACACTGGCTGTTCTTGCAGAAGACCAAGGTTCGAATACCAGCACCCACATGGCCGCTAACAACTGTCTGAAACTTCAGTTCCGGGGGATCTGATGGCCTCTTCTGTCCTCCATGGGCATTGCACGACATGGGTGCACTTACCTACCTGCAGGCAATACTCACATACACATAAAAATGATAAATAAAATATATTTTAAAAAAATGGTTCATGTAAACAGCTCCCCAGCAGCCCAGCTGTTCACTCAGAAGAGACTAGTGATGACATCTGTGTGTCCTCTGTTTGTCCAAAAGACCCATCTCATGCCCATGTGTTGACCAGCATCCTCCAGCTGCTATGGCAGGGTCCCATATGGCTTCAGTCACAAGTTGAAGCTTCTCACAAACACACAGGTCGTTACCTCCACTTTACTCCCTGAGCACAGCTCTAGATACAGGAACAAACCTCGACCAAAGGGGCCATTGTAGCTTACCAGCGTCCCTCAATGATCCTCCTGGCAGGCAGGTCTCCCCACGGGGAGCAGATGAAGCAAGTCCATGCAGGTAGCTCAGCCTGAGTCCTTACTTCATGGAAAGAGAGATGATGCAAGCCATAAACCTCCAACAGCGACAGGTCCGTATGCCATATGGGGGTTGACAGCCAGGGAGGTGGCCATGCATCCTGGAGATCAGGTCCTGGCAGGACGACCTCCAGTATAGACCCAGGATCCCGAGGTGTTTCAGGGATGTGGTTGACAAGTATGGTCTCTGACTTGTGGTTCCAGGTCAAGGATGCCCTCCTGGCCCTGCTGGCCCAAAGCTTGTCCTTAGTGCTGTGGCTGCCACTGTGCAGACAAGAGGGCCTCAGGATAATGGTGCCCACTTCATTGCTCCATGAAAGTCTTGGTGGACACATCAGGAAAAGGGCCTTGACACCAGGGACAGCAACCTGAAGAAAAGAAAGCCTTGACGGGGAGGTGGGTATCATAGGTATGTTCTGAGTGCACTGGAGGGTGCTTGATTGTTCTTTCTGTCCAGGGATCTGGATCTGCTAAGACCATGCACCTCCTCCCACTGTGAAGCCTTGATGACCTGGAGCAGAGCCAATACCTTTGTAGGCTGGTGTTGCCCTGAGGAGAGGCCACCAGAACACAGTTATGCATCCTTAAGCAACTGGGCCACATTTCGAGACGTGCAGAAGCTTCCGTACACCTAGATAGTGCAGACCACTGTCAACAGAGCCTCTGACATAACACTAGTGTAATACCATGGACCATCTGTGGTGTGCATTGCCTAGTGAGGTCTGCCACACTCTCAAGTGACAGCTCCTGGTATAGCAAACACATAGTGTGTGACAGTCTCCATCGCTGCTCCCGGGTGTGTATGCAACTGAACGTTCTCTGCTGGAGGGTTGACATCAGCACTGCCGTACAGGTGAGGCCCGTGCCGCTCTGCAGTATCACAACGTGTAGGACATCTTCAGCAATAGGGAGTTCCAGTGCAAGGCAGGGTTTTGGTAGTGATAAGAATCTGCCCATCCTTAACACCAACAAGCTTGGGAAGGGGTCTCACCCCTGCACCCTCCCCTGTGGCCTGAATTTGTAGCAAAGTGTAGATGTCTGACAACTACTTGTAGCTCCATAATGAAGTTAGAGTAGGTGGCAAATCACCAGCTGCTGAGCAGAGGGCAGCAGATGGCCTAGTGCTCAAGGTAGAGTGCATGTGGCTTGTAAGGGACAGAAGTACACCGAGAATGATCGTGTTGATGAAGCCAGCTCCTGCCTCCTGGCACTGTGCTGACGGAGTCCATGCAGGAGCCTCGGCATCCCAGATGATCCTATGGAGGAAGGAGTCAGAGGGCACAAGGAGATGGTGTAGGGTACAGAAGAATGGTGACATCGGGGGACCCTCAGTATTGGAGCTTATGTCATTCACAGCTGACCGGTTCAGCTTTCTCCAAATCATCCTGCAGGGCAGAGCTTGGGTCACGAGGGAGGAGACCCAGAACCTCTCCTCTAGGAGGGGCTCCTAGGGCCTGAAGGGGTCCATAGATGTGACCTGGGGTCGGACGTATCTGCCTGCTTTGTGGAGGTCTGATGCTCATTCCTGATGGTCTTGACTCTAGGGATGATGCCCTGCCTCCCACATGTTTCAACCCCAGAAGCAAAACGTGCTCTAGTCTCCTGAAGTGGTCCTGCCAAACCCCACCAGCAATCTGCCATTTCTTGTCAGTGGGCTGTGCTTTGCTGGCTTGGCCTCAGGGCTCCATGTGCAGCACATGACCTGATATCCTGTGGGCAGGCAGTCAGTGTTGATTAGTGTATTAGCTGCTTTTCTGTTGCTAAGATAAAACACTATGATCAAGGCAGCTTGTAGAAAGAAGAGTTTATTTGGCTTATATTCCAGAACAATGAGTCTATCATGGCAGGGGAGGCATGGTGGCAGAGGTGGCAGACTCAAAAAAGATGATCACTCCCATCTTCAAGCTCTTGAAAGAAGCAAAGAGAGCAAACTCAAAGTAGGGCAAGGTTATGAACTCTCAAAACCACCTTCGGTGACACACTTGCTCTAGCAAGACCACACCTCCTGAAAAGTTCCACGCCCTTCCCTAAACTGTACCACTAACTGACCAAGTGTTCAAGTACTTGGAGCCTATGGGGGACATTCTCACCCAAACCAGTACCCTCAGAGGCGAAGGCCATGTCCCCAGGTGGCAGCTTTCTGTGGCACTGTGCAGTGGTTGGCCCAGTGGATCTGGTGGTCTGCATTGCCATGCTCCTCCAGGGACTTCCAAATGCTCTGTGGTATACATTTTGCCAAGACATTGGAGGTTTCCTTGGACTCGCCCTCTGGGATAGAGCAGGCTGCCCTTTCACCAGACCTATGGCCTAGCCTGGTCCTGTGTCCTACTTTGGCAGCTCCACTGGCAACTTAGTGGGTTTGTGGGTCATCAGGGCAGAGACTGGCAGATTCTTAAGAATGTCACCCATCACATGACTGGGCCTGGATGACATTTGCCATTGCGCACAGGACAAGGGTTGATCAAGGCCTTTGACCAAGGGCATGAAATTAAATCCTAGCTGCTGTGACTGTGGCCTGAGCTGCTTTCCAGTAATAAAGGTCAAAGCATAAAGGTAGCTTGGTGCTGCCTTGCCCCGGGGGCAGCCATGCATGTTTCGTTAGGCGCCGTCACTGTAGGCAGGGCAAGCTGCATGCACACAGCCTTCCCTGCAGCCCCTGGAACTGCTCCAGGGAGACAATTCCTGCCATGAAATCACAGGACAAATCCTTTGTGAAATGAGCAATCTTTCCACCAAGTGACTATTCACTTAGTGCAGTGACACGAGGCATCCACACTGCAGCCTGTCATGCATGCTGCCCACACTAGCTCCCTCAGCCTCCAGGTGGAGGCTGCTAGCTGGGGGGTCAGGAGTGGGGGCTGGATAGTCAGTAAGTCAGACGGGGGAGTCAGGGAAGCTGAAGACACAGCTTGTGGCTGCTTCCTGGCTGTGAGAATGTCCCCTTTGTGGCTAACCCTCCCTGAAGCTTCAGTGAATTCTCTCTGCTCCACCAAAACTAAATAAAGCACCAGGTCTAACCCGACCGCCACACATGCCTCTGATACGGAAACCAGGCTTCACTGTCAGATCATTTTACTGTGTCCTCATTCACCCATCCACCTCTGGTGTGGGCTTTTCAAGAGGATCATGGGAAGAAATATCCTAAAAGATAAGTCCAATCTACCATGATTTGGGCAGGAAAAAAAAAAAAAGAATCATCTTACCCCATAAAATTCAGCCCCCGGAAAAAATATTCATAAAATGTCTTACAAGAGACCAGTATTGTGGTTCACACCTGTAATCCCAGGACTGGGGAGGCCAAGACTGCTGTCTCAGGTCCAGCCTGGGCTACATAATGAGTTTCAGGACTTGATCTGAGCTCCAGAGTGAGAGCTGCCATGTGGATGCTGGGATCCAAACTCAGATCTTCCGCAAGAACAGTCAGCGTTCTTAACCGCTCAGCCCTCTGCAGCCCCACACCCAGCATCTTTAGAGTGGACTTTCCCTATCTCTTACCACAGTAAATCTTTTCTGGAATTTGCTTTCACTTTCTCTGGTCACAATAAATTAGACATTTTGTGATCTCTACGTCAGCTTTTGAGTTCTTTCCTCGTAGACCAAATACCTCCTGGACCTCTGACCATAGTAACAAGCACCATCCTGGGCACTGTGGGGTGCTGAGAAGTAGCTTCTTGGTGATGGGGCTGCTCAGAAGAGCAATTCACCTTTGTTTGTACTACAGAAATGTCGCATTACCCAAATTCCCCGAAGCGTCCATAGCACAAAGAAAATGAATTCAAGATGGAGTCATCTCATCTCAACTCCTGCTGAGTTCTGGTACGTTCTGGCTACCACATCATATGGCTGACATGTGTGTGATGGCATGTATGTCTGTATATGCACGTGTGTTTGTTCTCATATGTGTATGCATGTGTACATATGTTTATTTATATGTGGTATGTATGAACATATTTGTGTTTACATGTCTGTGCAGTGTATGTGTATAGAATGTGTTTGTGTATCTGTATTTGCAGTAGTACATAGGTGTATTTATGTGTATATGTCTATGTGTCTGTGTACATGTATGAGTTTATATGTAAGTACATGTATTTTTGTGTGCTAGGTGGGGTCTGATATTTTGTGGTATGTGGGTTTTAGGCACAACTGTGTCAAGGGCTCTCTGGGGTGGGCTACAGAATTCTCACCCAGCCCTGCCTTTGCCTGCTCCAGATGCCCCGCAGAGCGCCACACTCTGGGTGCTTAAACAACAGTTGCTGTAGCCTCACCCTGCTGAAGGCTTGAGTCCAACACTGAATCATGGCAGGACAGCTCTTCCTGATGCCGCCTGTGATGCAGTCTTCCTGTGTCCTTCCCCACACCATGTGTCCTAGTGACTCCCTCTCTCCCATCTTCATGAGACCAGTCACTTTACATACGAACTCAATGAGAAGAGAGACTCAGTGGCCAAGTAGCAGTCCCTGGTGCTTCCTCTTGGGCCATAGTTTGTTTGCATCTGCCCCTGGCTTGAAGGCTGGCTGTCCTTCCTAGGAGGTCATTATGAAACCAGTTCTTTTAGGCAAGCTGAGTGGCGCTGGGAGCTTCACGGTTTTCACCTTAAGGCATCTTCCACATGCTTCTTAACGCCACACCTTCCCTTCCAGCCCCCGTGGCACTGCTAATCAGTACACTCAGGTGTGCTGAGATGTAGCCTTCAGCAGACTCCCCTTGGACTCTGGGAAACTGCAGCCCTGAGATTTCAGGAGATAAGGGCTTTGTCAATGGTCAGACCTTGCTGACTCACTGGGCTTGACACTTTACCGGAATTCAGAGCCTGGAGCCACTGTGCCCAGGCCCTGCACCTCCAAACAGGTCACAAGTGATCTGGACCATTTACCTTGTCCAGTGTCCTGTTTGCCACCACTGAAATCAGCTGAGGAGGCTGAGATGGCTTCTGCTCGGTTGGTCCCTGTCTGGCACTCAGAGTAGGCCGAGTCACCAGTTCCAGTTCTGTTGTTATCCTCATGACCCAGAGCTTTGTAAAGGGTCCATGTTTACCCAGTTGTGAAGGGACTTAGGGAGAAGAACTGGCCTGGAGGAGGAGGAAGAGGAGGAGGAAGAGCTGGAGGACATGGAGGAAGAAGAGATGGAGGAGGAGGAAGAGATGGAAGAGGAGGAGGAGGAGGAGGAGGAGTGGCACACAGCCAGTCATAGTACACTACAAAGAATAATAATGACACAGACCAAATCCCAGCACATGAATGAATGAGACAGGAGAATTTCAAATTTGATGCCAGCCTGGGCTACAATAGTGAAACCTTGTCTCAACAAAATAAAACAAACAAGGAGTTGAGTATAATGGTACATGACCTCAATCCTAGCCTTGTGAAGCTCAGGCTTGAGGATCAGAAGTTCAAGGTTAGCCTAGCAACCCTACATAGCAAGCTTGAGACAGTCCCAAGCTTGTAGGAAACTGTCTCAAGAAGAAAATAGGAAAGAAGAAAGAGGAGAAGAGTGACAGGAGGGAGGAGGAGGAGGAGGAGGAGGAGGGGGAGGAGGAGGTAAAAGAGAGGCCACCAGGCAAACTTGTGTTTGCAAACCCAAGGTCTGTTTTATATCCTGTCTGCCCTGTTTCCACTTTGGCCCTGAGGCCTGGCCCCTCCATCCTTGCTGTCCTATTACTTAAGAGATGCTTCATCCTCAGGGGAAGTGGCCCCAGATGTCTAGCACCTAGCCCAGCTCTGAATGGAACTGGAGTGGTCACTATTGACTGCAGAGGCCATTGTCCTGCTTTTCTATGGAAGATTCACCCAGATGACCCTTAAAAGTTACAGAAACTCTAGGCTGCTGTTGGGAGGACTGGCTGCTCCGACACAGATCATCTGTGCTTGGGAACTGGGAGGTCTTCAAGGCCTGGACGCCGGGGAGGGAAGTGCTCGTGGTATTTGACACTGTAAACCTTCCCTTCAGGGCACTTTGATGAGGATGATGCCTTTGGAAACCTGAAAGGGCCAAGAGAAGGCTTGGTATGTGACGGCTGCCGGCTGGGCCGCTCCCCTCCTCCAGTTGTGGGGAGAGGGACAGACTGTTCCTGGGGATCATCAGGCAGGCCCTGCCGTAGAGTCCAGGATGCGGTCTATGGCATTTCTACTTTAGTAGAGGGAGTGATAAGTCACAACTGTGTGAAATATAAACAGAAATACAGCACGCTATTGAAACAAATCTCAACAAAAGATTTAAAATAACCACAGAGCAGCCCTGCAGTACCAGTTGCCCTTATTTGTGGTCCCGAGTTTCTGTTTAAGTGGCCTATAGCTTTTACTTCTAAGTGTCTATTGACTAATTTGTGTCCCACACTTCCCACCCAGAAATGCAGCCCCATAGTTGGCTAGTCCGTTTCCCAGCAGGATCCGCCCAGCATCAATCTGGGCTCTGGAGGGAAGGGACTGGTATCCAGGGCAGCACCTGTCAAGTGACAGACAACTCTGTAGTGAGAACCCACAGACACCCTTACTATCTGGAAACTTCTGTGAGGGAGGGTGATAACTGGAGTCTATTTTAAACCCAAAGGCCTGCCTGTGAGAACAGCTCAGCTGCAAGTGAGGTCGTTTGAAAACAAGAGGATTTTCCCTGTCAACCTGACCGCCCATTCAAAAGACCTTTATACTCCCCAAAGCAGGCACGTGTGCGTGCAAGCTATTCAAAATGGGGATACACGAAATGAGAAGACACACAGCAAATGTTCAAGGCAACAGCTCATTCTTTGCCGCAATCTGGGAGCACGTGTGGTCTTTGATTTTCAGAAGTGTTTGGACTAAACAAAAAACCCACCATTGCTGGTATAGCTGGAGCAGAGGTGTACCTGTGAATGAGGGGCTCCTGGGATCTGGGCATCAGGCACCTTCTTCCATGGCTTCTCAAACACTGATGCCAACCATGATCAAAGTCCTCTGGTCAATCAACTGAGGACTCTGAGTTTGACGGACGTGTTTGTGGCACCCCAGAAATAGGTAAAAAGTTGCAAGGCTCTGATAACCCCTAGCTAGTCTCCAGGGAGGGGCCGGGAGGTACCCCCAATGTCCACAGCGAAGGAAGCCCCAGAACTACTACAGCTGCATCTCACAGGCCCCATCTACTTGTAGGAGCTCTGTGTAGGGTTTGGGGAAGGTTTGTTCACAGGGTCATGGCCATACCTCCAGGGTGACACGACCACTCTCCACTCTTCACTGCACCCTCACGGAAAGGCTCGTATCTCAGTTTTAGCAGTGGGGACCCTCTGATCTAGAGTATATTTAGGGAGCAACGGTGGTAAAGACGGGGATGGGGATGTCTGGCTGCTCTAATGAACTGTAGGTGCCCCCCTACAAGTCTCTGGGAAGGGACTTGACCTGGGGGAATCATGGGCTGGTACTCTGTAAGCATCTCCTCGGGGCTTTTCTCCACTGCACCTGGAAAGAGACAATCAGAGCTGGACCTGGGGTTTTCAAAACCGTGGGAGTCCTGGAATGCCCCTTAGTCTCTGTAATGCACCTTGGCCTGGTTGCATGGGTGCTGTTTTCTCCTCTCCAACATCAGCTGCCACCAGGAACCCAGTTAGTGCTGCAGACAGCTGTGCTGAGTAAAGTCTGTACACAGGATGAGAGGAGGCAGGCTTTGCATTTACATCTCTCTCTGTGGGGGCCAAGGTTCTCGTCCCAAGTTCTGTGAGCTGTATCTGCCATCGTGAGGCCTATCGTGGGCGGCCTGTACCTCCTCACTCCCTGGCTGTCTGGGAAGGCTCAGCCAGGCACTATGAGTTCTGGTCCTTGTTCCACCAGGCGTCTGCTTCTATTTGCACTCCCAGCCCTTTGGTACCTACCCTGCAACAGTTCCTGGGTGCTACCCCACACTACAGGAACCTAAAAAGTCCCCTGCATCGCACTACACATGCCACAACCTGTCACCATGCAGGTGCCAGCAAGAATCCAGGCGTGGACCCTAAACTTGGAGGTCTTTTTGCCCTGTGCATGGCAGCCTTTTCCATCAGATGCCACATTCACCAAGCCCAGAAAGACCTAGAGACACTAAATTATGATCCAAGGTGAATGGAACGGTCAGCAAGACTGACAGATGGCAGGCACGAGAAGCGAACCCAGCGGCCCTGCTCCGAATTAATGACCAGGCCTTCTAGATGACTGACGTGCACATACACACACGTGCTGAGTATGACACCAAGCGTACCTCCGAGTGACTCACAGTGTGCTATGCCTACCTACTTTTCCAACATAAATTACACTCTTGCCCAGGACATGTGTTGCGGCAAAGCTGAGGTCTGTGTTCAGGCTGATTATCTTGAACTTGGGCTAATGTTCCATGAAAAGAGACTATTATCAAATTCATTAATTAGGTCCCATTTGCAGTTGAGCTGTGGGTGTGAAGTACTTGTGTGCTGAGAAAGGTGTGCTCTCTGCTGGTGAGCCTGCTGTGGTTTCAGTGGGACTGGGCTAGCATCAGGAGAAGGGAGAAGCCCAGAGTTCCCGGCTGGAGACAGATAGTGCAGCATGCTGCCTGTGGAGTTGAACCAAGTTCTGTTAAGACTTCAGGGGATGTGATGCACTTGGCCCTAGGTAGGAGGTGTTGAGGGTGAGTTCAGAAGCCAGGCAGAGATGGTAAGTCTGACTTCTCTCTTAGGACTATTCTGCATGGGAAGACAGGGAAGGTGGACCTCAGGGGTCTCCTATGGGTGAGGCAGCAGCCTCAGGGGACAAATCACTTTCCAGGAAAGATCTGGACCTAAAGGTCTTGTCTCTTGCCTTGTCACTTTCTCTGGAATGTGACCTGCCTTGGATCACGCCAGCCCTGTGAGGCTTTAGAGAATCCACATAGCAGAAACTCTGAAGCCTTGAGTGTACAAGCACATGGGTGTGAATGTGTATGAGCAGGAGTGTGTGCTTGTGAGAGACAGAAGGAGACAAAGAAAGTGATGTCAAGGACAGGGTACATACATGTGTGTGTTTGCATGCAAGCAAAGGAGTGTGTGCATGCATCTGTGAGTAGGGCATGTCCGTGGGCAGGCGACAGAAGGCTGCCTTCTAGGAGCTTCCCTGTAGCCTGAGGCTGGAGGAAGTCTGGGGTCTTGAGCTGCTTCATTTTCCTCTGCTTCTGGCCTGTGCTGTGGGAGACAGGAGGCATTCCAGGGACCCTGAGAAACCACAAACTGCCGTGTGCCCCTTCAGATGCTGGGCTCTGGCCTTCACACAGTGTCCTGTGGCCCAAGGTACTTTTAACAGTCTGAACCTTGGGGCCCTAGGGCAGGTGCCCACAGAGAGGTGTGTGCTGTGCCAGGCACAGGTGCGTTCCGTCTCACCACACCCTGACTGTGCTCTGGACGGTGGGCTCACTGAGCAGAAGTCAGGTAAGGGAGCTCCAACCTGCAGCACCATGTGAGGATGTGCACTCTGGTTCCCCGATTTCTGTTATCCCACAGGCTGCCAATTTATTAGCTCAGCTCAAAGTTTCCTGACATAAAAGCTTAGCCCTGATTTCTCCTGCCACGTTTGGTTAGGAGACTGAGATGTTAAACCATGCATGAAAACGCCTCTCCCTGCTTTCCTTTGTTAACTCGGTCTACCTTCATTCAGGTGGCTGGTTATATCTTTTCCTTTAACCTCTGGGCACCCCGTGCCAAACAAATACCCACAATTCCAGCAGCAGCACCAGTGTTCTTCCCTGGTGCCACCTACAGCCTGCTCGGCAGCCTGGAGGCTTTGTACAAGAGGCTCCAGCAGCCTCCTCCCAGCCTAACTCATCCCAGAATCCTGCTGAGCCTCCAGCTTCTCTCTGGGCCTTGGAACTAAACAGCTGTCCATTCTTCTGTCCACAAACAAGTCAGTTCACTCCCGCTTTCCCCACGCCTCCTGGCCCGTGTTCCAGTTAAGTGGGAATTGTCTGTCCCAGTGACCTGGCCTCTGGTCTGGGCCGGTCTCCAAGGTGGACACATTCTACCCTCAGCTTTGTTTCTCAAGTCCTTGCTGTCGGCTCTGACCCAAGGTCAGGGCCACCTTCGGCCTACCTCTGCTCATCACAGCCAGGAGGGAGTAAACAAGGTAGAGGGGCGGCAAGGGTGATGGAGGCCTTGGTGTGTTCACTGTGAAGGTTTTCTAAGGAGGCTTCCAGAATCTTTTAAGAACACGATGTCCTGGAGAAGGGTGGCTGAACATCTTAGTGAGCATGGGTGGGACAATGCTCACTAAGGAAGGACGTGGTCCCGTAGAGGACAAAGTGTCTCACAGCATTGCACACAGGCTTCCCTCTGTTTTATCCTCTGTAGTTTTGATATGGTGATGCACACAAGGAAGATGTGATGAGCACGCAGCTCCCCTTCCAAGCCCCATGCTCTGCCTGTGTTAGTTCTCTGTGAGGTGACAGCATCTGGCCACATGGCCCCTCTGTTTATCTAACCTTACTTCAGAACAGTTGGATCCACGGGGAAGCCCCAGAACAGTCATGGCGCTGGAATCCAAAGAACCAGGACAGGTGCTCTGCAGAACCCCTGGCCAGTCCTCCCTTCTGGGCTTTTCTCTTCTGTGGGGATTTCCTTCTGGTCAATAAGGCTCAGAGGGGCAGATTCTCTATGCTTGGCTTTTGGTCTTGTGAGGAGCCATGCTGGAGTTCTGAGGCCACTCCTCAGAGTTCTTCTTGGTGAGATGGGACTTTGGCTGCCTGTAAATTGGTCAGGTTTGGATGCTGTCAGAACATGGCTTTGGGGATGACCAGGAGGACCCTTTTCTTGCTAGTGGAGAGCTGGAGGCATCTGTGCCTCACTGGGGTGACTGTTTAACTCGTGACCTGTACCCCAAGGTTCAGGATCCTCTTGTGAAAAGAAAAAGCCTCTCCTCTACCCATCTTCCCTCCCTTCATTCCACTGGCCTCTGTCCCCCCCCTCCTTTCCTCCTTCCCCTCCCCCTCCTTCGGGTCCATTGTTCAGGGTCCCTTCCAGCAGCGCCTTGGACTGGGGTCAATCAAAGGGTCATGTGCCCTTTCCAGGCTTTGCTACTTGTCAGGACCAGTAGAAACAGTGCCCAGTCAGTGTGGCCTGGCATGTGAACTGGTTCTAGAGGAAGGGCTTGCTGCTTCTTGAACCTACTAGGAAGCCACATCTTCCTGGGACTTGGAAAAGGAAGAGAAGTTAGCCACTTGGGGCCCAAAAGGGGAGGGTGAATCAGGGACCCCTCTGCTCAGCTATCAAGGCAGAAGGCTGAGGTCTGGGGACAGCTTTTCCTCTGATACTGGCAACCATCCCTGTCCCCATGCTGGAGGCCTGTGAGAGGCCACCCTAGGGTGCTGAGGCCACACAGAACACTGCTTGGTGTCAGCTAGACATCTATAAGAACAAAGGCAGCTTAGCTCTCTCCATCAGCCGTTTGTGCAACTCACCTGGGAGACTGTTTCCTGTCTCCTGGAGGGCCTGAGGAACCTTGCTGTAAGATCTGAGCCTGCGGTGGGGGTTGGGGGAGCGCCTAGCTGTCTCCTTGGCCACAGCTTCAAGGCAGGTGTGCCCAGGGAGAAGGAGGTGGCATAAATCCTGTGCATAATCTCAGGAGATGACCACTTTAAATCTTAATTGGTTGCCTTTTAAATATCATTTAAGGGCTGACTTTCCTGCCTCTCTAGTTAAGGTGTCGTGTCAAACTCTATTACCTTGCAGGATGTCTCTCCTCTATGGTTAAAAAAAAAAAAAAAAAAAAAAACGGAAAGGAAAGGGAGAAGAAAAAGAAAAAAAATGGAACCATCAGCGGCGTTTGAGGGGTCGATAAAGCTTTTAGATTTGGAGACGGTTTCCGGAGCCGGTTTCCTGCGGCTACGAGTTGTTAATGGAGCTTAAGGAATTATCTTAGACTGGGCCGGCCGGGAGCCGTATATTTCCCGCCCCTGTTCCCTTGTCGAGTCTGAATACGTTGCTGTCAGACTCGCTTAATGAAAAGTAACGCGCCGCTGATTACAGTTTTATTTGGCTCTATGTAAAGAGCGCCGTTAATTTAGCCTCTCCTCTCGGTGCGTTTGCGATCGCCACGCCTGAGCGACTGAGCGCGTCCCAGCGCTGCCGCCGCGCGGGCGCCCCGGGCCGGCTTGACAGCCTCCCGCAGGGCAAGTCGGGGCTCCCCGCAGCCCCGCCGCCCCCGCCCGGGACCCCGACCTTTCCCCGCCGCGCGTCCTCACCCCGCGCAGGCGCCCCACCCCGTGGCGGACTCAGGCCCCCAGCACCTGCCCCAAGCTCCCCAAGGTCTGGTGAGCCTGCAGTACGTCTTGCAACCTGTGCCCCTGAGTAAGAGGTGGCTCAAAGTAACCGACTCCGGGTGTCCCTTTTGGCACCTGGCTGGAATGTGGCTGAGGCCCCTAGATGTCTTATTCACCGATGGCCCAGTTTATTCAAATAAGGCATTTTAGTCCGCTAGGGTCAGGAAGATCTAGGGCTCCTGCCACGTGGGATTCAGAAGCTAGAACTGGTCCTGGCGCCAGAGACTAGGCTTGGGGGGAGGTTCTGAGTCCAATAAGCTTGGGCGAGTGGAGGAACCTCTTGTCCTGGGATGGCCCAGTGGAGGGATGGGGGCGGGGGGCGTAAGCAAGTGTGTGGCCCTGTGCATACACCAAAGCGTGTGCTCCCTGGGCTCCGGAGTCTTGGCAATGGTTGGCCACAGTCAGGACTCAAGGCCTAGGTCCAAGCTTGAATTTCTGGCTCCCTGGTCTTTATTTACCCCACCTAGCACACCCCGCCCCCCAAGTCCCGCAGCCGGAATCTGCAAGGCCTAATTTTTGCTGAAAATGCTTGGCTTTGTCTGGGGGGATGGGGGGAGACTTGGCGGCCGCATTAAAATTCCTCACGCCCCAGCTTGCGCAGCAACGCGTCTCCCCCGAGACTCCACTTTCGCTCTGTCAAGTACCCTTGACTCTTTATTTTTGCCCTTTTATCTATTACAACTAATTCGAGTTCTTTTGCCCTTTTCAGTCTAAGACGTGGGCTTTCCGCAAAGCCTCCCCTGCCAGAGCTCTCTCGGAGCGCGGAGCCTTTAGAAATTGAGGGGTTTACTGTCAAAATGAAAATTTCACTTCAAATTATCTTGGCTGATGCTCGCTCGCTAGGCCGGGGGCTCCCGTCGTAGCCTTTTGACAGGCACATCAGCGGCGAGCTTCCGCGTCGGGATAATATCATCCAGGAGAGCGAAAGTCAATGCGGTGACAGCGCAGGCCAGGACAATCCAATTACCGAGCCCTGGCCTGGGCAGGCCTCAGGCTTGTGGGGTGGTTGACCACTCAGGGTCCAGGGACCAAGGCCTGGCAACCAGGATCCAGGGAGAGACCCATCATTCAGTGGACCCCATGGGTCCCAGGAGTCTGGCTCCAGCAAGACTAAGTTTCTTTCCTTGGGGTCAGTGAATTGTCCCCGTAGCTGGCCAGACCCTGCAGGCCCATTAGCCTGACTTGCCCTAGGCTCCAATTCAATCCTACCCAAGTCTCAGAGCTGCAGAAGACCAGGTATCCCTCAAAGACCTGGTGTCCATCAAAGGCTACTCTCTGAGAAGTGGTCCACCATACACAGCTGGACTCTGTGGTTACTGGAATCTATTCCAGTCCCAGGGCCCCTCATCTCCCTGCAGCTTGTCCTGGGCTTCCTGGCTTGGCAAGCCCCTCTGCTTGCTGCCTCCACAGTACTAGGAACGCTGGGGACTTTCATGAAGTCCAGAAATGCCTCAGCAGAAGCTTGTGGATTAGCAAAGAGCCAGGGGTGGATGCGGGGCAGGTGCCCCTTAGGGATGCAGACAGCCTAGTAGGGAGGGACCACAGAAGAATCAAGACCAAAGCAGCTTCAACTAGTGACTTTGCTAAAAATGGTCTTGAAGAGACCCTTGGCAGCTCTGCTGAGTGCCACCCTCTCTTCCCCAGCCCTCAGCTGCCAGGACGGTCCACCCCACCCCTTGTCCCTGTGTCCCACACCTTTTCAGTTCTGCCTCCAGACTTAGGTTACCAAAGTTTCCCCTCCGGTGCCTTGATAACAAACACGGAACAGTCAAAACTAAGTTAGGAACAGTAGGGCCCTGGCTGGGTCTCTGAAGGGAAGAGTGTCAGAGTGTTGGGGACACAGGGACTGGCAAAAGCCTCTTGGTTCAGAGAATAATGCCCCTGAGGCTGACCACTTTGCTTCCCCACAGAAAGTCCCAGGGGATTTAGAAAGTTTAAAAGTTATTTTAATTCAGTTTTAAGAACCCCTATTTGCTCAAAATTTAGTGTCTGGTAGTAGGGAAGAATTTAAAGTTTAGGGTCTCACATCCACTCATTATGGGTTTGGAGGAGCCCCCCCCTTACACTTTTAACATCTTAGAAATGGTTTACTTAGACTTGGATTGACAACCACTTTATTGGGGAAGAGTCTGGGTAAGCCCATCCATCCTTCCTTCCCCAGGGGGGTCAGTGCCACCTCCTCCGGCCACCTCTGAAGCCCTGTGGTGTAAACGTGTTCGCTCTGCAATGCAAACACCATTAGGAGGGTTTATTAGTGTTTCTGTATTAGCCTCTCTCTGAAACAGGCAATTACTGGTGTGAACATACATTTTAGAGAACATAATTTTGTCGAGTCAAGAGTGTGCAATAGTGTAAACTCGGTGAAGTGTTGTTGGTGAGCTTAATGTGCTGAGGATGAAGTCTGAGAAAAGCAGGCTGAGGGATTTTTATCAGGAACACCGGCATGTCTCGAACCCAGGTGGAGACAGCAACTCTGAACGAGCCTCGGGACCCAAACACCTTCTCCGTGTAAACTTTGGACTTAAACTTTATGCTTCGGGGAACTCCAGCCTTCCCGGAGTTCAGGGATGGCTCAGGTGGACCCAAGATCAGTTGGGACCAAGTCCTGGAGATATAGCAGGTGGGGGTTCCTCCATCACCCCAGAGCTTAAGTTCAGATCCTCTGTCTCCGGTGGGTTGGCAGCCTTGGCTTGGCCACGCCCTCTCTTTCCTTTGGAAACCCATTAAAAAGAGAGTCTGGAGTCAGTTCCTGCAGTCTGAGAGCCAGTTCCCCCCTTTGTTCCGCAGGCCCGCCTTAGGCGCAGAAGGGTTTGCTGCCTGCCTTGGGCATAGCCAGCAGCTCCCGAGCAGCCCCTGTGGCAGAGGCATCTTGGGGCACAGTGGGCGGGAAGGAGCGTGTCAGGGGCGCTGTCAGCACATTGGTGCCTGCGCCCAGAGAGCGTCCTAGAGGGCCTGGATCCAGTAGCGCGCCCTTGGCAGTGGCCCAGGCCTGGTTCAAAGTGCTGTGCCTAAGGATGGGGTCGTGGAAGACCCCGTCCACCCAGTTTCTGAGACTAGTTACTGGGGAGTCCTGGTGCCTATCCAGGGCCCCAGAAGGGGTCGGGATCGCAGGCGTGGACGTGGTCTGTGCCACAGATGTACCCGCGGGACCTTGGCGTTTCAGCATGCAGGATGGAAACTCAGTCTGATTCAGGGCGGTGGCTGCAGCAGCAGTGGCTGTGTGTGCCAGGGACCAGATGCGTGGCTTCACCTCAAGACTCGGTGGTGCCCCTGCAGGTGCAAAGCTCAGTTTGGCTTCGCAGGCCTGAGGGCCGCCCTCGGGGCCAGACTCTGGTACTCCCACTGTGCTCTGGAGGCAGCTGCGGGCCCTCTCTAGGTCCTCCTCCAGTACAGCTCCACCAGTGGCTGACAAGGGCATCCGTAGTGTGGCAGAGGCCTCCTTGCCTGGGTCAAGCCCATCAGATGAGGCAGGGACACGCTCTGGGCCACTCTCCAGGGGCTGGAAGGGTGTCTTCAGCTCACACTCAGGGGTCTCGGCATCCAGAGGGTCAAAGTCTTCCAGGTCACTGAGTTCTAGCTCCTTGTCTTTGCCAATAGGATCTGTTGGCAAAACCACGTGGCCAGTGGAGGGAGACAGGGTGACATACCTAGGCTTTCTTTCACCCCCAGATAGCAGTTAATGGGACCCCACTCCAGCTAGGGTAACAGCCCAGGCCTCTCTCTGTCCTCCCCTCCAGTCTTTGGTGGCCCCAAGTTTCGAACTATGAATACCAGCTGGGCAGATCTGGACTCAAATGAACGAGGTGTGAGGTGTTTAAAACTTAACTTTGGATTTCTTTAAGCAAGTTCGCAGGGCACCACCTCCATCTTTTCTCCCCAAGCACGGGGAGAAAACCAGCTGACTCAAAAGCAGCTCACTAATTTGCTGCCCCAAGTCCATGGCTTTCTGTTTGCCAGCCCGCAAGGCACCCAAACCCTCCAGAATCGCCAACCCACCTTTGCTCTTGGCATTCTTGAGAGGCTCCTCCTGCGCCTCCTCCTCACCAGCTTCCTCCTCCTCACCCTCCCCGTAGGGCCGTTTCTCGTCCGAGCACTTGTTCCTTGGCGGCCACGTCATCTTGTTCTCCTTCTTGAGGCGCCGGCGCGCGTTGGCGAACCAGGTGGAGACCTGCGTGAGGGTCATCTTGGTGATGATGGCCAGCATGATCTTCTCGCCCTTGGTGGGGTACGGGTTCTTGCGGTGCTCCTGCAGCCAGGCCTTCAGTGTGCTGGTGGTCTCCCTGGTGGCATTCTTGCGCCGCGTGCCGCTGTCCATGGTCCCGTACCTGGAGACAGGCTCTGCAATGGGGCGCCAGTCCCGCCGGGGAGATCACGGCAGAGCGAGAGAGGGCAGGGGCGTGGGGACAAGGCTGACCTTCTAGGGTGGGTTGTGTTTATGGGCACCGCCTTGCCTTTTATGGGCCGAGGGCGAAGATAATGTCATTAAAATGACTGGGAGCTTGGTTCCCTCCCAAGTCAGAGGGGAGGTCATGGCTTCTGTCACTGGCACAGACATTTGAGTTCCTTTAAAGGGACTTCTCTTCTACACCTTTGGTCCCCAAACTATACAAATGTAACCTAGCATCTGTGAGCCTGTGTCCAGAGGCAGAAGTTGGGGGTGGGGACCTGAGGAGCGAGGTTCAGGGCTTTGGCTGGACTGGTAATGGTCCAGGTTGGAGGGTGGACCAGTGAGCTGTCCCCAACCTGGGCATGGAGGACCAAAAGGCTTTCTCTCCTGATTCAAACTCTAGGGTCAATGGCCCTGGCTCAGACACCCAACCAGTGCTGTACTTTTTAGGGTGCAGGGAGGGGTCTCAGACCGTGCAAAGAAGCAGTCATGTGGGCTGAACTTTCTGGAAGTGACTTGCTAAAAAAAATCACAGTACTGAGATTTCCACAGTCCCTCTCAACAGTGTGAGGAGCATGGCAGGGTGGGATGAACCACCCTCCATCCTCCATCCTCCCACCTCCCAGGGGGGCCTGGTGATGGAGGTTATAAGGAGTGGGGTGGCTGGTGCCTGGCAGAATAGTGGTAGTGAAAGAGGGGGTCTGATCCCTCACCTGTCATATGGATACTGGCCCAGAGCCGGTTCATAAGGGTAGTAGGCTGCAGCTGCAGCAGGTGCTAGGCCCCCATGTGAGGATCCTGTCCCTTCCTTGGACTCGAAGCTGTTCTGTAAGAGGCAAGGCAGCTGAGGACTCAGCCTCTGAGGACCCCATTAAAAATCCTTCCCTAAGCCCCACCCCCTCCAGTGTGCTTAGCTCAGATACCTACAGGTATCTAACAGCCCCTAACAGCCCCCAAAGCTGGCAGACTCCAGCCCATCTCCTGCTGGTCTCAATAGCCAGTCCCCCCAACTATCTGTGTGGACAGGAAGGAGGTGTTTTGGGGGGAAAACACAGATAGATCAGAGAGTGAAAGCGAAATGGGAAGGGAAGAGAAGAGGAGAGGGAAAGCAGGAGTTCAGGACTGAGCCTGGAAGAAGAGAGGAGGCTGCGGTGAGCTGCTGAGAACTGGAAGGAGGCGGCCAGGCAGTCACAGAAAGAGTAAGGTCGGAGTGGAGGCCTCCAGCAGAAGGGGAAGGCAGGGAGGGAGGAGCTAGGGCGGGGGTCTGGAGAAAGGGGGGAGGGAGGAGGGGAGTGTAGTTTAGTGGGGAGAGGGTGCCCAGAGCTGGGAGGAGCACATGGAGGAGCCAGGCAGGGGAGCCGGACTCGGATCAGAATCTAGACAAACCAAAACACTTTAGACACTGCTGGCTGGCAGGGCAAGTCACCCCGAGCCGGGATTGGGTGTCGCCGCAGCCCTGGCTGAACCCTGTCAGGTTTCTCTTCCCATCCCCCATCCTCCACCGCTCGGGTACTCAGGGGACTTGAAATCCTGGTGGAAGTAGGGTTCTCAAACCCAAGGTCTGGGCGGGGCTCGGTGGGAGGGGGTGCGACCCTTACCAGAGAATAGAAGGCAGACGCCTCAGAGCCGTAGGTCACGTAGTTGCCGTAACCTTGCGAACTTCCGTAGGGGCCTCCATAGACGCCGAGCGCAGCAGCAGAATTGAGTTCGTGGCGAGCAGTGGCCAGCAGCCGGCTCTCATAGACCGGGCAGTAGACTGGCGCCTGGGCGGAGGCAGCAGGCCCGGAATCCGCCAGTGTGCGGCCACCGGACTCACAGCACGTGCTCAGGGAGTTGGTGGTCATCAGGAACTGGGGAGAGAGGATGGAAGGAACCATGCGCACCCAGACACTAGGCTAGGGCACTGGGCCCTTAGGGACCCCACGTGTCTCTAGGGGTCTCGGACTGTCCCCGCCAGACAAGTTCTTCCCCCTCAGCCTGTACAGTCCTTGCCTCCTCTGGCCACATGGGGCCCGGCCAGCTGTTAGCTTGTTTGCCTACCCTGGGTCCCCAGAATCCTCAAGGCTTCAGACCCATCGCTAGATTTTACCAGCGACCATGCCCTTGGGTGTTTGGTACCTATCTGCACCGAGGGGCGCTGGGCAAGGGATCTGCTCATTTAGGAAGTGGCTGTGTGTGTGTGTGTGTGTGTGTGTGTGTGCCCCAATACCGTCGCACCTTCCTCCACACCCCCAGACCCTGCAGAGGACCCTTTACCTGGGGGGCCGAGGAGTAAGGGTATCCGAACTGCGGGTAGGACATGGCGGGAGCAGCCTAAGATCAGGAGGGGCCGTTGGGGTCCTGCGCGACGCGGCCACTGCTCCGGGGCTGCAGGTTCCTAGGCGCTGGGAGGGCGAAGGAGAGCAGGTCAGTTTACCCTCGGGCGCCGCAAACTTTTCTAGCCCCGTAAGCGAGTGGGCGGCAGTGGTCCCAGCGATTCTTTTAGCTTCGAAGTCTGAACCCTGCAGAGGGCTCTGGGACCATTCGGCCTCGCCGCGGCGACAGAAATACATATTTTGCAAAAAAGAAAAAAGAAAAATAGAAAATAAAAAAGCGAGTCTCGTGGACCGGCAAGTCGGACGTGCTCAGCTTTAAGCTGCGGAGGCGCTGACGTCAGTTCTTGCCTTGGCTCGGCCTGGCCGCAGATCTTCGGGTCACTTGGCTGCGGGTCGGGCGGGGCGGGGCGGGGACAGTCGGTGTCCGGGACAGCAAGGCAGAGGGCCATTGGGTTTTAACAAATGAACTCCATCCCGGGAGTCAATATCGCCCAGACGAACAGTGCTGCTCCTTAGTCACCGAGGACGGAAGGCACTTTTAATTAGAAATTAATTAACGAGCACCTGCTCCTTCACACCCCACTGTAATCATTAGTCTCAATTACAAATGAGACTATGAAGGGACACACGAGCGAGTCTTCAGTGAAGATGTAATCAACAGTTAAAATTAGCCCGGCGCAGGCTGCAGCGGCCCGCCGTCCTCGCCGCGCTCCGCCGGCTCCGGAGACCCGGGACTCAGAAGGCCCGGGCGCGGCCGTTTAGGGGCGTCCCAGCCACGCCTCCCAGGACCGGGAGTCGGAGAACCCTCCTTCCGAGGGCCGCTCGCCCGCAGGTGTCCCCAGGGTCCCGCGCTTCCAGCAGCCACCGGGCCGGGACCTGCGGCGCTTCCCCTCCCCGGCGACGCCCGCGTCGGTGCCCTTCGGGGCAGCCTGGGGTCCCTGGAGGCGGCCGTCCCCTTCTCCACTCCGGGTCAGCCCACCGCGCGGCTGTGCTTCCTCCGCTTCCTCCCCCTCCCTCTTCGGCGAGCCGCCTTCCGAGGCCTACCCCGCACCCCTAGGCTAGGACGGAGACGGCCAGACGCCCCAGCTCTCCGGGAAGAGCAGATTTCCCAACTCAGGCCCGGGGCCGTTCCCGCAGGAGGCTGGCCGGTCCCGGCGACCATCTGGACTGGGTGCAAAGAAGGGGGTGTCGGGCGCCTGGCCCAGGCACCCTCGGGCCTGCTTTGCACAGCTTCCCGCCTGTGGCGCTACGAGGGCTCCGGGAGAGGCCTAGGGCCGCCCCCGGGACTTGCTGGGCTAATCAGGGCCCGGGGACCTTGCCCGAGTTCAAAGCACAGGCCAGTGTGGAGGCAGCTCGGGGCACCAGGGCCCCCGGACCTCGCTGGCTGCCTTTTGTGTCATGGTTCTCCGGGGCCCGGGCTCGCCCTGCTGCTCCGGCCCTGCGAGGCCGGCCTCCTGCGCTCTGCCATCAGCACAGCCGCGCACCACTGGCGCTGTGCAGACTTGCTCGGAAAGATTCCTGGGTTCAGACCTGTGAATCGCCCCAGGGTCACCCTCTAATTAATGATGACGTTCGCGCCCTCTCCCCAGCTGCAAGGCTGCCTCCCAGAAACGAAATCTGCCGGCTCTGACAGCTCGGTTGAAGGTGATGGATGACTATCTGGAGACCGCAGTACACATCATATAATATCTGCTGCGTAATTGCTTTAATTTACAGACGAAAATACGAGTTCTCCGATCGCGCTGGACCGCAGCCGGCCACGTCCGAGCTGCTTTCGAAGGGGAAACCATCGCAAATAATGAATAGTCGCTTCATGCAAATTATTCAGACAGTTTAGCGTCAGTAGCCGGGAGAGATATATATAAAGAACACGAGTCGAATGACATTAATAATTGTTTTTGAATTCCGTATTGATTTCGTGGCAGGCCGTGTTCATTTCTTTCTCACCTGAATTGCTAATACCACCTTCCTGTAAATAATAAGAAACTAGCCACCGGGGCTTCTGGAGTAGAAATGAATCTGCTCTCTCCCTCTTCCTCCTCCAGCTTCTCCCCTCCCCCAACCACCCTCCTCCCAGCTTCTTCCAGTTTTCCGGTTTTGGTGAGGCTTTTGCTGAACATCCGCCTACTTTTCATTATTTATTGTTTACAAACAACTAGCTTTCTCTAGGTAATGAGGTCTTGGTGAGGGAGGAGGTCTGGACCCTGCCACCTGGGTTCTGGGAGCAGGAATTCACCAAAGGACATTCTTCAACAGACTGGTCCTTCATTTCATCCTGGCAGCCCAGGTCTCTGGGATTGTTGGCCTGGTGGGACCAGAAGAAAGAGGAAGGAGTTGGAGGGACAGGCCTGTGCTTCTGCGGTGCATGGGGCTTCAGCTGGCTGTGCACAGTGCTGCCAGGCTGAGCTCATCATTTTTTCTTTCTGGGAAACCCTGTGGGGCTAGGGAAATGCTTCCCCCAAGGACTGTCGTTCATCTTTTGAGCAGACTCACCTCTGGGCTGGGGCAGGAGGCTATAGTGCCTGGAGTCCATGGGTCTTTGGGGGAGGGGGTTCAGGGCTTGCCTCTTCCAATCCTCAGTGCAGCCCATTCTGTCCTTCGCCTTCCAACCCAAGTGTCCAGTCCCCAGGTGCTGCTGCTCTCCAGTTACCATTTCCCCCTGCCTAGAAATCTGGTAGTCTGGACTCTACTTTTTCTGAAGATGCAGACTCACGTTCCACTCACTGCCACCCCATTCAGAGGCTGCTGGGCAGTATCCTGCTGACCTGGCCTGTTCTCACCCAGGCCCCACTGTTCAGTCCTACCTATAGGATCCACCCAGCCTATCTCTGGCCAGCACCCAAACTGGACATCTTGCTGACAAACCTGCTGCCTCGTTGAGGCTCTCCTGCCCAAACAGGATACCTGCTGGGACACCCTGGCTGCAGGCACAAGAATAATTATCCCAATGCTGTTCCTCAAAGGCCAAGGCTTGAGTGCAGGCACCGGCCCTCCAAGATCAGAGGGGAGTTTTAGAATCTCGGGTACCAACAGCCAAATGAGCATAGATTGTCAGCACTGTGCCAAGAACTCAAAGGGCCCTCAGATATAAATACACCCTTCCCTGGGATGCCTGCAGACTGGCAGCTGATCACCTTTGGCTAGGGCTTCAGAAGAAGAATTAGAAGTCCAGGGACCACCTGTTTTGTCTGGGGATGATGTTGGCCAAGGAATTGGTGACAGCTTCTGGGAAGACAGGCCGATAGTCTTGCAGTCAGCTAAGTCCTGGCACTCCAGAGTGATTCTCAGACTACCTCTTGGCCACACCAGGAGCCGGCAGGAGTTCATTCCAGCCCAGAGAGAAGTTGATCACAACCCAAGGCCAAGGCGGGAGCTCCGGGCACCAGGGAAGGACCTGAGGCATAGGCCCGAGTTAAGTCCACTCGGACACCCAGCGAGTGTAGGCTCAGAGACGGTCGAGGCGGGAGCTAGAGTGTCTAGGCAAACCCCGAGGTCCTCGGGTCTTTCCTTCCTGGCGTGCCCGCGCTCCACCACCCAAGCTAGTGAGGTGAGCCGCTGGGGCATGCGTTCCAATTCCCAGTCGTTCCCCAAACACCCTCCTTACTGGCGCCCTGTCCCTCAGCTCTCCGCTGCGCCCCCACAGCCCGCTGGGCGCTGCCCAAGGAAGGAAGGAACGCACTCGGGCGTCTAAGAGCGCAGGCCACGCCATCCCGTGCCAGCCGCTACCGCCCGCGGAGACCCCCGCGTCCCGCACCCTGAGCCCCCCTCCTGTCCCTCCCATCCGGCTTCCCGAAACTTGCAGCAAAGGCAGCGGCCTCCGGAGACCCTACCCGCCAGCAGCAAACTTTGTCCCCTCGGGCGCACGAGCGGTCCTCGCAAAGTTTGCGCGGCGGAGCCCATTCCCTACCTGCACCCGGGGAGAGCTCGCCCGCCCGCTGGGGCGCCAGGGCCGCGGGGAGCAGCGCCTAACCCGGGACGCACCGGGGAGTCGCCGCTGCC
>NW_008355380.1:1440597-1485809 GCF_000622305.1 Nannospalax galili
GCTCCTGGCCGCCCGCGAGGGCTCTGCGCGGCCGCGGGGCGCGCGCGCTCCAGCGCGGAGCAAGCGACAACTAATGGAGACATTTCCAGGCGGAGCACCTGGAGAGCGGAGCGCGCCGGCGTCCCCAGGCGCCGCGGCCGTCAGCCGAGCCCGCACCGGCGTGACGTGGGCGAGCGAGCGAGCTGCTCCCACCCGGCCGCCCATTAACGCTTTCCCCTGCGGGCGCCCAGCTCTTGCCAACTTTCCCCTCCGCCCTGGCCGCTCGCGGGGTGCGCGGGAGTAGGGGCTGGAATTAGGGGGCCTGAGGGTACAGGCTTGGCCGGGGGTGCGGGTGGGCGAGGACAGTCCAGTTCTACCTGGACAGCAGAAGACACTGGGCCCCGATCTGGAGGAATGCTTGGCCTGCTATGTGGATCTAGCGGCCTTGGGTTTGGTCCCTGTTGTCTAAGTCCCTGGTGTCTAGCTGGGAGCTAGCTGCTATATCCTCTCGGGAAGGAGATCCCACACCACTCCCCTTCGCCCCAGATCTGGCACAGTCTCCATGGTGTCCTGCACTATACCACCCCTGTGGGAATAGAATAGACTCTCAGGCCCTCCCCTTCCTGGCCTTTCCCTCCCTCCTCATACCATTCCTTCTAATGGAGAGGTTCTGGTCCCCTCCTTGGTGTTCACAAAGGTCTCAACCCATCTGACTGCGCCCTAGACTTTGGGCACAGACTTGAGCAAGAGGATTTGAATAGACCAATTTGACTCAAACCGCTTAGGGGCCAGTGGATCCATGACCTTCCTGGGAGGGAGCCTGCTCAGCACAGTCCAGACCTAGGAACCTGGGCCTTGGCCTGGAGGCCCACAAAAGGACAGATGTCTTTTAGCTTCTTCAGCCTGAGGCTGGAGCCCAGTGCAGGATAGATGGACCCAGACCCAGTTCTCCAGCTCTTCTCAGGAGGTGGGGAGTCCTTCCCCTGATCCCCTTGAAGGCTCCTTTGGTGGACATGTGGGTCTGCAGAGGTTACAGCAAGGGTGAGAAGCAGGTGGCAGAGGCCACCTGTCCAGATTAGAGCCTGAAGGGTACCCTAGGCCTTTCTCTTCCTCTCCTCCATAATTTTCACTTCAAAGAACCACCAACTTATTTCTCTTCATCACCTGTGGCAGGGCCATGACAGCTGTGATTTGTTGGTTTGGATAATCTCTGAGAAGGTTGTTACAGACTTTTCCCTTTGCTCCTTCTCCCCTTCAGAGCTCCTTGCAGCTGTGGGAAGGGTAATTCCAACCTGCTGGATTCCCTGGCAGCACAGAGCTCTTTCTTGACTGCAGACCCTGCTCATCCATCTTCTCTGGGACGGAGGAGGTAGGCAGTGCCAGGCTGAGCTTGGGCTTCTGTGACTGCAGTGGGCAGGAAGCTGCTTTGGTCTCTGCCTAGTTTGAAGGGAGCTTGGCTATCAGTGTACCCAGGGGTCTAGGCAAGGGGGCCTGAGCTCTGGGTCGGAGTCTTGTCCCTTCTGCTTGGCTCCAAGGCTGGGAGGCAAATTGGGTGGGTATCCTTTACTTAGGGACGGGTGGAAGCATACTCTTTGGAAGGTGGGGAAGCTTGCTTGATTCTAACTGGTTGGAAGTAAAGGACATAGGCATGTCTACTCCCAGGGAAGGAGCAGGCTGCTCTGGTTTCCACTTTGTTCTGGGCCTCTTCTTAGGAAGATCCTTGCATAACGCTTGGCTCCACAGAGACAGACATATTGACATCTCTTTCCAATAACACATGACACTTAGGTTCTTTTGAAACTAAATCCAAGCAAGGTGCATATGTGCATGAGTGTTTCAGCCCTAACTGACTTGATGCATGTTCACCGAGGCCTCTTGAGGCACCAGCAACAGTCTACAAACACCAAGGCACACAAGTCAAGGCCAATGGTACTCTACAGGGCCTTGCTCGATCTTCATGACCCAGACCATGTGTGATGTCCACATTCCTGTAGGAGTTTAGTTGTGACTACAGTCCCCCCTGTGAAAGGAAGAGCCAGTGACATCTCTTGACTTAGAGTTTGGTGGGCTGGATGCTGCCTGGCCTGACCTTGCCCTGATGACTGGCTCAAGTGATTACAGACGTCAGCAGTTACCTACTGCCCTCAGCCCTTGACCTGTGCGGCAGGGCACTGCCTGGAGCCCTCTTGTGTTCTGGGGGCACTTTTGGGCTGGCACTCTGTGGAAATGATGGAAATACCCCAAGTTTTGACCAGGGGGCATTCAGGGAAAGCCCCTCCTTCGGCTTCAGAGTGGGTGGTCAATCTGGAAAGTGGGCCTGCAGCTTGAGATGTATATGCAGAGTATTACTGGGGACTGGCCTGTGGGCGGCCCTGGCAGCTGTCAAGGCTGATGATGCCCCACTGCTGTGCCCCTCAGATCCTCCTTCAATCCCTCTTTTGTCTTTCCTGCTGGCACAGCTGCCAGAGTGTGATGTGGAATGAAAGTCTCTGTGCCTTTGGGGCTTGGCCACGTGGCTGCCTCCTCCTCACCTGGACCGTGCTACAACACGCACAGGCATCTGGGGCTGAGCAGCCTGCTGGAGCTTAGGAAGGCCTGGCCTCAAGACTGTCTGGTGCCCATCGTCTCTAAGGGGTTCAAGGCCTTGTCCTCCCGTCCCTTCCTTTTCTAGGGACCCAGAAAAAAGGTTCTTGATGGGGCCAAGGGGAAGCCAGGCTCAAAGCAAGGGTATCCTTAGAAGGAAGGGTCATTGGGTACAGGTGTCCTTGGAGGCTTCCCGGATCTAGCAGAAGATAAAGGTGGCATCTTGGGAGACACAGCAACAGTGACTTGGCCCAGGACTGGTGGTGGGTGGTCACTGCTGAGAGTGGCTACAATAGGGAGCGTGGGGAGGGCACCACCTAGTCCAGAGTCTAATTTCTTTCTGCTGCTCCACCCTTGTGTCAGCGGAACAAGGTCCAGACAGCGGAAGGAGGGAGGCTTCCTTTCCTCTTTCAGGAGCTTCAGGCTGGGTCTCAGTACCAAAATGCACCTGCAAGTTTTCCAGTGCAAATTTAACAATGGAAAACTATTAACTCAAATACCATCCATCCTTCTGTATGTTTGAACTTGAACATACAGAGCCTCAAATCATGAAGGTCCAGGCTGGAAAAGTCACCCACATGAGACTGATTGTGAATTGTTCAGAAAGATGCCAGCATGTATAGGGGCGTGTGAATATCACACGAAGCTTTTGATGTAGCATAAACTCGAAGACCGTTAGTAGATGGAGAAGAAATGTAAAAAGATATTGTAGTATTTGTGATCTAGTATTTGTGGAAGGGACCACAAAGA
Organism: Nannospalax galili; assembly: GCF_000622305.1. NCBI lineage: Eukaryota > Metazoa > Chordata > Mammalia > Rodentia > Spalacidae > Nannospalax > Nannospalax galili. The sequence goes on from NW_008355380.1 coordinate 1,443,910, forward strand.
AATTGAACAGCAGACAGTTGAGAGACCCTAAAACAAGAATGTCACAGATTTCCTGCCTGGCGTTTTCAGGAGAAAGGATGTATCCCCCAGTGAAAATCAGAAAGTACATTCTGCTTTCTGAGGAATCTTACAAACATGCACTTGCAGGCAGAAAATACTACATAAATGCAAGGTGTCAAGACACCCAGAGACTCCTCCACAGGTCAAAGCAGAAAGAGGAGAGGAGCTTCCAGCCTCCCCTTGAAGTCCTGAGGTCTGGGCTCTCAGCAGACTTCTCCTTGTTTTGGTGTTTTGTATCTGTTTTCACTACTCCTCATCAGGGGATCTCACATAAGTAATGCCCCAGAAAAAAGTCTATAATGTTAGGAAATGTTTACAAATTGACCTCGGTTTGTAGTGGGCTACCCTGCTGTTACCGGTGTGTCTCCTTTAAGAGGTCATTTGGGGAAGTGTGTCAGTGACCCAAGGGCAGCCCTGAAAATTAGTGTTCTTCCCGCCAGTGGGGCGGGAATCACAAACCCCCAGTTAAACCTGGAGGCGGTGACCAGTGCAGAGTGGCCCCTGCTAATGGCCGTGTTGGTAGATCACATGGGACTGTCCCCCAGGAGATCACCGGTTTCTATATATATATATAAAAAATTTCAGAGTTTTGTATTTCTTGAAATTCAATTAATTGAAGGCCCCAGATAAAAGGAACACATTCTTAATGGCTATAAAATAACCTGAGGGGGAGACGGAGCTCCGGAACTCGACTTCAAAGCGTGACAGAAATACTTACTGTCTTACTTTTAAAGTAGTCAGATCAATGAATCAGTTAAAATTACTTGTGTGTTTAGCAACCTTTTCATTTTCTGTTTGGAGACGATGGGGAGATCGTCCTCATTGTGATTCAGTCTCCAGAGAGGAGACTGTGGCTGACACCAGGTTGGAACTGGCCTGGGCTCTGGACTCCAGGCTCTGGCCTGTGGCCTGCCTGCTTTCCCTTCCTCTAGGCGGCTGTATGTGTCCGGGCTGGAACACAGGCTGCAGGCTGGGCTTCAGACAGTAGAACAACCATGTCTCGCCACTCTGGAGGCCAGAGGCATGAGCTCAGGGGATTGGCACCAAGGCCCTCAGAGGGGAAGTGGGCCCAGGTCTCCTCCTGAGGTTGCTGGCAAACCTCAGAGTTCCCTGCAGAGTCTCTGCCCGCCTAACCCTCTGCCTTCTTTCCCTGTGGTCAGCTCTCTCCGAGAGCTCCCCTTTCTGTAAGGACTGTAGTCACATAGGGTGGGTCCCATCCTGCCCCTGCAGCTCAGTTTACTTCTTTAGATCAAATGTCCCTGCCTCCAGTTCCCAGCGTCCTCTAGGGCAGATAGCCTTGTGCCCTCTGATCCTTGTCACATCTCTGTAGGACTTGAGACCCAGGTTTCTTCGTTTGCCCCCCACTCTGTGCTGTTAATCTAGTGCTGTGCTGCTTGCCTGCTGTTCTAGAATGAACGCTCCTCTGTGCCAGTTGCTGGCTGTTTTCTGATTTTCCCGAGTCTCTGGTGCCCAGCTCTGAGCATGGCATGTGGATCAGGTGAATCTGATGATGGTGGAACATGAGGAAGCGTGGTTGATGTCCTCCAGGGAGGGAGAGCAGAGCACACAGCAGCAGCTTAGGTGGGGGCACACAGTGCTGTCCTGGGCAGGCCCAAGATTTCATACCTGCTGGGTGCATACTGAGTGCCTGCCACCTCCTAATGTGAGACCGACTCCAGGGGTGCCCAGGGAACAGAGGTAGAGAAGGCAGATCCTGTATCCTGTGAGGGCCCAGGGACAGGCACCAGCGCCATCCACAGGATGGATGCCTGCACGCACAGGACCAGGGAAAGGAATGCGTGAGTGTGGAGGCTCCAGCAGGGTGCGTTCTTAGGTCTTCTGTACCACAGCAGGTGCGTCCTGGCCATACGCAGTGGCTCATGGCGAGTCACAGGGAGCGCCAGGAGACCCGGATCCTGGGGCTGCCCCAAAGCTGGCGTGTCTCTGAAGATAAGAAGTTGCAGAGGAGGCCGGGCACAAGGGCAGAGAAGGTTCTGGCGCCTTCCCCCACCGTGGTGGCGGACACTTGGTTCTCCCTGCCAGGGCTCTCTCAGGTGTTTTGGGCCAGGCTTGCTCTGTGGTGGTCTTCCTGCCAGGGGACTGTGGCGAAGTGGCCACAGGCTGTGTGGAGGTCCCAGTGCAGAGTCTCACTTCATCTTGTTCTCTGCTGCCTCAGCTGCCTGTGGCCAGTGGAGTGAGAATATCACAGGTGTCACTTGCATGCACAAGCCTTTAAAACCAGTGAGTGCTCACCCCTGCCCTTTCCCCTCCTTGGCAAGCAGTGGAGGCTTTGCAGTCTGGCTCCCTATGTGGTGACATGGAATAGGGCCCCTGCCTGTCTGGGCTGGAAAAAGCCAGAGCAGGAAGCAAATAGTTCTGAGGCATGCGGTATTGGGGTTGTTTGTTATGGCAGCACATAGAGGCTGTTCCATCTCCTGATACATGTCTCCTGAGTAAGATCACAGTACAGAGGTTGGAGAGATGGCTCAGTCTTTAAGAGCATTTGCTGCTCTTCCAGAGGGCCTGAGTTCTGTTCCCAGCACCCACAGTATGTGGCTCACAACTACCTAGAACTCTAGCTCCAGGGGCTCTAACGCCCTCTTTGGCCTCTGTAGGCAGTGCACTCATGCACTAATCTATACACAGACACACATGCATAATTTAAAAACGATAAAATATTTAAAAGATCACAATATAATTGTATATCATTATGGGATTATAGTGTAATAGAATTGTGAATTGTATAATTATATATTATAGTGCAGTTGTGGATTATATGATTATATATTATACTTTTAAACACAGAGGAAGCAACTGGGCAGGGGAAATATATATATATATATATATGTGTGTGTGTGTATTTATATAATAGTATAGTTAATACACACATATGTATATATAATGGTATGATATGGTTCTGGGGATGGAACCCAGGGCCTGGGATATGATAGGTAGTTGCTCTACCACTGAGCTCCATTCTTAGGACTCTCTTTATTTTGAGACAGGATTTTTCTATGTAGCTCTGACTGGCCTTCACCACATGATCCTCTTCTCTTTACCTTCTGAGTGCTGGAATTACAGGTGCATGGTTCTCTCTCTCTGTGTGTGTGTGTGTGTGTGTGTGTGTGTGTGTGTGTGTGTGTGCATGTGGAGGTTAGAGGAAAATTTTATGGAGTCAGATCTCTCCTTCTGCCTTTACATGGGTTCTGGGGATCAAACTCAGATCATCAGGCTCTCACAGCAAGAGGTTTATCCCCTGACCATCTCACCAGGCCAGATATATTATCTTAAAGGAGAAATATGATGTCAGGGCAACATATATATACAAGGCCAGGGATGTAAGTCAATAGTATAGCCCTGGTCCGACATGTGCAAGGCCCCGACTTTAATCCTCCACCATAAAAATAATGATGGCAGTGATAATGACAACAATATATGTGTACACACACACATACAATTAAAGACTGGAAACGGAGACCAAATTTATACTCTTTGTTGTCTTGAGAGACCTGAACAAAGTTCTTTTATCCCTTTGGCTCTTCCACAGGAGGCTTGGTAGCCCGTGGTCACAGCAATGTGGAAGTTGCCTAAGCTGAGGGCTCCCTCATCACGTGAAGAAAAATACCAACAAAATCAGGGTGCTGGTCAATGCACAAAGAACTAAAGAAATTTTAGTGCATCCCTGAAAACCCCAAGTCTTTAGAAAATTTCATGTATTTATTATTTTAAAGTATTTTATTATTTTTATGTGTATGAGTGTTTCATCTGTATGTATGTAAATGTACCCATGTCATGCATTGCCCATGGAGGCCAGAAGAGGGCATTGGATTCCCTGTAACTGGAGTTATGGATGGTTGTCAGCTGCCATGTGGGTGCTGGGAATTGAATATGGGTCCTCTGCAAGAGCAGCCAGTGCTCTTAATCATTGAGTCATCTCTCCAGCCCCAAGATCCCATGTCTTTTTTTTTCCAAGAAGAAAATAAGTTAATTTTATAACAAAATGGAAAGATACATAAGAAATTAATGAAAACCATTGCCTGTGAGGAGGGGAGGGACTAGGACAATGAGGGCACAGGTGTGAGATGGTCTGTATATTCATTTTTATACCACTTTGCCTTTTCAAATGATATTTTGAAGATTTCTTTTACTATATTTATATGTATGTGTTGGGGTATGTGCACATGAGTGTGCATACCCATGGAGACCAGAAGAGGCTAGCAGATCCCCTGGAGCTGGAGTTACAGACAGTTGTGAGCTGTCCATATGGGTGCTGGGATTTGGACTCTAGACCTCTGCAAGTGCAACAAGTGTTCTTAACCATTGAGCCATGTCTCCAACTCATCATTTGGCCCTTTAAACAGAAATATTAAGTTAGGCCAGAGATATAATTCAGTGGTAGAGCACTTACCTAACTTGTTGCAAGGCCCTGGGCTCCATCCTCAGTAATTTTTTAAAGTCAAAGTCTTATGTGTATATGTATACATTAAAAAAGACACACTGAAATAAATAATGTACATTTAAGGAACTGCCAAGTGAATGAGCAAGGTTTCTTGCAGGTTTGGTCCAGGTGTGGTCCAAAGTCGCTCAAAGTCAGCACTGATCACAGGGATAGAGCCCCGACCAGACATGAAGGTGACCTCTGCTCCTGGGCAGTCTTTTACTCTCTGGAGTTATTTTTCAGCACAAAAGGAAACTGAGTATATCCTGAACCTGTTCAAGGACTGCTTCTGTAAGGGTTAGTTTTGAAGAGCAAAGCCTCTATTTAAAAAATCCGTAGGCATTCCAAATCAGGAGGAGGGGCTGCAAAGGAACTGCAAGAAGTCGCTTTGCAGCTTTTTGAGAGAATTAAATAAGGAGGAAGTTACCCCTGCCTTCTCTTCCTCCCGAAGCTGCAGATTCAGAAGCAACCGGGATGGGGCGATGCAGCCAAACCTTAAGAGGGGCGGGCAGAGGTCCTTGGCCTGTCAGGTTCCATCACCTGGCCAGGTCTTTTTCTTTCTTTCTTTCTTTTTTTTGTTTAAAACAAGTAAGAACACTTAATATTTGATAATTTTAATAACAATATTTAACACTACCTGCTAACAGAAACTGCTTTTTTTATGTAACCAAAGCTATTATTTCCTGTCTGTTATATCCCTGTTTATCTTTGCTTAACAGTGTGCTCCTCGGTCTTCTTCTGTATTTTCCCTTTGTGACATGGTGTGAGGGAGGGATCAATTTTGTTTATGACTATAGCCTTTTTTCCTATGATCAGTCTCTAAGGACTTTCTTTTTATCACATAGATCTTACATCACTCTTTATATTCTACAAATATAAATTTTCACAATCAAATCTGTTACTATAAAATGTTTGGTCTAATTGCAGAAGGCTGTAAACCCTGTCAGTCATGTCAGGGAAGACACACATGGCACTCTGACTTAGTGACTCGTGCTTAAATGCTGCTCAGGATGCATGGGGGCGGGGTTAGTGATTCCCCAGAAGGAAGCGATGGCATTAGAGAGATCTCGCAGGCCTTCGGTAGGCCAGTGCTGTGCTCACTGCTCACATGTACCCCATCCTAGTTCTCAAGGCAACAGCCTTTCCCTCCCACCCTGGAGTTCTCACCATGACATGGTTCTTCAGGAAGCACTGCGCTTTCCCGCTGTCCTTGAAGCTACATGTGGTTCTGAAGTGAAGTTTGCCATTGAGATCTGGGAGAAAGTGATGGCGGTAGCTTCCACAGGGATGACTTTCAAAGAGGGCTGCTCACCGTCTGTGGCTGCCTTCTCACCTGCCCTTTGGCTGGTATACTAATTAATTTTAAAGTTTCTTCGTTCTTGTGTGTGTGTGTGTGTGTGTGTGTGTGTGTGGTGTGGTGGGCACCCCATGGCATGCGTGTGAAAATCAGAGGACAACTCTCCAGAGCCGGTTCCCTCCTACCTTGTGGGACCTGGGGATTGAACTCGGTCGTCAATCCTGTGCACAAGGGCCTGTACCTGCTGTGCTGCTCTGTTGGTTCTCAGTGCACTAATAACTTTTGTCGCTGTGATCAAATACCAAGACAGGAACAACTTAAGGGAAGACAGGTTTATCTTTATTATTATTTAAAAAAATTTTGAGACAGGGTCTCCTTGTTGCCCCAATTGGACTGAATTCACTATGGGGACTAGACTCGCCTCCATCTCACAGAGATTCACCTTCCTCTGCCTCTTGAGTGCTGGGACTAAATGTGCACCACCATGCCTAGCTGAGGAGAGGTTTATTTTGGCTGTTGGTTCAGGGTATGCAATCCGTTATGGTGGGAAAAGCCAGGCAACCAAAATTGCTGACCTGGCTGAGGAGCTGGTATAGTATGGCTCACTACATCTCAGCAGTGGATTGGAAGCAAAGCACAGGGCTTGCCTATAACCCTCTGTCCCTGGTGGCTTTCTCCTACCAGCTACACCCTATGTCCCAAAGGCCTCACAACCCACAAAACAGTGCCACCAGCTGGGGGTCAGGTGTTCAAATACATAAACACATGGGGGACGTTTCACAGCCAAGCCATAAGAGCCAGGAGGAGGAATGTGAGCAGTGTCAGTGGGCCAGGCGTGAAGCCACCTGCTGGGCAGGCAGAGCTGCTGCTCTGGCTGAGAGCCCTGACCCCTGTGCCTGCTGTCACATGCAAGGGGAGTGGCCTGCTTTTTCTGCTGCCCTTGTGTGGCATCTATGGCACAGCCACAGGTGCTGAGTCGCTTTGCATACTGACTCAGGGACTGAGCAAAGGGGCTGAGGAGGCGGCACCCACGGCGGTGAACTTGGGCAGGAGCAGCATCCAGGCAGGTGTTCCTGGGCACTATAAGGCTTTCTTCAGGGCAAGCCAATGAAGGGCCGGCCTGGTGGGGCTGGGAGTGTCAGGTGCGGCTGTCCCTGACTTAGCACCGTCTCACATCCCACAGTCTGAATGTTAACGTGCTGAACTTGTATGGAAAGGTGGCGGTACTCACGATGTTTGGGAAAGAATAGGCAACTTGTGAGGGCAACTGAATGCAGGGGATGAGAGATTGCCCTGACAGGCTTGTTTTGTGCATTCTGACATGGGGGCCACCTCAGGAAGTGGGGCTTCTAATCGCCAGCTGTACCCTCCTTGACGTTTCTCTTAATCTCTACCTCCTTTGAGCCTGAGTGTCTGTTGGCCGCACCAGCACAGTGCACCCTTGTTATACAGGGTATTGGTGGTGAGAACATATGCTCCAACATGTAACTTTCTGGGACACAGACCAGAACCACATACTCTAGACATCACATGGCTGGCTGGGCTTTGAGTGTGGGGCCCTATGGGCCAAGAGTTCCTGCTTCCAGGAGAGCTCATGTGGCATTACCCTGTCTTCCCTGGGCAGAAGAACCTATGGGCGGAGGAGCCCAGTGGCTTCCTCTGCAGATGTTAGATGCTGACTACCCAGATACCAAGAGCTGTCACAGGGCTTGCCTCAGTTTCCCACTCCCACCCCAACAAACCAGTTGCCCTGTATTGACAAACTACATGTCTGAGGATTTGATGAGCTCTTGTTATCACGTGAGAGGAGCTTCCTTCCTGTGTACAGGACTCTTCACAGGCCTTAGACAGGACGGAGCTCAGCTCTGGACTGTGGTTCTTGGGGAGCATGCAGTGGCCTGGGACTCCCTCAACCCCCACCTCAGTGTAGCCATGCTGATCCCCCTTGCCTTAACATAAAGAAACTGTCTGGGTTCTCTGGGTATCTAATCCACATAGAGAATGTCAGAGATGAAGGGACTAGGGACTCTGCTTGTTGGGCTGCCTGAAATTGTGTGACAGGTTGTAGGTTCTCTGAGGCCCTGGAATGCAGATGAAGGTCCTGGAGCCCTGGGGTAGGGTTGGAGTTAGGGTTAGGGTTAGGGTGCTCCCTTGGGTTAGAATATATGGGAGAAGCCATGTATCAGGCATCCTCGGTCTGTTCTCCATGGTCATAGACTGTCCCTCAGACATTCCTGACAATGACACCTGCTCCAGGGTCCTGGATACATATTCATCTCCCCGCCCCCGTGTGTGTGTGTGTGTGTGTGTGTGTGTGTGTGTGTGTGTGCATGCACACTGTATGTGGGTAGGCGAAAGGGCTCCCAGAGGAGGGTCCTCATTTTGGTCCTCTGATCTTCGTAATTTTGGGTGCCTCCCCACAGCACGAGGAAGAGTTTGCTGTTTCTCTTTGGATGGGTTTTGCGCATTGTTGCACAGACTGAGTTGCTGGAGTACTGTGAGCCAAGGAGCTTTCTGTGGATGAAGCCAAGGAGGAGAGTGAGCTTTGCAGACCTGGGTTTTGCCCTAATTCTCACTCGGTAGCTGGCACAAGACAGAGGCCAGCGAGGAGGCAGAAACGGCCCAATGGCCCCTACAGTTATGTCCTGAGAAGAGCAGGTGGAATGGGGGGCAGCTTTCATGGGAGGCCCAAAATAGAAGGCCATGTTCAATTTGATGATGGCTCTAAGCTCCCCGGCAAGTCACGGCAGCTCGGTTCAATATTGTGAATCATAGATGGCAGGGAGGGCCTGGTTTATTGTCACATAGTAGAGTGAGATCTCTTTATTGGGCTGCAGATCCCTGAGCCCCTGCCCAACAGGAAATCAATGCACATCTTCCTGTCCTCACTGCCTCCGGGAGCCTCATTTTCTGGTCGTGTGTGTTTGACTCATTTGTTTTTTGGTCAGCTTCACAATCCGCTTCCAACTCTGGGCTATAGCTTTGGTTGAATTCTCCTCTCTCACAGTCCCAAATTGCAGGCATTCACACATCTCCTTGACATTAGTGGCAGAGCATGGCTGGTTCCCATCTGGCTGCAGAGACAAAGACTTTATCCATCTAGTGTTCACCTGTGACTCCATTTTGTCTGGGCGTCCTCCCTCACAGTGAGTGTCCTGTGGACAGGAGTTGGGTGCCATGGGCAGCCTGGAGAGTCAGGGGCCAGGCTAGGAAGTTTCTTCTGGTGGTATCTTGGCCACAGCTCCTCTCCAGAGTGGCTGGGACACACACTCCAAGAGAAGATGGAGCAGAATCTGACAGACAAAAGGACTGCGGCACCTGCCCTGTCAAACAGGGCTCCAGGGACAGCCACTGAGAGGCAGGGGCTTCCTGTCAGACCCAGCCCAGCCAGGAGGCCAGGCTGCCCAGAGTAGATCTGGTGGAAAATGGAGTATGGGGCTCAGAGGATGCTGATGCCTCCTGGTCCCAACTCCACTGGTTTCTTATGGAAATCTCTGAATCAGAACATTCTAGAACAAGGATAAGAGAAAGGAACCCATCACCCACATTTTTTTACGTTAAACATTAAAAAATTTTTATTGAATTTTGTGATTTTCATACAATATAGTTTGACAATAATTAGATCCCCTCCCTCATCTGCACCCCCCCAGCTCCTCTGCCCAGTTCCATGTACTTCACTATACAATACAATACAGCCTGTAGAGCCTGATTTGTGTCCCTACATGTCCCTCAGTGTGGGTCCATCCACTGGAGCCTGATTAACCCACCAAGAGTCTCATCCCTGTAAGACACTCTCTCTGCCCCTTCTAGCAGCCACTAATTGTCAAAAGTTCCTTAGGTTGGGTTGGTTTTTTTTTTTCTTACCCACTTCGCCATGTCTATGCTGGGATTTTGTCTGGTTGGAGCTTGCATGGGACTTGTGCATGCTGTCACCATTACTGGGAGGTCATATGAGTAACTGACCAGCTGTCTGGAAAACTCTTGTTTCCATGTGGTCCTCCACCTCTTGTGCTTCTTATAATCTTTCTGCCCCCTCTTCTACAATGCTCCCTGAGCCTTGAGGGGCAGACATTTGACGCAGGTTCCTACTCAGGGATGAGCACTCTGCCGCCTCTGGTTCTCTGCACACTGGCCAGATGGGGTTTCCGTATTAATCACCATCTGCTGCATAAGGAAACTTCTCTGGTGAGAGTCAAAAGATGAATTCATCCTTGTGTACAGGCTGCATTGACAATGTGTCACTTGGGGCTAAGTGTCTCACAGATACTTATTCTCTGTGCGTGACCACTTGTGGGACCCTGTGTTAGTTTCCATTTGTGACTCCAGTTCCAGGAAATCTGGTGCTTTCTTCTGACCTCTGCAGGCATTGCATAACATAGGTGCATTTACATACATGCAGGCAATATACTAATACATATAAAGAATTAAAATAATAAATAAAAATTTTAAAAAGAAATTACATTGGTCTAGGGATGTGGCAAAAGTAGGTTTTTCTCTAGGATCTATGTATGGCATTATAAACATTTATATTTATTATTTGTTTATTTATTATTTATTTATTTGTATGAGTGTTTTGTCTGTCTGTATGTAAGTGTACCTGTGTCATGCAGTGCCTGTGGAGGCCAGAAGAGGGCGTCAGATCCCCTGAAACTGGAGTTAGAGACGGTTATTAGCCACCATGTGGGTGCTGGAAATGGAACCCAGGTCCTCCGCAAGAGCAGTGGGTGCTCTTAACTGCTGAGCCATCTCTCCAGCTCCCATTCCATAATTTCTGGTGGCCCCTATCCCTGCCCTCCCCTGGGTCTTCACTTCCTCATGGGCTGCAAGCTGCAAGGCTGTCCTGTGGGCTGTCATCTATGCAGACACACTAAAGCCATGGGGAGCAGGTTCACTTTTCATGCGTGTTCCTATTTCTGTTATTATTTTTATTCTTGAGGTAATTTTTTGGCTTTCTCCCCAACCTATTTGCTATGAAGCAAATTCTGGATATTTTATCTGTAAATAACATCCAATCTGTACAAACACACTATGAATGTTATACTTAGGACCCAGTTAAGTCGTCTATGTCTTCAAACCTGCAGCCGATATTCTTACTTCTTTGTTTTTGTTGACTGGTTTATTTTATTTTATTATCATTTAAAAATAATAGCTTTATTGAAATAAAGACATACCTGTTTAAAGGGTACAATTCAGTGATTTTTAACAGGTTCACAAATGTGTGCAACCATGACAGTTGGGCCCCCCTGATTTAAACCACTTTGGTCATCCAGTAAGAAGCCAGCAAACTCTATGCTGGGTTCCTGTCTGATTGAGTCGGCATGGAAGACAGGCAGCAGGCCCAAGCCAGGGAACTACTGGCAACTGATTGCCGCTGGGTGAGAGAGAGGAGATCTTCTTTAAGGGAGTGACTCTTGATAGGCTGGCTAGATTCCAGAGGATGAACTTGCACCGATGGACATCTGGGTACAAACGCTTGACTGGATAAGACAACATATATGACAGAATGCTTGAAATCTGGTGGGGAGGGGCTAGACGGTGTGGATGGGGGAGGGGGGTTTTAAATTTCATTAGGATCTATTATATGAAATACACAAAAAGTCAGTAAAAGTATCTTTACAGAAGAAGCCAGTTAGCAATGGTGGTCGGCAGTGGCCACCTCGTCCTCCAGCCTGAGGAGGCTGCTCCACTTCAGCCCGCCGCTTCAGCGGCCCGTGCGCGGCCAGCAGGCCCCAGCTACCAGTGGACTCGGATCTTCTGTTTCAGCCTGTGCCCACTCAGGGTCCAGTGACGCTCATGCCCCGCTCAGCCACGAGCTCTTTCGTGCCGACGTCTCTGGCTCTCTCACCAGCCTGGAACATTTTTGTTTGCCGCTTTGTTGTTGTTGAAGGGGGATTGGCGAGTTCCCGCACCCAGTCTTGGCTGCTCCGTAAGTTACCCTTTGTCTCTCTGGCTGGAGGGCTGCCAGTTAGATCTAGAAACCTCACCCAGCTGGGCTGTCCTTGACAGGGCTGCACGTTTCCATCACGTGTCCTGGTTGTGGGGTTTCTTTATTTGTATGATGCCAGCATCCATCAGCAGTGACTGTGAGGACCCATTACCATGCTGTGCGCTAAAAAGCAGTGTGGTCTGACTTCTCCCCAGACCTCCTTCGCCAGCTGCAGTAGTTTTGAGGAGCTGGATCCTATGGCCGACAACTTGGCCACGATGCAGAGTCAGGAGTTCACAAGTCTGACTCCATAGATGGCATGAAGGTGAAAGGTCAGAGATCTCCGTGCGACTCAGCGTCCCCCGCCTTGACTTCAGCACGGTTCGCAGTCTTTGGTTCCTCACATTATTTTCCTTCTAGGGGTTTCGGTGGCCCGACCTTGGGAGCCGTGTCGGCTCATTCCTGGGTCCCTTTGTGTGCTCGGTTTTTGTCAACATGACACTAACTAGGATCACCTGGGAAGAGGAAACCTTAGTGAGGAATTGTTCCACAAGGCTGGCCTGTGGGCATGTCTGTGGGGGTATCTTTGTAATTGTTAGCTGATGCTGGAGTGCCCAGCCCACTGTGGGCGGTGCGGTCCCGGGGCAGGTGAACCCGGACTGTATAAGAAAAACAGCTGATCAAGCCAGGGGAAGGGAGTCGGAAAGCAGCGTTCCTTCCTGGCTTCTGCCTTCAGGCTCCGGCCTTGGCTTCCCTCCATGATGGACTCTCACTGGAAAGTGCAGGATGGAATAAACCTTTCCCTCTCTAAGCTGGTTTCGGTCAGTGTTTCATGGCAGTAATAGGAAAGTAACTAGAACACTCTGGCATGGTCCTCGGGGTCCTGATGGTGTCTACTCTCGAGAACAGGATGCTCTGGGTTCATGATGAATACTTCCTATCCCAGATAGGAGGCTGACCTGGGTCTTCCATGGTAGTGGCATTTACAGTACATGACCTGGGTACAGTACATGACTTAACCCACACAAAGTCAGGTGAGAATGTACTTGGGCACCACACAACCCACATGAAGATGGGAGGGAACAGGCTTGCTGTGGGCCCAGTGGCCCCTTGCTCTGCCTTCCTGGCCCTCTCCTGATATCTTTACTTCCTCGTGTTGTGGTGAGCTGCAAGGTTCTCCATCGGCTGCTGTTGGACACAGAGGACCTGGTGTCATATGATAAAGGAGCGCATGTCTGGTTTTCATCCACAAATCCTGTTCCTTGTGTTATATTTATTATTGAAGTGATTTTTTCCGATCGATGAAGGAGATGCTGTATTATACAACTAGATAGCATTTCATGGTGACTGTTGAGAAAATATGTTTTCTTTTTCTCAAAATGAATTTTGTTGCCATCCTCCGAGTGAGGCCAGTAGATCTTTGTTCTCATGGACACTTCATAGGGACAGCACGGTTTCCATTAAAATGAAACGGAACAGCACAGTGCCCTGGGTACACCTCAAGACACACAGAAAGACATTACAGTTTATATCCAGGGCCAGCCATGGGCTGTCTGTGCTGGCGAGGTCTAGCAGGAGGAAGGGTGGTGTGAGCAGGCTGCCCCACGTGCTGTGGTACAAGCGGAGTTTTGGAGGGTCGTGGCATGGTCTAAAGAACTCTGTTTAGGGTGTCCCACCAAGGTTTTCCAGCGTAATGCTGCGGTCTCAGTAGAGACATGCTGACCACCCTCTTACACAGCCACTGTTCAAGATGAGAGATGCCCAAGGACATGTACACCTGGGGTTGAACCCAAAGCACTCCAGCAGGCAACCTGCAGGAGGGGCTGCTGAGTGCTGGGGCAACTTTACCCCAGGGACTGGGAAAAGGCCAGCTTGACTGAGGCTGTTCACCTCTGGGCTCCCCGTGTCTCTAGGCTTCCAGTCTTCTGCCTTCCCGTTCTCAGCCCTTGTCAGTTCATCTTCTCCAGCTAGCCTTCCAGGGATCTCTGGAACAAAGGGCACATTTTCAATAAGCAAACCTGTTTGGACTGTTGCAAGAGAGCATGGCTGTCTGGCAGAGAGGTGGTCAGCAGCGGAAGGGGAATCTTCCACTGGGCTCTGGGCACTTCCAAAGGGTGAAGACAGCACTCACATTAGAAAGTACACCAGCTGATTTGTCCTTGTTCAACTCTCTGAATGTCATATCACAGGAACCATGTGAAGAGGAAAGCTGTTTGATTCCATGGCATGCTGGGTGCCTGCCTCAGGCCAGGCTGGGGTGCTCCCTCAGCAGTGGACCCAGCAGGGCTCTCGGTAGGCTCGCCTTCCTGCCCCCCACTGCTGCTCCTTAATGAGGCTCTTTCCTTATGGATCTGTAGCAAAGTTCCCTGGAACTGCAAACTCCGTCTTCTAAACACAATTGATTTTATGGTACTCAGAAATGTTTTTCACAAGCACCTCATCGGAGAAATATTCTTCAGTATGTCTGCCAGCAAGCCGATGTAAAAAGGACAGATTTTTCTCGACCACGTTTTTATGGTTTAATCCATGCCCCATTTCTGAGGCTTCAGGAAGAGCCAGCCAAAGAGGGACCCCAGGGCACCACAGGAAGGCTCTGATCACAGTGCAGCAGGACGCCAGGGCTGAGACGAGCCATCATCCTCTCGCCAAGAAGCGGCCAGCAGCCATTCCGCAGACACACAACATGCCTTCCAGGTTCTCAACTGATGTGTGCTGAGGCCCTCAACAGACTTAGAAGGTGGTTGGTTCTTAGGAGCTGTGAGTGGACAAGGAGCTAGCATGTTCACCTCCTTGTTGAGGAACTCTAGTCAGACGTGGTGCTCCTGTCCTTACAGGCCCTACAGGCCCTGCATCCACAGTGTCAAGGGTTACCTTCAGGACCTCATTGCTGCCCTGGTTTGTTGAATCTTTGGAAATCGAACCTGTAGGTGCATGGGGTTGATTGTATTATGACAGTAATCATGTGAGCTTCTGATCAGTCAGGGTCTCCAGAGAGTCAGAGCCCATAGGACATAATAATGGAAAGAGCAGCAGAGCCCAAGGGGACTTGGGCGGAGCTGGCTTGCACCTACCTGGAGCTGGAGGAGGTCCAGGATAGGCCACTCAGAAACTGCAGACCTGGGGATGCCAGTAGCAGTCTCAGAAGCCGGGGAGCCCATAGTTTCACTGCCTAAGACCAGGAAGACAAGTTCCAATACCCAAGAACCCGAAGAAAGGTCCCTGCTCCAGGGGAGGCAGTGGCTGCCTTCCTCTGCCTGATCTGTTGGTCCCCAGTGGGTAAGATGGTACTGGTCACCTGGGGCGGGATCACAGAGCCTTCCCTGCCATAGCTACCGATTTAAATACCAGTTTCCCCCAGAGCTGCCTTTGCTGACACTTGGGAATAGCACCCCACCAGCTAAGTGGGGTCTCTCAACCTTGGCCATCAGGAGCTTGAACCCCTTGTCCTTTCTGTATCTATCCTAACTTTAAGCCAGTCAGCATTGAGGTGGGAGGCCTGTCCACACAAATCATCCACCCTGAAGAGAGGTGGTAACACTAGCCCAGGGTGATGAGAGAGCACTGAGCAGAGATGCAGGAGCCAAGACTGTGGTGGTAGGGAGGAGCAGAGGATAAGGGTTGGGCAGGGGAGGATAGAGGTGGGGACGGGGACACGCCAGTGGGGAAGCACCTGCTTCAGGAGGCCTTGGAGGGGCTCCTGATGAGCTGAGCTGACATCTGAAGGACCAGACTGAGCCAAGAAGAGATGAGGGGTCCTGGGGGCTAGAGTGACCAGCTAGGCTGGGATGGGATTGAGGCTGGGGTCTTGGAGACCTTGAGGTGCTAGAGCTTGTTCCAGCAGTTGTGAGATTTGTGACCTTCAGCATAATGTGGGCATCCATACTTTCCATAAGTGATCACTCTCAGCTGCTAGATGTGCTAGTGGGACAAGGGGAGAATGGAGGCAGCACTTTCCTTTGTCTGGAACACTGCTGGTTTGGGCCTGAGCCATGGTGCTGAATAAAAACCTGAGGCTGGTGCTCTGCTGCCGAGCGGTTGAGAGCTCTATAGTTTTACTATCCTCGGGCAGATGAGCCAGGAACCACCAGCATCCCGGAGTCCGAGCTTCTTACCTATCCAGGGAGAAAGAGGCTTTGATATCCTCCAGGGGGCACCCCGATTCAGCAAACACAAGGTGAGGTGTTCTCCTTGACCAGAGTACTAATGGGATAGAAGGAAGGAGGTAGCTCCTGCCCTGGGGTCATGCTGCATCCCAGGGTAACTCTGGAGATGCCTGGCAGCCACTTTAATTAGGACTAGGGCCCTGATAAAGCCAGGGATAAATCCACCAGTAGCTCCAGCACCTTCCACATGGTTAAGTAGAAACCCATGCACCATGCATGGCTGCTGTGACCTGAGGGGTTGCCGATCTCTAGCTTCCTCTGCTGCAGGAATTGTACCTCCACTGTGTTAGCATTCTGTAGCTGTGACCAAATGCCAGAGAAAGTGCGACTTACAGGAGGAAAGGTTCATTTTGGCTCATGGTTTTAGAAGCTTCGGTCCATAGCTGCTTTGTCCCACGCACCTGGGCAGAACATCCAGATGGTGGAGTGTGTAGTGGAGAGCAGAGTGGGGAAGGGCCTGGGGACCAGGTGTTGCCTTCAGAGGCACAGCTTAGTGACCACTTTCCCCAGCTAGGCTCCATCTCCTAGTCCCCAGACCCTTCAAAAATTTCACCATCAGGTGGGGAACAAGCATTCAACACACAAGCCTGACTGGGAGATTTCACATTCAAACCATTTCACATTCCTTTTGGCTGGGTGAGGTCAGGAGGATGGTTCTGAGTGTGTATTGTGTCTCCTCTGAATGGAAGTAGCGAACAGACCTTGGATGGGTGTCTAGACTCTCTCTCCCCAGGCTTGTAGTTCACAGGGGTTCCAAGCTGAGCTGAAGAAGCAGCTGACTGAGTCTTGGTGTACAGGTCAGCTGCCCTCAGGAGTCATCACTGCTGACCAGAGCCCCCGTGGGCTGTAAGTGACAAACCCCAAGTTAACAGTGGAAAATCTCTAAATTAGAGGGATAGTTATTTTATGGTTGTCCTGGGTCATCTCCACACGACACAGACAGAGCCTTGCTTGGTTCCACAACACCACACAGAGATTTGAGGTGACCCGAGGAAGACGATCAGATATGTGTGGCTCAACTCCCATGTCAGAGTACAAACATTTGCAGATTACTGGCCTAGCTGCCATTTGCTCAACTCTCCCATGTCTCCCATGTCAACTTAAAACACTTGAAGTGACATTTAAAGTTTGTTAGCATGCAAATTCAAAAATTAAAGTGTGAGAGAGTTTGTTATTAAGACCCGTGCATTTGAGAATGGCTTAAAAAACTGCCAGTAACTTAACATCTGCTAGGACAAGGATGATGGCACCCCACAAGGACACAGGGAAGCAAAGGTCTAGAAGAAATATTTGAAGATACACCACTCAGAACATCCCTCAGATCTTATTGTTCAACTTTACAGAAAAAGACACTAAAAGGACAGAAACGTGGACACAAGGGGCGCCGTACAAAGCGAAGCAGGACACATGCTGGAGCGCAGTGACTGACGCAGTGATGAGGGGGGAAGAGGGAGGCTAAGGAGCTGTGGGATGAAGGGCAAAGTGAAGACAGGATGGTTTGGGACACAGGGTGCAGATGGACAGATGGAAGACACCAGTGCTCCGTGACGAGGCAGGATGAAGGTGGCTGGCAGCAATCACAAGTGTTTCAAAGGAGTTGATGGAGAGGTTTTAGAATGCTCCTAATAAAAAGGACTGATGCATGTGACCTGACCCTATCGTTACATGTCAGATGTGTGTGTGTGTGTGTGTGTGTGTGTGTGTGTGTGTGTGTGTGCATGTCCTCTGGACCCCACTAGTATGTGCAGTTATTGTCAATCAGAAATGGAAGGAGTTTCAAAAAACAAGGAGCAGTGACTATTAGATAAACTTTCCCTCAGTTCCTCTCAAATCTACTGAATAAGCAAAAAGAATTTAAAATGTATCATGAGCTATGTGATATATAGAAATAAAGGAAATAGACGTAAATGAAACATGTAAGACCAACAACATACACGTTTGGAAGGGAGGAAGACTGTACTAGTCATGCTAGGTAGCACAACAGGCATTCAAGGTCTGCCGTGTGCAGGGTAACTACCAGATGAGCTGCTTGAAAGCCAGGGAGGCACAACTGCAAAACAAGTATGAGCTTGAAAACACCAGAGTCATTGAGATTCAGTGAAGCAGTGGGTACTGAGAAACACAGGATTTCAGTATGTGAGAGCAGCACACATCAGAGTCTGTTGGCTGCAGCCAAAGCTGTATCCAGAGGAAAGCTCATAGCACAAGACGGTGATGGTGTAACAGGGCAGCTGAAGAAGTTCTTAAAAGAAAGGGAAAAGAAATCCAGTTAAATAACAAAAACGAGAAAAAAAAACAGTAAAAATAGAAACCAGATTAAACAATAGGGGAAAAAACCTTAAAAAATAGGTGTCCAGAGACTGGACAGGAAAGTGTTAGGAGACATTTACACCAGTTTCTCAGATGTTGACCTAGTGGCCAGTGTGCTGTGTAGTGGTCACTTCCAGGTGAACGTGGCACTCTGACTCTGGTTTGCAGCCTGGCTCCTTCCTAGACGGTGAAGCCGCACAGGCCGCCTGATCCACCTTTCAAAATGAACCCCGAAGATGCGTTTATTTCAACATGGTGGATGATGTGAGTGACCTAAAGCCTCTCACAATGCTCCCACTCAGAAGGTGCGTCCCTGGGGGCTAGCATGGCTGTGCCACCCCCTTCTAATGCACTTTGGCAGACACAGTCTGGTCACCTGACTGTGCCTGGAGCCTATGCTCCACAGCGGGCGAGTCTTCACACAATGAGCCCAGGCTGGCCTCCAGGAGACACATGGCCCAGCTAGCAGCAGGCACCACTGTGGGGTCCGTGTGTGAAGCCATACTGGCAAGACACCAGAGACCCCCAAATGAGTACACCCAGGTTATCAGTCCATGGAGCCAGGAGAAAATAAGTGTAGGACTTTGGAGGCTTTGCTGTGCAGCATGTAACTTGAAAACCTACGGTGAAGGACAATTAAAAGCAGAGGTAGAGCCCAGGGGACACTGTGATCTCTCTTGAACCAGAGCATTTGGGGTCCCAAGGTGGCTGTGGTCTGCTGGCAAAGAAACACTAAATAAATAAACACACTTTGATGAACTGTATTCATGCCTTCTAGCAGAAGTCACATTTAATTGACATGATTAGGTCACAGAATACCAGTAGCAACCCAACCAACTGGATTAGGAATCATGTTCAGTCTACTAAATGCAGCAACAACAAAACCCCAAATTAAAATGGCTCCCCCGTATGGACAAGGCTGTAGGTACAAAGCCCAAGACCAGCCTTCTGACAGTCTGGTGTCATAAAGATGCAAACTTCTCTTGTCTTTCTGTTCTGCAGTCTGTCCCAGTACAGGGATTTTATTGTGAAGGTCACTTCATGGTCCAAGATGGTTACTGACATGCCAGCCATTGCATTTACCTGTCAGGCGCTAGTAAAGTGAGAAAGGCCAGAGGTCACAGCTTTGCTGGCTAGCCTGCCTTGTAGGATCACCATGTCTACCTTAGTATAAAAGTCTGCTTTTGATTTTGTCATAAAGCCCTATTTGTTTTTATGTAAATGCAAAATTCTTTCCTTTGTGTCTTGCTGGTCGCTGACCACTGGTCTTCCTTTGGTCAACACTTCTGTTTTCCAGTCATTTTGCAGCACAGCATGAAGCAGTAAGGACCTGTGAGGATGGCTGGACCCCTCAGGCCTCCCCAGCGCAGGTACTCAGGGCAAAGGGGCCCAGTCCCAGGTTGTCTGTTCTGCTCCATAGAGGGCAAGTCTCTGCAGGCTGTGTGTCCTAGGTACCGTTCCCCCTTCTGAGAGTCCGCCTCCTGCTACTGGCACCTGTGTGTTAAGCAGGACACCCCCCTCCACCGCCACTCTCCGAAGCAGCTCAGGCCTCTGTCCAGGCAACTTATGCTGAACCCTGATCACCACCCTCTCGGCCCTGGCTTTGACTCTCCTGGCTTAGCACAGACAGTTCTCAGTGGTAATATTAGTTCATTTCTGCGGTAGTCTCTTTTATCTATTGCTCTGTTAAAATACTCTGGAAAAACAACTCAGGGGAGAAAGGATTTACTTTGGCTCACAGTTCAAGGGTACAGCCCATCATGGTTGGGAAGTCATAGTGGCGGGAGCTTGTAGCAGCTGGTCACATCCTATCCACAGTCAGGAGGCAGAGTGGTGAATGTTTGCTGCTGTTTGGTTCCTTATCCACTTACACAGCCCAGGATCCCAGCCAGTGAATTGGTGCCATCCACTGTGGATGGGTCTGCCCACCTCAGTTAATGCAATCAAGATGCCCAGAGGCTAACCTAATCTGGATAAGTCCTCACTGGTGTCGTTGTCTCCTAGGTGATTCTAGATCCTGTCAAGTTGACAATCAGCACTAATGGATCAGTTATTTTTCTCATACTGTGACTATGTGATAGGAACCAGCATAAGGGAGGAAGGAATTGCTTTGGTTCATAGTCTGAGGGTGCGACCCGTCGTGGTGGAGGAGGCATGGCAGCCTGTAGCTCCATCTCTGTACGGTTTTTCATTTATGATTCTTTTTAAAAATATTTTATTTATTATTTTTATTTCATGTGTATGAGTGTATTGCCTGCATGTATGTGAGTGCACCCGTGTCGTGCAATGCCACGGAGGTCAGAAGAGGGCTTCGGATTCCTCTGGAACTGGAGTTAAGGACGGTTCGTAGCTGTCATTTGGGTGCTGGCAATCGAACCTGGGTCCTCTGCAAGAGCAGTCAGTGCTCTTAACCGCTGAGCCATTTCTCCAGCCCCCATTTATGATTCTTAGTCTCCTATCTGGGTGGAACAGGAAGCAAAGGCAAGACAGGAAACTGGGCCAGGTTGTAAACCTCATGGCCTCCCTAGAGACTTCCTCCCACA
Source organism: Nannospalax galili (assembly GCF_000622305.1). NCBI lineage: Eukaryota > Metazoa > Chordata > Mammalia > Rodentia > Spalacidae > Nannospalax > Nannospalax galili. Next base: position 1,464,647 of record NW_008355380.1, read on the forward strand.
TTTTATATTTTACATCCAAAATGAGACAGTGCCGTATTCACAGACCAGGGCAGGCCTTTGCCGGAAGTGTCTGGAGGATGGCTCACGAAGGGCGGCCCACATGGTTTTGCAGGGTGCCCACCGGCAGGCAGTGACTTTCCGCACTCAGTGTGTACCGAGGGCATTCACCCCATGTATACATCGCGTGTGCCTCGCTCAATGTAGAAGCTTTGTAATTTCGGTCTGCTCTTCTGTGAAGGGTGGTTGTGGGTACTCCGAGGTCTGGGGGCCTGTTCTGAGGACATCCAACAGTGACCCATGTGGAACTTAGCTACGGAGCAGCCATGAAACATGCTGACTACTGCATGGCTGGGAGTCAGGACAAGTGCCACAGCACCTCTCAACAGTCTGAGCGCCACAACAGCTCCACAGGGACACCCTGCCAGCCCCCCACCCAGCAGCCTCTTGAGAGTTCTCCCTGCATGTGGCCCTGCCTTAGCTACCTTCCCACCTTGGCAGTGATGTTTCTCCTCTCTGCCTTCCTCAGGCCTCCCTTAGCCTCCGGTTGCTCTCACGTTAGAAGGCATGCCGCACTGAGTTTTACCCGACAGCTAGCTGCCTCTGTGGAGTTTGGCTGAGGAGCGTCTGACCTGCAGCGTCTCACGCTCACTGCTTAGAACATCCTTGGAGGGAGGTGAACGGCTGGCCATGGAGGCTGCTGACAGGGGAGGGGTTTTCTGCTTTTCTACTGTACAAGCCCCTCCCATTGGTGACAGGAAACACCACCATGATAATGGTCTGGTGATGTCAGAAGGAGAACCATCTCCACCCCAGGATTCTTGGAGTGCCACTGCTGGCCAGGTTTCTTTCTCTCGGGACTCTGAAACGAGTAGCAGAGGGATACAGAGGACCCACTGGGGAACCAGGAGCCCAAAGCCTGGCTAGCTTGTGGTGTGCATGTTGGTCTGGTTCCATACTCAGCACTGCCCTGGACCCATTAGGCAGGGTTCCTCCGGCAGGTCGAGGAGGATGGATGTCTATTTGGGTCCAGGGGGCACAGGTCACCCACAGGAGGGTGTCTGCCCTCCAAGTTCCCTGCTGCCAGGGGTATGTCCTGGGATGAGGATGTAGAGGAAGGACCTAGGGGAGGTGACAGGGGCTGGTAGCATACCATCCAGAGCCAGGTAACCTGCAGGACATGCTGTCCACACAGCTGCAGGTATTTGTAGGGCAGTCTCTAACTTGGGTGAAAAAGTCAGCTTCATTGGTCCAACATGCATTGGGGCCTCCATTCTTTCTGATGCTGAGTGGCAGCACTCCACTGTGGGGCTGGACCACGCTGTTTATCTACCTGCCCACCAGCTGATGGGCGCTGAGTTGGTCCCAGGCTATTGTGAACGGTCCTGGGGTGAATATTTATGGGCAAGTAATGAAGCCCCTCACAAAAGGCCACCTACTGTGATTGTGTCTGTGTGATGTGACCAGAGCACAGGTCAGTGGTTACCAGGGATGGGGGCTGAGTGCTCCTGGTTCTGTGCTTCTTTGTAGGTGGGGGAAATGCCCCTGGGGATGGTCGTACAGTTTCCTGTGCTAAGAACAAGACTGAGCACCACATTCTAAATGGAAGAAGTTTATGGAATGTTAGTTGTATCCCGACAGCAGGTTTGCAGCCAGGCCTGCCTTCTGAAGGCTGCTCAGGGATCGCTGTGGGAGCTGTAGTCCGCCACCCGCCTGCTGTCACTTTCATCTTGGCTTTAGCTGCTAGCCTGCTGGTCTCTGACCAAGGAAGCTGGGCATGGGATGGAGGGCCATGGTGAAGTTGTTCTTTTGAGCTGAGCTGATGCTGCTCTGAGGGGCACAGCTGCACCTTTGAGGACAGTCAAAAGGGGAAGACCTCTCTGGCATTCTTTTGGGGCTCTGAGGGTCCTGAGCCAGTTGCCACATGTCACATGTCCAGGAGGGCATCCTTCTCAGGACCCTTCTGTCCCTCTGTGACCCTACTGTTGTCCTGACAAGTCCTGCTGGGGAAGGTGGGCTTGGGCTCAGAACTTGGTAGAAGGGTAGCCTGGTGGCCTGAGGGAAGGCAACAGGATCTCCTCCTCTACCTCAAGCCACAAGGACGGGGTGGGGGGTATTCTGTCATCTACCTCAGCTTCCCCAGCCAAAGAGTGCCTGCGGGGCCTTGTGTCTGCAGACTGGGCCTGTCACCTGGCCTATTCTGAGGAAAAAGGAGAAATGTCGCCTTGATGCAGAACTCCGTCTCCAGCGCTCTCTCTTCTTGCTAGTTGCTGTACTCATGGTCTGCAGTCTGGAAACAGAGCAGAGAGTGGAGCCATCTGAACAGCAGTCTACCTCTGTGGGTTCTGCTCACCCTGGGGGCCAGGCCAAAGCTAGGGGCCAGGTTGAGAGGAATCCCTTTGGAGCTCCACATGCACTTAAGATTGGCAGCCAAACACAAACACAGACACAGACACAGACACAGACACAGACACAGACACAGACACAGACACAGACACACACACACACACACACACACACACACACACACCCCTCATGCACCGGCAGCTTGGGGGAGGGGCTTTCTTTGTTCTTTTTCTCTTTAAATCTCATATTCCAGGTGAGCCATTGTGTAGAACTGGGGATGCCGTTATTATTGTCTCTGCTCGGAGGGAAGAGTCTCCCTGTCCTGGCAGTAGGATCCCGGATTCCAAAACTGCTCTCTTTGCCCTGCTCTTCAGTGCTTCAACTGTGTGACAATATTAAGTGATGAATCATTCGGCTGGGCACTGTTTGTGTCACTCACATTATGGGGCCACCATGGGGACAAGCACACCACACCCTGCTGGTCACATTCGGGGCTCTGTGGGCTCCCCACACTGACTCCGGTGTTCACCTTCGGGGGCCTGTGGGCTCCCCACACTGACTCCGGTGTTCACCTTCGGGGGCCTGTGGGCTCCCCACACTGACTCCGGTGTTCACCTTCGGGGGCCTGTGGGCTCCCCACACTGACTCCGGTGTTCACCTTCGGGGGCCTGTGGGCAGGGGCTCTGTGGGCTCCCCACTCTGACTTGGGTCTTTACCTTCGGGGGCCTGTGGGCTCCCCACACTGACTCCGGTGTTCACCTTCAGGGGCTCTGTGGGCTCCCCACACTGACTCGGGTCTTTACCTTCGGGGGCCTGTGGGCTCCCCACACTGACTCCGGTGTTCACCTTCAGGGGCTCTGTGGGCTCCCCACACTGACTCGGGTCTTGCCGAGCAGGCTCTCTTTCACCTGGAGCGTGAGGATGATGAACGCACCACACAACAGCTTTCATTAGGTGCGGCTCATTTTACCCAAAAGAAATCAGACAAATTGGCTTTCCCCCCTTCCCTCTCTTTCCTACGAAGATTATTTACAGCAGGCCTTTATTCCTCTCTCCTCGATTCCTCCAAAGGCAATGAAAAGCAATTCTGAGAGCACAGCAGAAAATCAGTTTTTAATCAAGGAAAACAATCTATGGGAAATAGAGATGTGCAGCTTTGCCAGGGAGATCCCTGCAGCCTCAGAGCATGCACTGCCACCGTGGCACCATCCAGGCCCTTCTGACGCCACCTGTCAGGGCACCGAAGGACAGCGAGGACCCGGCCTGTGTCCGGGGGCAGGGAGGAAGTGTCTGTCCTGCAGCCCCTTGCTGGGATGGAGGCCGGTCCCTCTGCAGCAAGTGGCTCCTTTGCCTTGGACTAGGAGCTCAGGGCACAGGGCACAACGACCACGCCAAGTGTCTCTCAGCACATCCTCCTCATCCACAGCTTCAGAGTTCCATGCTTAGGCTGGTGGGTTTGCAACAGAGATGAGGGACAGAGGCTGCTGAAGACAGGAGCTTCCTGGTCCCCTCTTGAGGTGGACTCTTCCCACTGAAGACCGTGATTCCTGGACCATGGAATTCACTTGGACTGATAGATGTGAAAGTGCCAACCTTGGACTTGGAGAGCTCAGGCCTTAGAGCAAGGATGGTGGCTTCCTCTGCCCCCCAGGGAGGCCAGGCACCTCATAAAACCTCCCTGTGCGGAGGCACACCGTGAGGTGAGTGAGTCCAGCTAGCCATGCAGGAGGACACCCAGAGTGTCTAGGAGTCGTCTGGAATAGTCTCCACACGGCAGCTTCTCCTTCAGCTGAGTGACCTGGCTGTCCTCAGTGCACGTTCCTACCCAGGTGGCCCATAGTGCGAGTCTCAAATGCTACGCCCAATGCCCAGATCATCAGCACACAGACCCGGAGTGTCCTCTGCTCTCTGGGGAGGGAGCGAGAAGAGGGGGGGTGTTCTAGTTTGTTCTCCATTGCTGTGACAAAACACTCTGACCACTACCAACTTGGGGAGGAAAGGGTTTATTTGGCTTACATCTCCCAGGTCACAGTTCATCCGGGAGCCCAAGGTAAGAACTCAGGGCAGGAACCTGGAGGCAGGAGCTGTAGCACAGGCCATGGAGGAACGCTGCTTACTGGCTTGCTCCCCTGGCCCCTGCTCAGCCTGCTTTCTTATGCAACACAAGACCACCTGCCCAGGGGTGGCAGCACCCACAGTGGGCTGGGCCCTCCCACATCACTCAACAATCAAAAAGGTGCCCCATGGACATGGCCACAGGCCAGTCCAATGGAGGCGGTTCACCAGTTGAGGCTCCCTCTACCCAGGTGTGTCACGTTGACACTAAAGCTGTTCAGTACAGGCGAGTAGTGCTGACTGGACAGCTGTCTTCTGCCTGGAACATCAGAAAGTGGCTCCCTTCCCCATTTTGTCCCCCTAGGACTCTGGCTAAAGTTAATTGCCATGGTAACAGTGCTGAAGGTGGGGCCTTCTTGGGGGGATGAGGCCAGAAGGGTCACCCTCATGGCTACACATCTGTTACCCTCCCCTGGGATCCCCATGTCAGCCTCCCCAGTTCTCGTGGTCCTGATGTCTTCCCCTATCCCTAGGCTTCCCGTGTCGTATCATCTCCTCCTGGGGCTCGGCAACCTCCCATTGATCCTAGGATCTCTAGACCCTCCCATGAGCCCTTCCCTATGAGAACTGGCTTTGGTTGTGGCCACACTGAGAGCCCCTCCCCACTACTTTGACATTGGGTGTGTGGTTGCTCTAATTTACTTTCTCTACCTCCCACAGGCTTGGGCAGCTAAGGATTCTTGCCAGGGTTGTGGCCACTACTACATCACAGTGGTAGGAGCTGGAGGTTGTAAACGCGTCCCCCCCCCCCCCGCCCAAGGACAAAACTGCAGAGCCAGTCCTGTGTCCCAGAACCCATGTGTCAGTGGTGTGCCTGTGTATGGTGAGGTACAGTGCAAAGGGCCCTGAGGTTACACTCTGTAAAGACCCTAAGGAGGAGTCAAAATGCTCTTGAGCCCCAGGTTCGAGGCTGACCCTGCGGAGCTCTGTGCTGTTGTCTGCTCTTAGGGTCATTCGGGTGGGTGGCTGTGGTGGCATCAGCCGTGCCCAGGCAGGTGCTGTCCTGCGCTCAGCTCAGATGCCACTAGAAACATTGTCTACCAGGGTGGCACCTGGCTTTGGGATTGACGCGACGGCAGGAGAGTCTTCCCACAGTCCACCTTGTCATACCTCCAGGAGGGGCTGACCCGGTTAGCGGGTTCTCAGGCACATGCCTTGTATCAGATTTGGCTGCAGGAAAACTGAATTCTGAATTGTCCACACTCTGGGGACAGGTATGGTGCCTCGGTGCTGACCTGACGCACTGCATATGTGTTCTTTGTGCATATGTCCCTCTGCTGTCACAGCAGTGTTGCTGACAGATGACACAGCTCGGGGCTGAATGTGGCTGGATAGAGGCCTTTCCAAATACTTAGGGATCTTGACCTCCCCTTCACTCCAGGATCAAGAAACCCAGCCTCTGCCCATGCCTGGGACTCTGGCCAGCCAGTTGGAAGCTGGGGTGGCCCAAGAGCTGGAAGGCCCCATGGTGTGGGTTTAATTATACAACTGACTGTCGATAGAGTAGCCCGACACCGTAAACTACGAATTACTATGTATATTCACAGAGTGCAAAGTGATGTTCTGATTTCCAAATATGGGACGTTTAAGTCAACTTAACAATCCATTCTCCTAATGCTGTATTTTGGGATGTGTCTTGAATGAAGCTGGGTACATTGTGTCTTAAGGAACTTTGGTTGACTTTGAGGGGAAAGGAGTTGCTGTTTTCCTGGGGAGTCTGAAAAGAAGGCTGCTGGGCTCTGAGGCTGACCAGCACAGCCTCCCCACTGTGTGAATTGACCAGCCCCGGGGTGCTTGTGTCCCCGGAGTAGTTCCCATCTTCTGGTGGATGTACTCTCCCTGAGGCAAGGCCCCACCTTGAGATGGGGAAGCTGTCTTGACATAGGCAGGATCTTTGAGAGAGGGGGAGGAGGGCAGGCCCTCCATCTCTGTGCTGTCACATCATGAGACCAGACACACTGGCCCTCCCTTCATCTTCTCTGCCTCTGACCAAGCGGCAGCTGCAGAGGGACATGGTGGTCCAAGATGAGGTCCTCCCAGGACCTGCACCTGTAGGCGCTGAGCTGGCTCTGCCTCCCAGTGGCTGTGCTGGGAGCCAGTCACTCAGCCCCCGGGCTTGTGGCTCATCTTCACGCTCCCTCACTGCCTGTCCGGGGCGCTGGCGTCCACTCAGTGGGTCTGGCTTGCACTGCTGTCCGTCCAGAGCTCTGTGGGTTTGGAAACCTGGGTCATCCTGCACTCGCTCCCCTTTTCCTGTGCAGCCTCCCCTGGCTAGGCTAGTCATCCTGGCCCTCCCTCCCCCTCCCCCCTCTTGCTGTTAGCTCCCCAGGGTGCATCTTTATTACTTTTCATCTGCCAGTCTTCTTGCTTGTTCTCTACCTGACCACCTCAGAAACTCCTGTCTGCCCAGGAAGGTGTGCGCTGACAGTTCATGTGATGACAACATTCATAATTTCTTTCTTAAATAGACTAAGACGCTCATTTTAGAAAATATAGAAACTATCATAGTAACAGGATTTGTTCCTATCCCCTCCACGCAGAGAGAACCACTGTGTTGGGATTTGTCTCTTTCTGAATTTACTTCAAGTATTCAAGTCAATGCAATTCATCAGTAGCCCCTCCTCAGCAACCCCCGCCCAACGCACTGCAGGCTTGTAAGGATTCTCCTGGTAGCCTATGCGAGGGTCAGCAGGCTTCTTCTAGGACCCAGGTTCTTAACACTTTTGTCTTGAAAACCCACTTGGCTGCTGCCCAAATGCCCTGGCGTCTCCCTGTGGCAGCAGAGAATGGTGTGTGTGGATAAAACTCATTTACGAACACATGTAAGCTGACTTATATGTGTGTGGATGAAACTTTTTTCAGACAGGGTCTCATGCAGCCCAGGCTGGCCTCAAATTTCTATATAGCCAAGGCTGATTTCAAACTTCTGGCCCTCCTGCCTCTACCTCTGAGTGCTGGGATTTCACCTGCCTGCTTTTATGAGGTGCTGGGGATGAAACCCAGGGCTTCATGCATGCTGGGTAAATATTCTACCAACTGAGCTACATCTCCAGCCTTGGATAAAACTTTATTTGGAAACACATGTAAGCATATTTGCGTGGTGTGTACTGATAAAACTGCTTGCAAACATTTGAGTGAACAGTTTGGCATGGTCTATAAACAATATGTAGCTGAATTGGTTGGTATGTGCTCATGAAACTTCACTGACAAGCGTCATGTAAGTGGATCAGCCTGAGGTGCACAGATGCAGGTTTATTTGTAAACCTAGGTGAAGGGGCGCTTTAATCATCAGATTTTTTTGGGGGTAGTCTTTTTAAGACAGGGTCTTCCTGTAGCCCCAGCTGACCTGGAACCCACTATGTAGACCAGGCTGGCTTTGATATTATGGAGATCTGCCTGCCTTTGTTTCTGGGGCTCTGGGATTAAAGATATACGCCACCACGCCTGACTCTTAATAATCGGATTTTTGAACGGGAAGCATGGTGTTTAACTAAAACCCCTAAAATCTAGGTGTGCCCAATCAGATAAACACTGCTCAGGGGAATTTTCCCTTCCACAATCCCTAGCTCCCTGGGTGCCCCTTCTTACTTCAGGGTCTGTCTCTTCCTCATTATATAGCTGATGGTCTTGTCCGGACTGAGTGGTTCTTGGTTTTGGATATCTTGTTCAAAGAATTAAAGAGGCACATGCAGCAAAGTGTCAAGGGCACGGTGGTGGTGCATGCCTGCAATCCTGGCACTTTGGGGTCTGAGGCAGGAGAGTAAGGCGTTTCAGGCCAGTCTAAGCTACACAGTGAGACTCTGTCCCCAAAACCAGTGAACCAACCAACCCGCCAACCAACCAAAACCAGAAACCTCAAATTTTGTCAAAAAAGCCAAATCCTCTTGGAAGTGCCTTCAAACCCTCATTGTGGCTCCCTGTGCCTTAAGTAGTTATTTTGTGGGGCTCAGTGAGTTGTGTAACTGAATTATCTGGTTCTCCTCCACCTAAGAGTATACGCTAGTATGGATAATAAGGCTCAGTGTCTTTGGAATGAAACAAACAATCAAAATATGCTGAGCTGGAAAATACGCTGAGATTTACACTTGTCATTTCAGATACTAGAGTTGAATCCATAGAAAACTGTTTTTCCTTATACGGCAGCTCTGCCTCTCCTACCCAGGGACTCACTGACTGGGGGTCTTCCATGAGCACTCCCGTCCTCTGAGGGTGGCCGGGGTGAAATCCTGTTTCCTTTGCCCAAGTGGGTGTGAGCCTGGTCTCTGTGGGTGCGCCCTGCTCCTGGCTCTTCCCTTTCTAGAATCCACTAGTGAAGCCTGGTGGATCTGATGCTGTTAGGGAGGCTTCAGGTCAGCAGCTGCGCCTCTTGGCTTTCTTTGGAGAACCAATGGGACTTGGGCAGCCCATGCAGAGGTGGCCTGACCATCCAGGCATCACCACTGCCTCCTTCCACTTGGCAGCACAGGCTCCACAGAGGCACTGTCCACTCCTGGCTCAGCCCGTGTCAGGACTGGGCCAGACCACAGCCAGGTCCTTCGGGAGACTCTGGCCCTTCCTGGACGCTTTCTTGATCCGTCTCCACAAAGATGGGGATGGAGCATTCCCTTTGGCCGCAAACAGATTCAGTGCACATCAGATAACAGCGTGAAAAACAGAGTCAAATTCTTCTTTTTGGCCTGAGAATTTAGGGTGAGCAAGCTTAGTCCACCCCGTCCCTTTCCAGTTGTTGAACCACGCACTGCAGGATCGTGCTGGAGAAGAGCCAGCCGGTCCTTCTGCCCCTTTTCTTTATGATCAATGTTCATCCTTGTGCTAAGATCCAAAGACGTGAGTCATTGGGGCCTAGGTGCCACACCAACCTGGAGCCCACAGCCCTACCTGTCCACTCACCCTGGGCTCAGCGCCACCCAAGTGTCAAGTATGATCAGCAGTTTCTGGTTGACTGAACAAATGCATGCATAAGTTAACGAAAAGGACGTGTAAGAGTGTATATCTCAGTGGGCGGGAAAGAAGAACACCGTGAACTTCTTCCCATGTCTGGTTGATACTCTAGTGAGGTGCTTGTCATTTGACCTGGGCTTGTGTGTGATTCTGATCATGTGAAGTACAATCACAGCCTGGCCTTCCCTCTAACTCTGTCCCCTGCAATGCCAGGATGGACCCAGAAAATCAGCGATGGTCACAGGAAACTCGTATAGTCCAGCTCCTGTTTGAGACCCTGCAGGGTGGTATCACCAGGAGAGCTGTCACTACCTTGAAAGGCCTTACAAGAGACCTGGGCCATGCTGCAGAGCCAGGCACAAAAGGGATTCTAATGCATTCCTGTGTGTGCTGTGTAGACCTCACTTTGTAAAATGGGCACCGGACAGTCAGCAGCAAGTCAGTTTATTTTATGACTTTGCAAAGCAGGGCACCAGTCCAGAAAGAACATGTTTCACAGCCTGGATGGGGGCCTTGTTCCCAGTCCTTATTGGCCGAGTAACCCCGGTGGGCACCGCTTTACACATCATCTAGGTCTTATCTCTGTGTTTTACACTGTTTATTTGAAAGGTTATCAGTCACATGACCTTGTCATGACTGTAGGCAAGATGGGCTGTTAATAATTTTCTCTAAAGTTCTAGTTTTGGGGGAAGACTAGACTAGCGGAGTTTGGTTGAGGGAGTAGCCAGACTGCCAGCACAGGTCCAGCATTTTCTGTTTATCCATAATTGATTCTGACTCAAGATACTTTTATTTTGAAAGATCTACCAGATTGTATTTCTTGCAGCAGGGCAGATGATGACCTCATGCATGGCAGGCTCTCCTGTCTGTGCAGCCTGGGGCAGCAGAAGCAGAAGCCTGCCTGGAGGGAACCCCATAGGCTCCCCCAGCAGACCTGGGAGTCTTAGGGTAGAGATTTAGGGCAGGAGCCGCCTGCGCGCGGGTAGCTTGGCGGAAAAGGGACTGCGTGTTACAGCAGCTTCTCCCTCTGGGGCCTGAGACTGAGACGGCTGTGGAGGCGCCCGCTCAGTCATGTCCCTCTCTACTTCATAGCACCCCTTCCAGCAGGAGGGGCCTTGGCTCCCGAGGGCCATGCGCTTGGCCAAAGCCAGTGGTTGCGGCTCCTCGGCCAGCAGAGATGCAGCCGAGAGGCGGGGATGAGCCGAGGCTGTGAGGACTGTGAGGAGACAGCCCCTTTCAGGGTTGCAGAACACGCAGCACAGTGGCAGAAACACAGGCGTGGAGCTCAGTGGCACAGGATCGAGGACCGGATCTAAGTCACAGCTACAGCCACCTGTTTTTTCTGTTTTTCACAAAATGCTGTAAGTGCCAGAAACACCGAGAGAAGACAGCCTGTGCATCAATTGGTGCCGGGAAAACTGGAGATCTACCTGCAGAAGGGTGGAACTAGATCCTCGTCGCTCCCTCTACAAAATGCAACTCAGATGAGTCAAAGACTTTAAAACTGTTAGAGGAAAAAGCCAGGAAGACACTTCAACATATTGCCATGGGTAAGGACTTTCTGAACAAGACTTCAGTTGCCCATGAATGAAAACTATCATGAAATTAAAAAGAGTCTGCACAGCAAAATAAGCAGTCAGGTGAAGAGGAAAGTACAGAACTAGAGAAAATCTGTGCTAGCTGTGTGCCTGACAGAGGAGTATTATCTAGAATGCATAAATAACTAAAATATTAAATAAAGAAACCAAGCAACCAAATTAATAAATGGGTGATGAAATGGACAGACAGTCCTCCAGGATGGAAGATTCCATCCTTGGAGATTATATATATATATACGAAAATGGTTGGCCTCAGCCTCAGTAGCCATCAGAGAAATGTAAATCAAAACTACATTGAAGGGGCTGGAGGGAGGGCTCAGCATTTAAGAGCACTGGTTGTGTTGGCAGAAAACCCAGGACTGAATCCCAGCACCCACATGGCAGCTAACAACTGTCCATAACTCCAGTTCCAGGGGATCTGATGCCCTCTTCTGTCCTCCAAGGGCATTGCATGACATGGGTGCACTTACATACATGCAGGCAATACACTCATACTCATCAAATAAAATAAATAAGTACCCCCCCACACACATTAAGACTCCATCCCACCCCAGTCAGAATGGCAGTCATTAGGAAAACAAATGACTATGAGCACGGATGAGGGTGCAGACAAAAGGGTGGACACTGCTGGTGGGAGTATAACTAACTCAGCCACTCTGGAAAGCCGTTCAGAAGTTTCCCAAAAAGCTAACAGCAGATCTACTCCATGACCCAGGATACCCCCTGTGATGGCTAATCCTGGGTGTCAACTTGATTTGATCTGAGATTAACTGAAATGAAAGAGAACTTCTTGATTGGATCATCTAAAGCCGGAAGACACACCCTAAATGTGGGCGTTACCTTCTGATGGCAGCCGGTATAAAAGACCAAGGCAGAGGAGAACACGGGGCTTTTTGCGGCTTGCCTTCTCTCTCACTGGTGGGTTCATCTTGCTGCTGTAGACTGAAGACTAGCTGATATTTTGGAATTTGTCAGACCTCCAGCACCGGATTGGGACTACTGAGACATCCAGCCTTGTGGACTGAGCGACTACAGATTCTCAGCCTCTCCAGTGTGGTGCAGCCATTGTTGGACTACTCGGACTCTATCCTGTGAGCTAAGCTGATAAATCTTTATACATATTCATTCTACTGGTTCTGTTTCTTTGGAGAACCCTAATACACCCCCCAAAGGACCCTGTCAACATGCCACAGAGACGCCTGTACATCAATGTCTATCGTAGCACTCTTCACAGTGGCTAAATTATGGAGCCAACCTAGGCATTTTCTTTTATTCAAGGAAGCACCCCAGTACGATGTCAGCCTGCACAATGGCCCCCAAGCATGTGTACATCCCGATCCCTAGAACCCATGTGTGTGCTGTGATGGTTATCTAATTGTCGAATTGGCTAACCTGACCTAGTTGTCAGTTTTTGTAAAACCCTAGTCAAGAATTCTGCTTGCAGATGCCTCAGACTCAAGGTGGCATCAAGACTGTTGGGTTTCCAGCCCTGCTACTCTGCCCTGCTGGGTTGGGGCCGTCAGTCCACAGTCACGTAAGCCAGACCCTGTGGTCTCCCTCTTCCTTCTCACCCATCCAGCCTACCAATTCTGCTTCTCTGAGAATATTTTGTTTTGTTTTAAATTCAAAAGCGTTTAAGACGTTTTTTTCTAAGATCAAATTCAAAATACATTGTATGAAGTTCTCAAAGAATCAATAAGTAAACGTTGACTAACCCACATCTCAGTTCCGAGAGTGAGACCTGGAAGTCCAAATATTTTGTTAGATCTATACACTCTTCTAAAAAACTGGCCCAGCATTGAACACAGAGAGATTCCAGGTGATGCCTCAGAAGCCCCACTTCTTTTTTTTTAAATTAAAAATAGAAAATAAAATAAATTACATAAAGTAATATCTTCTTCAGGAAAACAGATTCAACTGGAATCTATTTTCTATTAAGCAAATTCAGTCAGTCTCAGATAAATACCTCATACCTTCTGTCATTCTTGGTTCCTAGATTTTATATAAATACATAGTCATATATATGTACATATATACATATAGGTAGAAGCAAAGCTATGTAGAGGGAATAAAGGGACTAACAGGAGAGGTGGGGGGGAGGAGAAAGCTGTAGGGGAATTTGTTTCATATACAATATATACTTGTATGAAAATTTGCTTATGTAACATAGTACCAGTCACAATAAATACACACTAATGAAATAATCTACATCTATGTTGAAAAACAAAATACCAATGTGAAATACTTGCATTTTGTTTTCTAGCTCATCAGCTTTTTGAGATTGGTGATAAGAAATCTAGAATGCCAGCAAAGTACATAGCGGTCTTTAAGGTGCTTACAGTGTTTTATGACCATCTGCTGAACCTGATTGCAGGGCTGCTGTGTTTGTGATGATCTAGTGATCTGGATTGCTCAGCTGTTTTATCGTGATCTAGTGAAGTGGATTTTTAAGGCTGCTGTCTTTATAGTGACCTAGTGAAGCGGACTGCAGGACTGCTATTTCAGGGTGATCTAGTGACCTGGACTGCAGGACTGCTGTATTGCATGGTGATCTAGTGAACTCAGTTGGGTGAGTGCTATTCTGTGCTTGACCCGAGGCTGCTGGAACTGTGGTCCTGTTGGACTCCTGAAAATTCCAGGACTTTCATGAGACACCCGTGGACCACCTCCTTGGGCATCGTGGTCACTGGATTTCAAGGCGCTTTGCCAATGAATGCATGTTGACTTTTATTTGAACTCCTCTCCTGGGCCTCAAGGTGGTCACTCAGGGGCCAGCAGTGTATAGATGGCACCATTAAGGTTGGAGTTTTGCATACAGCTGAGTCTCCATTCCTTCAGCCCCTGTCAGGCCATTAGTCACTTGCCCGTGGGAGTTCCTGCACGTGTACTGAGCGGAATATGACTCATCACTTAGCTCCCATCAAGGCACTCAGGTGACATTTCTCCAGTTGGTGTCTTGTCCCTGCTCTGTTCTACTTCATGGGCTCTGCCATATGATCAGAGTGTGCTTCTGTTCCCACTGAGTACCTGCCCTGAGGTGCTCCCCTAGGTCTTTGCACAGTGCTCCCGTTTCTTGCTCATGCTGAGACCTGTGCACCAGCGGTCACAGTGCTCTCCACTCTCCCTCTCCACTTTGATCCCTGGCTAGTGAACAAGTGCCCATCAGCTTTCCCACATCACCCTGTCTCTGCATTTTGTGGGCCGGATCTGTTTTCTTCTCTCTCTGTCTCTCCCTCCCTCCTTCCTTCCCTCCCCTCCATTCTTCTTTTATTTATTTATTTTTGTTCAGACAGTCTCACAATGCAGCCCTGGCTAAGCTGGAACTTGTTATGTAGACCAGGCTGGCCTCAAAATCACAGAGATCGATCTGCCTCTGCCTCCTGAGTGCTAGGATTAAAGGCATGTGCCACCACACCCTGCTCTGACTTTGTTTTGCTTTTAAACATGTTTTCCCTCTCTTTTAACTGTCTTCCCTCTCTGGGGACAGGAAAAGGCTTTTTTATTTGGCTGGGTCTAGAAGAGGTAGAAGCCTGTCCCATCACCATCCCCAATATTGAGCATAGGTACCCTAAGACCAAAGTCAGAAAGGCTGGAATTATATGGGCTGGTAGCACACTTGGGGTCTGTTTTTGAGTAGAGCTTTGGTCTCTGTGGAAGACTGGGATTCCCAAGGGGCTTTCTTAGAACTCAGGATCAGCTGCAGACCATTCTGAGATCCTCATGGTGGAGATTCAGAGATGCCATGATGGGAAGATGAGAAGTTGTCTGCGGCTGTAATGATCAGCAAGAAAAAATACAGTTACTTCCCATGTGACTGGACCCACAGACCCGGGCTGGGCCACTTGGCCACATTCCTAGGGAAGGACCCGGGAGCTGGGTGCTTGCCGCCAGGTGTCCCTCAGGCAAGCTGGGCCATCAACCGCTGTAACAACCTTTCTGTGCAATGAGAAATCAATTGTGGGCGAGCAGACGGGAGAATTTCCTCCGAGCCTCCAGTCTCCCGAGTCGTGTTGTTCAATGAAATGAATACATGAGCTGCTCAGCAAATGTATCTTTCAATTTCGCAAACTTGTTGTTTAGTAAGAATAAAGCTTTAGTCATCGGGGAGTTTAGAACTTCAGCAGTTCAAATGGACTGAAAGCTTGGATAATTTTCAGATGTTCAAATCTTCCAAGTAAAAGCCAAAGAAATCCAAAGTTTGCAATCTCGTTTTCAAAACAATTTTGTCATGGTTTCGAGACATGTAGCTTAAGTCACATGGGAAATAGTTTTATTCCAACATCTTGTGTTATTCAATAAATAAATCTGTCTTTATATGACATCTGCTCCAGTACATGATAATTTCGTGAACAGAGTGGCTGTTTTTAGAATGAGCAGAATTTACACATAATTTTCCATCAGCAAAAAGTCTAAACATAACTAATTTCTGAATAGTCACCTATATTCTATGTTTGGGAGTTGAACTAGTCAGCATTCTCCAGAGGAGCAGATCCAGCAGGATAAAAGTGTGTGTGTGTGTGTGTGTGTGTGTGTGTGTGTGGTGTATTTTAATCATCTTCCACTGAAGTAGTAACACACTTGTTTCACACCCCAGAGGCTGAGAACCCAGCAGTGGCTTGGGCCTTAAGGCTGGGCACCTCAGCGGTTGACTGTCTCATACTGGAGAGGTGGATCACCCTGTAGGTGCCCAGGTCACAGGGCTTGGTGTCTCAGTAGTCCCAATCTGATGCCTAAAACCTGGAGAGTTTTGGTTCCTGGAGAGCTCCTCCCTGGTCATTTCTCAGTGAAGGAAGCCTGGAGGCACCAGTTCTGATATCAGCAGAAAGAATCAAAAGCTGCAGCAAAAAGGTCCATCAGCAGGGGGGAGAGGAGGAGAAAGGAGAGGGGAGAGGGGAGAGGGGAGGATATATGTCTAAAATGAGTTTTCAAAATTTGTTTTCATTATTTAATACGTTCTAGGTACAGGGCAAGAAACAATCCTCTACATTATCATGGTCACCATTCAAGTGTTTCCTGAAACCCAGAGAGAGAGAGAGGGGGGGGGGGAGAGAGAGAGAGAGAGAGAGAGAGAGAGAGAGAGAGAGAGGGGAGAGGAGAGAGGAGAGAGGAGAGAGAGAGAATCTTCTTCCACTGTTATCTGAGTCGCTACCAGAAAGTGCCATCCATATTTGGGGTGTGTCTTCCCACATCAATTAAGGCAATCAGGGAAATTCCTCAGCTGAGGCTCCCTACTCATGTGATTCTAATTTGTGGAGTTGACAGGTGTGATACCAAGTCACTGATAAATGCTATCCCCACCCCCAGTTCACTGCAGTTCTATTTTGGTGCAAACTTGGGGGTCCGGGGGCAGGTTTTACATGGAAAAGCAAATTGACAGCCTTTTCTCCCCAGATGTTCCCAGAGTCAAGGGAAGTGGGCCAGCAGGCTCTGGACACTGAATAAATCTGTGAGCTCAGGTAAGAAAGCTCCGCTCCAACCTGGCGATACAAACCTGTAACCTCGGCTTCCTGGGAGACTGAAGCAGGGGATGGCAATGCCTAGGCCACAGTTGAGTTTAATACCAGCTTGAAAAATTAGCAAGACCCTGCGTCAGAATAAAAGGTAGAGACGGCTGGGGGTGCGGAGCACCTGCCCAGCATTGGTTCAAATCCCAGTGCTAGAAAACAAACGTACGGTGCGATGACTTTCCAGGGTTTCATGAGAAACCTCTTCTTCCCTTTTAGCTTTGGTTGACCACTGGAAACTCAGTCTGTGGAAAACAAATAGAGCTGGTTTCCATGCATCAAGGATTTATAGTTCAAGTTATCTAACAATCTAAAATTAAGAACTTTTATCATTTCTAAGATGGGCAGCTTTAGAAGATGAAAACATAATTTCATATACCTTGGGAACAGCTATTTTGTAAGGAATTTCCTTAACGTTTCCTTAACAAAGTGGCTTTCTCCCCTCATGGTGCTGTGTAATTAAGAAAAAAGCCATTTAATTAAGAAAAAGGTATTCATACACAAGGTAATTAACAAGTGGGCCCAGTTGCATGCCACATGTGAGGAAGCTTCTAGAATTGGAAAGGGTGATTGCTCTGCCCTGGACCAGGCTGAACTCTAATCATTGATGCTTGATCTTTGCTGTCTGGGGCACCCTATTTTCTCACTGTGGAGGCTGGGGGGCAATGTCAGCTGGCTTCACCATCTCTAAGAGAAATGAAGCTGATGTGAGGATGCGGCTTCTGTCACTGTTCCTGTCAACCAGCGGCTCAAGGCTGTCATCTCTTTCTGTTCATTGCTGTGTAGCAGTGGCTCAGGCTATCATCTCTTCTTCTCAGCGTTTGTGGCCAGAAACTCAGGAAGTCCTGAGTGGTCTGTGGGTTCTACTTCCTGGATGGTGTTTCAGCCCAAGTCTGGTATGGTAGCTGGAAGGTGTCTGACAGGGTCACCTGTCTTCTAGGCTCCTGTGAAAACCCTCTCACTGTCCTTCCAGACCTCACACATCACCAAGGCCCTCTGAGGTTCCACACTCTTCCCAGTCCCAAAGCAAAGCCAGCGTTCAAATCTGTTACAGAATTGACCCCACTTCTGGAACCAAGTCCGGATACTGTCCGTTACAGATGAATCATTTATGCTGCCCAAGGTCTTTCAGTTCAGGAACAGCTGAGTCCAGCAGGTTTCCCTGGATCTGTGCCTGGTGGCTGGGGCAGGAGGGAGATGCCACACTTTCCGTTTGCACATTGCATCTCTATGGTATCTTAGTGGAGGTGGCTGGAAGTTGGGATCGCCTCAGCCTCTCCCCTGCCTGTGTGTGTAAAGCCCCTTTCCACAAGGAGCCAGAGTCCTCCAAAGATGACCTGGAGCTCCTACAGTGAGATTCCAAGAAGCCGGAAGTGAATGTGATCAGTCTTTAAGGCCTGGGTCTGCAGACTGCAGAATGATCCCTGCTGTGATTCATTAGTCAGAGCAGACCTGGAGCCAGCTCAGACTCCTTATAGGGGACAGCAGACCCACCCTACATGGAGAAGACAACAGATTTCACTCTCCATGAAGGAGACAGCACACCCAGCCCCCCATAGAGGTAGCCTTTCTCTGCCAGATATGGCAGGATTCCTGTCCTCAAGAGAAGGGGGTGATGGCCAGGCATGGTAGTACATGCCTTTAATCCCAGCACTTGGGAGGCAGAAGCAGGTGGATCTCTGTGAGTTTGAGGCCAGCCTGGTCTAGATAGGAAGTTCCAGGGAGAGTGAAAAGAGAGAGGAGAGAGGGAACTTGATACATTTGTGACATTTCTAGAAGGCCTCTAAAGTAAAGATAGAGTTAGGCACATTTTGACCTAAAAAGGCAGGATAGAAGTATCTCGGGAGGGAATTGTGAGTTCTTCAGGGCCCCAAAGTGTGGAATGGGTGTGAAGTATAACCTACAGTAGACCATCTCTAAGGAACTGACGTTCTCTAAAGGATCAAGGGGAAGATCATTTGGAGAAGGGGAGCAGCAGGCAACTTTACTACTTTTAAAGTTAGAGACCCGATATTTAAATCACAGCACTATTCTGCTTATTGGTTTGCGATTAGTGCCGTTGCTTCTAAAACGATGGCTCTCCCTTGCTCGGCATCTCTCCGACGGAGCACCCTCTGGTAGCTCACAGGCATCTCCTAGCAGGAAGATTCTCGGTCACAGATTCTTTTCCAGCATTGATATGCTGTTCAATGTTTCTTACAAAGGAAACGTAGCAGGCTCCCAGGAACTCGTCTGGGCCTCTTGTCGTCTTCTGAAGCCCCTCCTGATTGGTTCATTCTCTCTAATGCCAGAGGACCCCCTACTTCACAGGATCATTGTGATATGGGGGGTATGTGGTATGTGGAAAGCCTCACTGAATGATTCTGTACCTTTTCCTCAAAAGCATTCTTTTTCTTTTAGTGGTCAACTCTTCCCCAGCTTCTCACAGTTATTATGGTGGTATCTGTTCCTGGGGAAAACCATGTTCAAAACACTGTACAGTGCAAAAGTTGCTTTGTAAGCATATCTTGTACCTTTATTTATTATTAGAATTTTTAAGACTTATTTTTATTCTTTTTTAAAAAAATATTTAACAACCACATGATTAGAAGAAGCATTTCATTACAGCCTTAACATATTCAATAACACACTCCAGAGCAAGAGTACATCTCTTGCACAAGTGGCTGTAAGTTTCTAGGTTCACAGTTGAATTAATACAGTTATACAATATAGAACTCAGTATAAGCCCTGTAAGACATAAAATTGAATCAGTTTATAACCTTTAAAACAAGATCTCCATTTCATTTTAAAATATATTGCTTCCTTGCAGAAAAACTCATTTTTAAGGCTACTAACACTTAGATGTTTGCACATAAGTTTCTAATCTCTATGTATCTGATTATTACTAGTCACAGTCAGTTATACTCGGATCCTTGGCACTTAAGTATGGATATAAAGTCATCAGGTAGATTTCAATGGTAATGTTTATCACCTCTACTAATTAACATGAAGTAAATTTTTATGCTCCTTCTTCAAATATAACTAAGATTGGGGTCTGCTGTTCATTTTCCCAGTTCTGTGCTGTGTACTGTCTGGCAGTCTCTTGGGCCACCCTTGCCAACAACTCAAAGGAAGGCATCTCCTGTCTGGCATTATTTCTTTTTATGTAGCCTTTAGCTATACACATGGACTCTTAAAAAACTGTATTGGCCCCTTTAATCTTTGGTTATACTTTCTTTTGGGTGTTTAAGACCATACAGTTGGCCCAGATAAACCAATTTATTTTTACTTTTTTATTTTAAAAAATTATTTATTTATTTTTATTTTATGTGTATGCATGTACTACCTGCATATAGGTAAGTGCACCCATGTCATGCAATGCCCGTGGAGGTCAGAAGAGGCTGTCAGATCCCCTGGGACTGGAGTTCTGGACAGTTGTTAGCTGCCATATGGGTGCTGGGATTCGAACCTATGTCTTCTGCAAGAACAGCCAGTGTTCTTAACCAATGAGCCATCTCTCCAGCCCCTTACTTTTACTCTTAAGGCCATTTGAGGATCTGTTCCTCAGGGGTCACATGGGCTTGGAAGGAGCCTCTGGCTCCTTTCTTTTACCAGTTCCATCTATGTGAAGATAAGTCAAAGGTCCTGCTCGACCACGCCTGGCTTTGCTTGGAAGCATGGAGGAAAAGTTTTCGTTGTGTTGACCCTCCGCTTTGTAGACTGGACACTGGTTCAAGTCCATTTGATGGGGTCTCCTTGGCCTCCTTGATCAAGAGGGCAGGTTACCCACCACCATTATAGGATATTTTGAGAGATGCTCATGGTCCGCTGGAACTTGTCGACTTTGGAGGGCAAGGAGCAAAAACTGTCCTTTAAGTCCCTCTGACCAAATTAGTATAGGCCTCAAAATATGGCTGTTAAACATTAAAGAAGGTTAGTTCCACCAGTCTGGTACTTTTAATTACCATGTGCTATATAGATAAAGCTTGGGCGAAGACCAAAGGTTCTCAGATAAACCTTGACTAGACATATATTATGTTCCTTGAGCTAGTTGTATGTATAATTTGCGAGTAGGTTGTTGGACTAATATGATTCCGTCTGATTTTTTAAAAACCAGCTAGGCATTATTTATCTCTCGCATTGTCTAACCCTTTCACCCAGATTTCCCCATTTAAAGTGCTCCCATTTTTCCCATTTCTCCCTTAATAATACCCTTCTCCTATGGTCCCATCTCTCTTGAGCTCATTCTTTCCTTTTATCGCCAAGGTCCCTTGTATAACACTCCTTCTGGCCCTCCCCTTAAAATAACCATATTTTTAACCGTATCTCCCTTGTTAACACCTGTTTCCCGCTGTTCTCTTTCAGGTTCTTTCTTTTCCTTTACCTCCCTGGTTCCTCTTCATTATTCTGGATCCTGTAGTTATGTCTGGATACACACTTACTTATAAGGATTTGGTACTAGGATCCACACATGAGGGAAAACATACGTCTTTTTTTCTTCTTTTTCTGAGTCTGTGTTACTTCACTTAGTATAACAGTTTCTAGTTACATCCATTTACCTGCAAATTTCATGATTTCATCTTTCTTTACTGCTGAGTAAAACTCCATCGTATAAGTGAACCACATTATCAGTATCCACTCGTCAGTTGAGGGACACTTAGGTTGCTTCCATCTCTTAGTTAT